>NC_138778.1:86079343-86561843 GCF_965119305.1 Pelophylax lessonae
CTTATACTGAATTAGGCCCTTAGTGTCTGGGGGGTCTAAAAGGTGTACCTGTGAAGTTTCAGCTCTGTAACATGTCCAGAACCATAAAAAAAAGATCATATAGGTGTAAAAGTAGGGTCCCACCATCCCTGCTCTAATGAAAAATTATCTTTTTTTCTGGTTCTGGACATGCTACAGAGCTGAAACTTCACAGGTACTTTGGATTCTTTGGAGGCAGGCAAAACATCTGAACTTGTGTATAGTGGTGTATATACACACATACTTATATGTATATATACACCTAGACATATATAGGTGTGATAGGAGCAGAAATATATTGGTGTTAATTATTTAATTAGCGCAAGTAGTTTTTTCTGCTCCTTTCACACCTATATATGTGCAGGTGTATATATACAGACATGGGTGTGTATATATACACCCTATACACATGTTCAGATGTCATGTCTAACTCCAAACATGTGCTCAAAAAAGCACTAGCAACGCCTGCAGCCAAAAATGCTGGCGGCGGCGAAGCAATATCCCTGCAGCGAAAGTCACCTAAGAGAAAATAGCTTTTCTCTATTGCGGTAACCCTGCTATGGAAGGGTTTGGTCACCCTGCCATAGCAGTCACTGTCAGTTCACCCTACACTACATTACGGTCACCTTGATATGGAAGGGTTTGGTCACCCTGCCATAGCAGTCAGTTAACCCTACACTACATTACGGTCACCCTGACACTTCATACTTTCCCTACAGAAACTAAATTTTTGAAGCTAACTAACGTGTAAAGGAGCACTCTAACTACACTAGGTATCCCTTTCCTTACACTAATACATGCTAAATGACACTTTTAAAGTAAAATTAACAGAACTGCTTCCACTCTCTTCCATGTCCAATATAACAATGCTAGGAATTTGGCGGGGGCTATCTTATATACTGGGGGGCGTATTCACTAATGATTGGACTATGGACCCCCTAGTCACTCCAATCACATTCCTAGCATTCTTCTGCCCCCTCAATTGGCTTTTGCTAATGGTTCTGGTCCAATCACAGGCTTTTAAAGCCCATTTCCTGAACCATTGCATTTTGGTCGGTTCTGGTTGCCGAATTCCAAACTTTTTGGGCAAAAAGTTCTAAATTCGGCCAAACCTCGAACACCCACCCGATGGTCGACCCGAACCGTTCGATCATCCCTAGTCTGAGGCACCAGGGCTCTTGAAACCCTCCTAATTAAAGCAAAAACCCTGTTCCAGAAGCCCTTTGGTTTAGAGCATTCGCACCAGATATGATACATTGTACCATTAGGGCTCTTTCACATGGAGCGGACCACATTGCGATCCGCTCCGGCATTTTTTTTTTTAGTGTCATCCGCTCTGTATGTCCGCATATCATCCCATCCGTTTGCGGATGATATACGGACATAATGTATATCTATGGGCATTGCGGATGTCAGCGGATGACCCCCCTGGCCTCCTCCCCCTAATACAATGCTGACCCCCCTCCCCTAATACAATGCTGTTCCCCTCCTCCTAATACAATGCTGACCCCCTCCCCCTAATAAAATGCTGAACCCCCCGGTCCCTCCCCCTAATACAATGCTGTTCCCCCCCAGCCCCCTCCTCCTAATACAATGCTAACCCCCCTCCCCCTAATAAAATGCTGCCCCCCGGCCCCCTCCCCCTAAAATTATGCCGATTCCCCCCTCCCCCAATACAATGCTGATTTCCCCCTCTCCCCCTAATACAATACTGATACCCCCCCCATACAATGCTGGTTCACCCCCCCTTCTCCTCCTAATACAATGCTGTTTCCCCCTCCCCCTAAATTTTGGGGGGGGGGGGGGAATCAGCATTGTATTAGGGTGAGGGGGCCAGGGGGGATGGCGGATCAGCATTGTATTAGGGGCCCTAATATGCTGATTCCCCCCCCCCAAATGCAATACAAGAGGACGAGGTTCCCCCCAGACTAATACAATGCTGATTCCCCTCCGGCCCCCTCTCCCTAATACAATGCTGATCCCCCCTCCCCCTAATACAATGCTGATTCCTCCCAGCCTCCTCCTCCTAATGCAATGCTGACCCCCTCCCCCTAATATGATGCTGACCCCCCCCGGCCCCCTCCCCCTAATACAATGCCGATTCCCCCCCTTCCCCTAGTACAATGCTGATTTTCCCCCCTAATGCAATGCTAATCCCTCCCTCCCCTAATACAATGCTGACCCCCCGGGCCCCCTCTCCCTAATACAATGCTGATTCCCCCCCTCCCCCTAATATAATGCTGTTTCCCTCCTCCTAATAAAATGCTGATCCCCTCCCCCTAATAAAATGCTGACCCCCGGCCCCTCCTCCTAATACAATGCTGTTTCCACCAGCCCCCTCCTCCTAATACAATGCTAACCCCCCTCCCCCTAATAAAATGCTGCCCCCTGTCCCCTCCCCCTAATATGATGCCGATCCCCCCTCCCCTAATACAATGCTGATTTTCCCCTCTCCCCCTAATACAATACTGATATCCCCCCACCACAATACAATGCTGGTTCACCCCCCCCTCCCGCCTCCTCCTAATACAGTGCTGTTTCCCTCCTCCCCCTAAATTGGGGGGGGAATCAGCATTGTATTAGGGTGAGGGGGCCAGGGGGGGATGGCGGATCAGCATTGTATTAGGGGCCCTAATATGCTGATTCTCCCCCCTCCAATGCAATACAAGAGGATGAGGTCCCCCCCCTCAGACTAATACAATGCTGATTCACCCCAGCCCCCTCTCCCTAATACAATGCTGATCCCCCCCTCCCCCTAATACACTGCTGACCTCCCCTGGCCCCCTCCCCCTAATACAATGCTGATCCCCCAGCCACCTCCTCCTAATACAATGCTGACCCCCTCCCCCTAATAAAATGCTGACCCCCCCGGCCCCCTCCCCCTAATACGATGCCGATTCCCCCTCCCCCTAATACAATGCTGATCCCCACCTCCCCCTAATACAATGCTGATCCCCCCAGCCCCCTCCTCTTAATACAATGCTAACCCCCTCCCCCTAATACAATGCTGATCCCCCTGGCCCCCTCTCTCTAATACAATGCTGACACCCCCCTCCCCCTAATACACTGCTGACCCCCTCCCCTAATACAATGCTGACCCCCCCAGCCTCCTCCTCCTAATACAATGCTGAACCCCCCCCCTAATAAATTGCAGACCCCCCCGACCCCTCCCCCTAATACGATGCCAATCCCCCCTCCCCTTAATACAATGCTGATTTCCCCCCTCCCCCTAATACAATGCTGATCCCCCCAGCCTCCTCCTCCTAAGACAATGCTAACCCCCCTCCCCCTAATAAAATGCTGACCCCCCTGGCCCCCTCCCCCTAATAGGATGCCGATTCCCCCCTCCCCCTAATACAATGCTGATCCCCCCTCTCCCCCTCATACAATGCTGATCCGCCTCCCCTAAATACAATGACGATTCCCCCGGCCCCTCTACCTAATACAATGCTGAACCCCCCTCCCCCTAATACAATGCTGATCCCCCCGGCCTCCTCTCTCTAATACAATGCTGACACCCCCCTCCCCCTAATACAATGCTGATCTCCCCCCAGCCTCCTCCTTCTATTACACTGCTGACCCCCTCCCCTAATAAATTGCAGACCCCCGACCCCCTCCCCGTAATAAGATGCTGATTCCCCCCCCTCCCCTTAATACAATGCTGATTTCCCCCCCCCCTAATACAATGCTGATCCCCCCAGCCCCCTCCTCCTTATACAATGCTAACCCCCCTCCCCCTAATAAAATGCTGATCCCCTGGCCCCCTCCCCCTAATAGGATGCTGATTCCCCCTCCCCTAATACAATGCTGATCCCCCCCTCTCCCCCTAATACAATGCTGATCCGCCTCCCCCTCCCCCTAATACAATGCTGATCCTCCCCGGCCCCCTCTACCTAATACAATGCTGATCCCCTCTCCCCTAATACACTGCTGACCCCCCCCTGGCCCCCTCCCCCTAATACAATGCTGATCCCCCCCAGCCCCCTCCTTTTAATACAATGCTGACCCCCTCCCCTAATAAAATGCTGACCCCCCTCCCCCTAATACAATGCTGTTCCCCCCAGCCCCCTCCTCCTAATACAATGCTAACCCCCCTCCCCCTAATAAAATGCTGACCCTCCCGGCACCCTCCCCCTAATACGATGCCGATTCCCCCCTTCCCCTAATACAATGATGATTTCCCCCCCTTTCCCTAATACAATGCTGTTTACCCCCTCCCCCTTATACAATGCTGTTTCCCCCTCCCCCTAAATTGGGGGGGGGGCAGCATTGTATTAGGGGGAGGGGGCATGGTGGATCAGCATTGTATTAGGGGCTCTAATATGCTGATCCCCCTCCCCCCGGGCATTGAGTCTTACCTGGCTTTTTACGTGTGGCAGCTCAGGTTCTGCTCTGCTCACACTGTGACCTGTCCTCCTGCTGCGATGATGCTGCTGACGTCTGTCTGGGAGGGATCGGCGCCATCATGCAGAGAGATGCAGGAGATGATCCGCCGCTGTGCAGCCGCCGCCCCCGCTGGATGTGAGGTCATGCCACTCACAGCGGCTGGCGTAGGAGAAGATATCTGTCGCTGGAGCCGGAGCGCAGCGGGGGCCGTATAAAGCGGCCGTGTGGCCCCATCTTAAAGCGGCTGTAGCATAGCAGCCCCATCTTAAAGCGCCGGTAGCGGCCTCACCTTAAAGTGGCCCCAGAGCCGGCGGCCCACTGGGAAATTTCCCGGTATCCCGGTAGGCCAGTCCGACCCTGGAAGCAGGTGTACAAGTGGTCCAAGTCCCTCTTCGAAGCCCAGTCCCCAAAAAAAGATCCTATAGATGACCAAGATCCTGCCTCTCTGACCTTCATCCTGGTGTTTCATAAGAAGTTACTTTGGGATCCACAAGCACCCCTGGTCCCAAAGGCCATAGGAAATGGGAATATTAGTAGAATCTGAACACCTTCAAAGTATGCATTTTCAGCTTAAAAACTACAATGTCGTGAGCCCTGCACTCTCTGTGTTACACACCCCTGCTACGCCCCTTTAAAGGAGAATTATACAAAAAGATTAGTTGAACCAACATGTGCTTTTTTTTACCACTAATATTCCTTTATAATGGCTTTTGAAATTTACAAATGCAGCCATTTAGAAATTGGATAACAGGTTTAGCACTGTGAAAAACATTTTGAAAGATAAAAAGGGCATTTTATTTATAACTTTATAGATAAGACCAAAATGAGGGAAAAATGAGTAAAGAGGGTCTTTGTTCCGAATCAGGGACAGTTCCTGAAAATCAGGGACAGTTGGAAACTATGGGCTCAGGTTTGATTTACCCATGTCCCCTTAAGCCCTTCCCATCCTTAGCACAACTTGGCCACACCCACAATTCTTTATTGTTTTGACTTTTTTGTGTGCTGGGAGGGCTTAAGGCAGGGTTGAAGGCAACTGTAAAGATGGCTATATACTCAGTTTTTTCTTTCAGCCTGATTCCTTCATCGACACAAATGAGGTGGATCGAGGAAGACATTGTATTCGGACAGAGGGACCTGTCACCAGGGCCATCTTAAATATTAATTGGACCATGAGCAAACATTTTCTATGGAGGGGCCCCTGGACCTATAGGTTGCAATCTCTCTTTAGAGGGGCCCCTGGACTGGAGCTGGCAATCTAGAGACACTGCTTCCTCCAGTCCAGGGGTTGAGTCCCCTCCATTGTTTTTATCTAATTGGTAATTCATTCTCTTTTTTATTTTATTTTTTTATTTTTTATCATTCTCATTTTTTTATTATTTTCATTTTTATTTTATTTCACTTATTATTATTTCATTTTAATTTTATTTCATTTTCATTTTTTTAATTTTGATTTATTTTCATTTTTTATTTATTTTTTTATTTATTTTTATTTTTTATTTCTATTTATATATTTTTACATTTATTTTTATTTTTTAATTTGCAATCTCTCTTTAGAAGGGCTCCTGGACTGGAGGTGGCAATCTAGAGACACTGCTCCTCCAGTCCAGAGGTCGAGACCCCTCCATAGAGAGACTACAATCTCCAGTCCAGGGGCCCCTCCATTAGAATAGAAAGCTCCTGGGATAGCAAATCAGTACAGACTACAGTGACAGTAGTGCAGGAACACTGTGTTCAACCCCCCTTTCCCCCCACAGTGTACAGGTTAAGGTGCCCTCTATGTGGTCTCACTTGAGGTGGCTCATTTAAGCCCGGTCCGGTCCCTCCCCTTCTCCTCCACAGTGGGCAGGTGTCAGTCAGGTCTGTCAGTATGGGCACAGGGTGGCATGGGGCACTTTCTGTGTGGTGAAGTGATTGGACATTATCACAGTAGGGCTCGTTAGGGGGGGGGGGCAAAAAAACAGATGGCCCCAGACACCCAGAATGTGCCGGCGCAGCAGCAGCACACCCCAGTGGAAGTGAAGTTGTGCAGATAGAGGCAGAGGACAGATTACTCTGACTGCTCCTTCTACTACCAGTGCCAGAGACCCTGGACAGCACGGGCTGAAAGGGCAGCTGCTTTGGGCCCCATAATAATGGCTGGGCCCCGAGCAGCTGCCCCTTTTGCCCTGTGTTAAAGACGGCCCTGCCTGTAAATAATAAATTGATGTTTGTCTTGGAATTGAAGAGTTTCTGCCCAGCCTGATCAGGTAGGGATGGGTAGTGCACATTAAGAATACCGACCAGGAAAAACAAGGCAGGAGTGGCTCCCTATTCATTCCTACGTCTTCTAATGCTGATCCTCATTAAACGGTTTCTCATTCTTAGAGGCCAGTGGCAACAATTAGACATAACTTTTTGTAACATTTATGCCCTAAATGCAAATCAGACAAATGGGAAAGCGGAGCCTGGAGTTGTGGGAGGGGAGGAGCCGCCTATTTAAGGTCGGGCCCCCCGCCTCTTATGGGCTGCTGCAGGACTCATTAGGGGTTTGGTCACGCCCATAGCTTCTAGTCTCTCTGCTCACCTTACTACAGAGCACCATGAGGACGCTTCTGGGTTGGCCTAGCAGGCAACCGTGAGTACTTGGGGGGAGGCAGGTGACTCGGTCTCCCCCCTCCCCTCTCTGTTTATTTTTTCCCCACCACACCCAGCGCTTCCTCGCAGCAGTATCGCCTTGTGGGTGGACCCCTCCCTCTGCCAGTACCTCCCTATGCACGGGCTGCAGCATCCGCCCCCCCCCCTCTTCTTCCTCCCTCCACCAGCCGCACGCCTCTCCCCCCTCCCTCCTCACATCCCTTTCAGTGTCTGAGCCACACTCCCTGCGCTGCCAGGGGTGGTCTGCGCCGAGGGGATGACGTCATACACAGAGTTTCGAGCCGGTGTAACCTTAGAAAACCATACCTCGTGAAAATTGCATACCCACGTCACTTCCTGTCAGAAACGTAATGGAACAGCTGAGCAGCGTAGCAGTGAGCATGCTCACAGCTCCGAATATGTAATTGAACAGCTGAGGAGCTTAGCATTGCGCATGCTCGGTGGGTAGGGAATTGTTTTCATAGTCCCGCCGCCGCTTTTACATTTAGTAGTCGAGATCAGGGAAGTGACAGGGGTAGGAGCGGAGATGATTCATATTGCAGCCGAGCTGTTTTAATGTAACCACTGATGCGGTGTAACATTACACACACTACCGTGAACATTCCATACTCTCCGAGCATGCGCACTAGTAAGCTCCTCAGCTGTTCCATGAAATAAAAATAAACATAACCACCAATCACGTTTAACTTCCTTAAAACGAAGAGGGGTATATGCTAATGCCAGGAGCCTAGCTAGTAAAATGGATGAGTTGGAAAGGTTAGTACATGAGGATGACATAGACCTTGTGGGAATAACGGAGACTTGGTTTGACCCCTCACATGACTGGCTGGCCAATATCCAAGGGTATTCGGTGTACCGGAAAGACAGGGTAGGAAAAAGAGGGGGAGGGGTATGTCTCTATGTCAAGAACAATGTAAGGGTAATAGAGAGGAGTGACATTACGAAAGGGATGAGCATGGATTTAGAATCTGTGTGGGTAGAACTCCATAGGGAAGGAGAAAAGGGAAAAGTAATTTTGGAGGTTTGCTATAGGCCACCTAAACAAGGGGAGGAGGTAGAGCTGGAATTTTTAGCACTATTGGGTAAAGTGGCAAAACTGGGATCAGTCATCATATTGGGGGACTTCAATTTTCCCAACATTGACTGGGAAGAGGGGACTACACACTCAGAGAAGGCCCGTCTATTCACGGAAACCTTACAGGATAATTACATGTCACAGTTGGTGGACTCTCCGACTAGGGAAAACGCAGTCCTGGATCTATTGATCACTAATGACCCAGACCTAATCTCGGAGGTAGGAGTTCAGGACTACCTGGGCTCTAGCGATCACAGGATGATCACATTTAGTGTAAATAACAATATAACAAGGCAAGTGGGGAACATAAGAACCCTAAACTTCAGAAGGGCAAACTTTCCAAAATTGTACTCATTGATGGAAAGGGTAAACTGGGACCAAACCCTGGGATCACTGACCACAGAGGAAAAATGGGAATGCTTTAGGAACATATTAAGCAAATGCATTGGGAAATAAATTTAGAAGAGACAAAGCCAAACCTGGCTGGCTAAACCGTAGCGTTAAAAAACTTATTAGCGGAAAAAAATTGGCCTTCAAGAAATATAAAGCAGAGGGCACAGTATCGGCTTTCGAGCAATACAAGGAGGCAAATAAGAAAAGTAAACACGAAATCAAGATGGCTAAAATCAACTTCGAGAGACAAATAGCGGAGGATAGTAAAAAAAAAACCAAAGAAATTCTTTAAATATATCAACAGCAAAAAAACTAGGGCAGAGCATATTGCACACATAATTAACTATGATGGGAGGATGGTTACAGAGGACACTGAAAAAGCAACCGTGCTGAATGCTTTTTTCTCGTCAGTCTTTACACAGGAAACGGAGGGGTACACTGACCATGACTGTATGGTTAGTAGTAATACACAGGACTTGCCACTATGGCTAACAGAGGGTGAAATCAGGGAAAGGCTGGATAAACTTAACACAAATAAATCACCAGGCCCGGATGGCATACACCTGAGACTACTCAAGGAACTCAGTAAGGTTATATCTAGACCACTGTTCCTGATCTTTGCTGACAGTATTAGAACAGGAGATGTACCGGGGGATTGGAGGAAAGCTAACGTGATTCCGATATTCAAAAAGGGTCAGAGGCATATACCGGGAAATTATAGGCCTGTCAGTTTGACATCAATAGTATGTAAACTTCTGGAGGGGATGATAAGGGACTATATCGTAGAGTTTGCTAAAGACAACAACATCATCAGCAGTAATCAGCACTGGTTTACAAACCAATCTCTTAACATTCTACGAGGAGGTGAGCTGTGAGCTAGATAGGGGCAGACCAGTAGATGTGGTGTACTTGGATTTCACTAAGGCGTTTGAAACAGTTCCCCATAAGCACTTTATAAGCAATTTATAAAATAAGGTCTGAGGTATCGACAGCAGGGTTTGCTCTTGGATACGGAACTGGCTAAAAGGGCGTGTCCAAATGGTGGTAATAAACAGCGTATACTCAGACTGGTCTGAGGTAGTAAGCGGGGTCCCCCAAGGCTCAGTCCTGGGACCAACCTTGTTCAATTTATTCATAAACAGCATTGAGGTCGGGATCAGGAGTTCGATATCAGTTTTTGCAGATGACACAAAATTGGCCAGGGCAATAACTGCACAGCATGAAGCAGATATCCTACAGAATGACCTGGACAAAATAACGGAGTGGGCAACGACTTGGCAAATGAGGTTTAATGTGGAGAAGTGTAAGGTTTTGCACTTGGGGACTAGAAACATAAAAGCACAATACACGTTAGGAGGGGAACCCTTGGGGGACTCAAAAATGGAGAAAAATCTGGGAGTCTTGGTTGATGATAGATTAAGCAATAGCATGCAATGTCAAGCGGCAGCTGCCAAAGCCAGCAGAATATTAGCATGCGTAAAGAAAGGGATGTATTCCAGAGATAAGTCTATAATCCTTCCACTTTATAAAACTCTGGTCCGACCACATCTGGAGTATTCTGTCCAGTTCTGGTTGCCAGAACCTTAATTATGAAGAGCGGCTGCAATCGCTTGATTTATTCTGCATGGAGAAGAGACGCCTGAGGGGGGACATGATAGCAATTTATAAATATCTCAATGGGGATCTCAGCTTAGAAAAAAAGCTGTTCAGTCGAAGGGATTGCATGAGGACTCGAGAGCATACAATGTGATTAGAGGAGAAGCGTTTTAACCTCAGGCAGCGTGGGGGGTTCTTTACTGTTAGGGCTACAAGATTGTGGAATTCTCTACCACAAGTGGTTTCTGCGGGTAGTATCAATGGGATTTTGCTCGTGACCAGTGTTCCTAATGTGTGTGCCACATCCCTAATAGTACAAAAAACTTGGGAAGGATTCCCCTAGATTTGGGACTTTATAGGCACAAAAAAAATGGAAAAAGTTTAAATATACACAAAAATATAATTTATTCAAAATACACAGAAATACAGAATCCAAGATTAAAATTCTCAAGCAGCAATGTAATGACAGATAGTATAACCGTGAAGGTTCCAGAACCTGAGACCCAACATGTTTCGGAAAAAACCTTTTCCTTCTTCAGGGGTGGTTCTTTTGAAGTGCTCTAACAACAAAACAACAACATGATCACAAAATTATACATGTAAAAACGTATACATTTTAAGAACATTTTTTTGCGTACATGAATGTACATATTGATAATATTCACATGCATATACAGTTGTCGCAAAAATATAGTTAGTTGAGGCACTTACATGGTTATACTTGCATTAGGCTATGGTGCTTGCAGATCAAGCTAAAAACAAGTCGGTTGGCCCTATTGCAGATAGGCAGTGCTTTTTTATTCCCTTCTAGGATCAAGAATATATCCTGGACTGAACTGGGTGTAGTATTGGATGTAATCAGGCAACTGCTTCCCCCATATAAATATGGCCACCTGAAGTCCTAGAATGTGGATGCCAGACCCTAGTTCAATTTGCCAGATTGCTGAATAGAAAAACAGGAGGGACAATAAATAAGCTGAAAAAGCTTGAGTCGCTGAAGAAATATATCCTAGTAACTTCAAATTAAGGGTATCTCTCTCTAGCTGAGGTATCCCATAGGGTCTAATGGATAATCCAAGAATTTTTATGTGGGGTAAACTTACTTGTTTAGCGAAAGTAGCACATTTTCAACCCGCATGACGGTCTCCGAACAGCCAATGTAGCTGAAAGGAGCCAAAAATGTTGTTTAAATAGTACCTCTATTAACGAAAGAACTTTCTTCAGCTGGCGTCCATGTAAGGGCTTCCTGGATCGGCGGAAATGGCGTGTGCGTTCCACCGGCACGGACTAGGAACCGGAAGTGCGAGGAGAACTCCGGATGCGATTGGTTTAACTGCCTCACATGCCCAGAAAACAGAGACTGGTGGAAAAAACCAATGGGACAGACCGCTAGGATAGCGGTGTGTCTGCCCGTGCCGGGATGGCCATATTGGGGGAAAAAATTACCCGATCATTATACATCCGAATAGTATATGTTGTAAAGGATGGAACAAGGAATCAAATCATTAGAGGAATCAGAACAGGCATAATTGCTGTTGCATAAAATTCAATATTTCATTAACTCCATAATTTTCAGCACTGCCAAAAGAAACACGGAAACGACCTGAATTCAGCTTATATTGGATATATTGGCATACTTTATTATCACGTGAATATTATACCATGATGGTAGTAAGAATCATAAGTACATACTCAAACAGTCCAGAAAGGGGGTATAACATCAAGATATAAAAGTGTTATATCTCCATTCCACCAGAGCTGAAGCCCTCCAAAAATGGCTTGAAAGATATAACACCATTCAAGCCGGGGGGCTCAGTTGCTCTGAGGAAATGTATTCACCTCAGTTCAAGCTGGAGGAGACTCTTGTTCCAGTCCCCTCCCCTGTGGCTGGGGTGGATGCGATCCAAGATCAGAAATCTGATCTTGGGGAATTTGCCAGAATGAACTAGGCCGACATGTCGTCCAAGGGGAAGATCTGGATCCGATTTTTTCATGCTGGTTATGTGGCGATATGCTCGTATCCAAAATTCCAGCTTGGTTTTTCCTATGTAGAAACATTTACAGTCACATAAGAGCAAATAAATAACGTATATGTCCCTTTATACTTGCAGCAATCAGAGCTGTTATTTACATGTTCGCTTCGGACTAGTTTGTCCCGAAGCGCTGGGGCTTTTTTGAAAGTAAAATTTGGCGAACTGGAAAGGTATTGTCCCAGAATGGGATCAGATGTTAACAAATGCCAGTGTTTGGCCACAATTTTTTTGATTTTGTGATGCTGGTACATATAGGGTGTGATAATTCTAAGATTACTACCCTCACCCTTGTTGTTTCGAATTGTGGGGTTTAATAATTGTTGTCTGTCACTCAAGAGGGCCCTTTTATAGGTATTCTTGAGGGACGTTTTTGAATAGCCTCTACGTGTCAGTCTGTCGTGAAGTTCATCAGCCGCAGACTGAAACGTCTTTAGGTCAGTACATGTCAGGAAAGGAATTACCATTCAGCAACAATAGAACGCTGGAGGCAGATCAGGTGTGTCACCACGCCCTTCTCCCCAGCCCTGGCCCTATATAAAGCACTCTCTGGCTGTGCTTCAGTGCTGGTTTATCATCAGCTCTAGTACCTGTGACCTGTTTGTTTATCTGCGTTCCTGCTTTTGACCCGGCTTGCTCCTTGACCCATCTGCACTTCTCCTTGTTTGACCTTGGCTTGCCTGACGACTCTTTGCCTGAACCATACCTCTGCTGGATATTCTGTGTACCTACCTCGGCCTGGATTCCATGGACTCTCTCCTTGTCTTACCCCTCTGTACCTCCATTTCCTCGGACTGATTCACTGTGTATGGCCCTCGGCCTGGCATTAACCTTTTGTCTCTTGTTTCAAGCATCTTTAGATCCTCTGAAAACGGTTCTGTGAGTCCACACCATACCATTCATCATACGGAATCCACCTGCATCCAGTGCTCCTTGGGACGTATCATCTCCTGTTCCACCTCCAGGGGTGATCCGCACCGAGCTGCAAAGGAAGCCCTCTGAGCACTTCGGCCTCCACCAAGGTAACTGACAGCATAAACCAGCCATGTCAGAGGCCGACAGAGGTGCTTCCCAGCTCGAGGCCCTATGCCAGCAGGTTTCAGCCCTGACCCAAGCTGTGCAAAGGCTACAAGATGGGTACTTCCAGCTAGAGGGTCGAGTACTCAACATGGCCGGCCCTTCTCCTCCACCTGACCCGAATCAGCCATCCACTAGCTCGCTGCAGGCTCCGGCCCAACCAGACCAAGCTAGCTCCGGCCATTCGGCTTCAGCTCCGCCCCCGGAACCACGGGTGCCCACGCCAGAACGCTTCCGTGGGGAGCGTAGGAAATTCAGGGCCTTCAAGAATGATTGTTTATTATACCTAGCTGTAGCGGACCCCCCAGAACCCCCTAGGGCCTAGTGATGACCTTCAGAGGCAGAGAGGGGCTACATACCTCCTGTGGGTGTGGATTGTCAGGCATGGTGGGTAGTGATGCAGGTAAAATAAAGGTTGGGCGCCAGTCACTTTTATGCTGAAGTAAAGGAATAGTTTATTTCTTCTCAACAGGACAAGAATAAACAGGGGGAGAGAGGGGTAGGGTCCAGGACACCCTTTAAGAACAGTCTATTAGGCAGACTCCCATTGCAAAAGACAGGTTATTCAGACAGCAGTACAGGATAGCAGACCTTGAGAATTATTAGGTATCCATGAGCTTCAGATCGATCTGGGAGACAACTTCTCTCCACCAGATCCAATCCCTTTTTGTGGTCTGTACTGTCTGGACAGCTGTCCTCCATAAGATACAAGCAGGTTACTCACACAGGTTACTGGATGTCTGTGGATGATCTTTCCCTTGTGGGTCGCTGGCTCTCCTCAGCAGAATCCCAGGTATCTGACTAGGCCTCAGGCTTCAGGCCTAGTCAGCAGCAACAGCAACACACACCCTTCCCCAAGGGGGGTAGGGGCGGAAGAGACCGAACATTGGACCTCCCATCCTTTTTATAAGATCCCCCACAATGCCGTAGTGACACTGTGATTGGTTGAGGGACACCTGGACATTAACAGTTTGCTTAACTGTAATTCTCACTCTAGTGCCAGAGGCCACAGTGCCACCTACTGACGGAAGGGAGAAACGCAGTCAAACAGATTAGAAGGGAAGTCCAATTAACCACAGAATAATTACAGCCAAGCTAAGTAAGGCTCAGCAACTAAATTTAACAGCAACCTTGCATAAAGACAAGGGTGCTACACACTCCCCCTGCCAAGGAGACTACGTCCTCGGAGTCTGCCGAGACAGAGACTCTCAAGCCTGAGAGTGGATGTCCTGGTAAAAATGGATGGGTAAGGGTGAAAAAGGAAAAGGTTAAACTTTGGTGTACAAATACGTGTGGCATTCCACACGAAGCAAAAATATGAAACAATATGCACATTACAATACTTCCTAACTGACTAACTGACTGTCAGCACATCCTACAATGTTATAAGGCAAAAACCATACTCACCAAAGGCACTGTCTCACCTCAGCCGAGAGAGAACACTGTGGGTATGAAAAATTAGCAACATACTCATAATATCAATTACTATACTATAGACATATATACATCTAAAATGTTGTTTAACCTCAGCCGAGGGAAACAAGATTTTAATAAGCAAACACATTTTATCACATCCTAATACTCTACTCAATTTACCATGAATATATACAAAATATTTGCATGTCAGAGAGAAGGTGCCTATCTCCAGGGGTAAGAGACTGACCGAGACCCCCCCAAATAAGGGCACATCCCCTGAAACATACCAACACATCAGAGAAAATAATCCACTTTAAACTATTTTACTAATAGTATAGAACTTTACTGCTCACTAGGATAGACACTCTCACGCCATCTAGTGGAGAAAACAGAAAACACTTTGCATCATCAAAAAAAAACTTTTCAGTCCATGAGTTCCAAAAATGCAGGTGAAAAAGACTTTCTGGTTCCTATAGCACAGCCTACCTGACTAGCTAACTTTCTTACAAGGTCTCTATGACCCCAGAGTCCCAATAGTCTTAGTGTGGATTACAAATAAGCTCTATACACCAACCATTGTCTTTGCTAGCGAAGAATCATTTCTTGCTGGCTCTGTTACACCAAAGTCCAGCAGGCACTTTACTTATTGCTTTCGTTTCAAAAATAGAAAAACACACTCCTTTCTCAGGAAAGTTCGAGTTCAGTAGTTGTACCAAACTGATGATAGTGTTGCAAACAGGCAACACCAATAACTGAAAGATAGCATCAGCCATTTTCTCCAGGAGGCTGAGGCTTGTTTTCTTCACACCTGGATGAGAAGCATGCTGGCAAATCAAAAGCATAAGCCAGCAGGTATTTAACTTGAGCTTGTTTGCATGGCTACTTCCAGAAGCAACACAGCCACACAAAAATGCAGAGGACTGCAATCATCACCAGGAACTTTGCTGATTCACTTCCATAGCAACAAAGTCCCACTGCGCATGTAATTTCATCTCACCTTTTTCATAGCAAGACACACTGACAATGAAGAGCAACAGGTCAGCATGTCACTTTTCAGGGCACCTCCTGTAACTGCTGGCAATTCAGAGCACAGCCCAGCAGTAACATAGCACAGACAGGAGTGTCCCCAAAGCAACTTTCAAAAGAGGAACAGCTTCTGGTGAGACGGATACAGCTTCAAACTTGACATCACATAGCTGTATTCCATAGGATTTTGACACAGAAATTCAAGCTTTATACATCACCAGTAGTATCGTGGATCAGGCAGTTGAATAGGCTTCCCAGAAGATCCAATAGTGGTGATGTAATGCCTTGCATCAGCTTGATTGGGCCTCCTTACAATGACACAATCCGGGTATATATGCCGACCATAGTCCCAGGTTTTCAGAACTTTAGTGTACTGTTCTGCTTGTCTGGGTGACAACTCAGAGATTTTTCGGTATGCAGGAATTCTCAGGTAATCTCTGATTGCACTGTCAATCCATTGAGCCCGCTTGTCTTGAATTTCAGCTACAAGAGACTCTGGCACATAAGGATACAAATAGCCATATTCCTCAGCTATTTTCTTCATCACAATTCGCTGAAACTTAGACAACTTTGACAAGATTCTAGGGTCTCCATAGCCAAGCAACACAGGCGTATCTGGAGCACACTTGACAGGATACCCTGCAACTGTATCTGGTCTTGGAGGGACACTTGCAGGACCAGATTCATGACTTGTAGGCAAAGGCAAGGTAGGCCTAATACTGGAGGTAATATTGGGTGAATGGACATCCTCCTTTGTAGGCTCAACTTGCGGTTCAGTCTCACTATCAGACCAATTTTCACAAAATGACACAGTGTCAGAGAACAGTTCTGAGATTCGGTCAGACATTATATCAGAGTCTGACTCTGCAGAGAACTCTTCAGCTGGGAGCAGGTTAGGCCGGGAAATTATAGCAACAGACTCTCCTGACTCTGCTCCCAAGGAAGACACTGGCCTCACAGTCCCAACAGGTACGCCACCCTCACCCACATCAGGCTTACCAGGTTCAGGCGATTTCTTTTCCGGTGATCCTATCATCAAAGCAAGCAGGCGACCTCGACCACGGCGGGAGGTCACTGGGATGTCCGGCATTGCAGCGGTCACTGTAGCTGAAGAAGTAGAAAGAACAGGAGCTTCAGCAGGTAGAGCAACAGTAGTAGTGACCACTGGAGCCGGTCCGGAATCGGCAGTTGCAACACATTTGAGCCAGTCCACTTGCAGCACCCGGGGTGATAAGGCCAGTGAGACTACCTCCAGCAGCGATTCCCCGCAACTTCCGCAGGTGATCCAGGGCCGAATACTAGTAGCCAGTCCAGAACATTTCACACATGTCAGCCCGATCGCTTCGTAGCCTCCAGCCGTGTACAGCACCAGGTTCCCTTTAGGTGTGTACCGCACCCCGGTGTCAGTGATGACTTCCTTCAGCCCAGCGGGGCTAGAACCAATGCCTGGCACAAACACTCTCAGGTCAGAAGAAGGAATTCCAAAGTGCGCCATCTTCACACTCTTCCAACACGTGCAGCCAAGTAACTGCGCACACAAGCGCGGTTTAATTTCCTCCGCGTAGGAACAGCGACCCCTCCCCCTGCCAAGGGATTGGTCCAGCCGTTCAGCAATATCTTCAGCGCCCGCCTCTTTTCCTTTGCGGCGCCAAAAATCTTCTGGAGTCTGCCTTAACCCCTTCAGCCCTGGCGTAAAGTGACAAAAGACCAGGCTGACACTCTCCCCAGAGCAAAGAGACAGTTAGGTTCTTCCCACGTTGTTAAAAGGACAAAACACAGTCTTTGAGGTACAAAAGATGTTACTTGCCACTCTCCCACGGAGCCAAACGGTGATTCCTGCGCGGTTGCTATAGGCGACCACCACAAAAATACCGCTTCGCCCCACGTTGGGCGCCAGATGTAGCGGACCCCCCAGAACCCCCTAGGGCCTAGTGATGACCTTCAGAGGCAGAGAGGGGCTACATACCTCCTGTGGGTGTGGATTGTCAGGCATGGTGGGTAGTGATGCAGGTAAAATAAAGGTTGGGCGCCAGTCACTTTTATGCTGAAGTAAAGGAATAGTTTATTTCTTCTCAACAGGACAAGAATAAACAGGGGGAGAGAGGGGTAGGGTCCAGGATACCCTTTAAGAACAGTCTATTAGGCAGACTCCCATTGCAAAAGACAGGTTATTCAGACAGCAGTACAGGATAGCAGACCTTGAGAATTATTAGGTATCCATGAGCTTCAGATCGATCTGGGAGACAACTTCTCTCCACCAGATCCAATCCCTTTTTGTGGTCTGTACTGTCTGGACAGCTGTCCTCCATAAGATACAAGCAGGTTACTCACACAGGTTACTGGATGTCTGTGGATGATCTTTCCCTTGTGGGTCGCTGGCTCTCCTCAGCAGAATCCCAGGTATCTGACTAGGCCTCAGGCTTCAGGCCTAGTCAGCAGCAACAGCAACACACACCCTTCCCCAAGGGGGGTAGGGGCGGAAGAGACCGAACATTGGACCTCCCATCCTTTTTATAAGATCCCCCACAATGCCGTAGTGACACTGTGATTGGTTGAGGGACACCTGGACATTAACAGTTTGCTTAACTGTAATTCTCACTCTAGTGCCAGAGGCCACAGTGCCACCTACTGACGGAAGGGAGAAACGCAGTCAAACAGATTAGAAGGGAAGTCCAATTAACCACAGAATAATTACAGCCAAGCTAAGTAAGGCTCAGCAACTAAATTTAACAGCAACCTTGCATAAAGACAAGGGTGCTACATAGCCCTTCAACCTAGGATCTTCTCCTCTGAGTCTGTCAAGGTGGGATTCATAATTTCCCTACTGGCCGAAGAACCTCAGACTTGGGCACACAATCTCTTGGAACAGAAGAGTCCAATCCTGAATTCCACAAACTCTTTCTTTGAGGCTATGGCCCAATTATACAAGGATCCCCAGCGTACGGTCACGGCAGAATCGGCCCTGCATGCCCTCCAGCAAAACAAACGCCCGGCCGAGGACTATACGGTAGACTTCCGTAGATGGGCAGCCGACACGGACTGGAACGAGGCAGCATTGAAATACCAGTACCGTCATGGCCTCTCGGAAGCTTTAAAAGACGAGCTGGCTCGGGTAGAAACACCTGCATCCTTAGAGAATCTAATCGCTCTTGCCATCCAAATGGATAGGCGTCTGTGGGAGCGACGCTCAGAACGCCTTCAAGGGTCTCGAGCCACGTGGGTCATGCCAAAGGTCCCATTTATGGCCTCTCCTCTACCAGGACCAGCTGTCAATGCCCTGGCAGACAGGGAACCTATGCAAATTGGGCTCATTCATTCCTCCCTGACCCCCGAAGAGAGACCACGCCGTCGCCAGGTGAACCTCTGTCTATACTGCGGAGCTTCCGGCCACTTCCTCCGCAATTGCCCTGTGAGGCCTGTGTCTGTGCTGTTCACGGTCTGTCCCGAACTGTCAGATCTCTGAGCTATCCCCTGCTCACCTTATCCTTCCTGTCTCCCTACAGGTAGCAGAAGAGAGGATCCAGCTCACGGCAATTATTGATTCCGGAGCTTGCAGTTGCTTCCTGGATTGTACACTAGCTGCGAAGCTAGGGGTACCCCTGCAAGCCAAGGAGCAACAGCTTCAAGTTTTCCTGGCCGACGGATACCTGCCTAGTTCCGGACCTGTGACCAGGGATACCTACCCGGTCCTTACTACCACGGACTCGGGTCATCAAGAGCTCCTCCGCTTCGATGTCCTGTCCTCTCCCTTATTCCCAGTAATCCTAGGCCTACCATGGCTCCAAGCCCACAATCCACAGATTGATTGGATTAAGAAGAGGATTTCCTTCTCATCCAAATACTGCCTGGATCATTGCTTCCCTTCCGAATCCCAAGCTCCAGCCACTTGCCTAGCCGTCCAGCCGGCCTTAGACTCCTCCGAAGACATTCCTGCAGCTTACCGGGACTTTAAGGATGTTTTCGACAAGAAGAAAGCTGATGTTCTACCCCCTCACAGGCCCTACGACTGCCCCATTGAGCTTATCCCAGGGGCAGAGATCCCTTTTGGAAGGATCTTCCCCCTATCTGAAAAGGAATTAGAAACTCTCCGGTCCTATGTCGATGAGAATCTGAAAAAGGGGTTCATCAGGCCCTCATCCTCCCCAGCTGGCGCTGGAATATTTTTTGTAGAGAAGAAGGACGGTACGTTAAGACCTTGTGTTGATTATCGGGAACTCAACAAAGTTACCATTAAAAACCGCTACCCTTTCCCTCTAATTCCAGAATTGTTCCAGCGCTTCCGGAATGCTCGAGTCTTTACTAAACTAGACCTCCGTGGGGCATACAATCTTATCCGCATCCGAGAGGGGGATGAGTGGAAAACTGCATTTAGAACCAGTTTTGGCCACTACGAATATATGGTCATGCCATTCGGGCTGTGCAATGCCCGGCCACTTTCCAACATCTGGTAAATGACATTTTCCGTGAATTTCTGCATAACTTCTTAATTGTTTACCTAGATGACATCCTGGTCTTCTCCCCCTCTCTAGAACTCCATCGGATTCATGTTAAAAAAGTTCTAACCACCCTGAGGAAACATGGACTCTACGTGAAACTGGAGAAGTGTGAATTTGAGAGAGGATCTATTCAGTTTCTGGGGCTTATCATTTCAACAGAGGGCGTCTCGATGGATCCTCAGAAGGTGAAGGCAATTTTGGAATGGCCAGCCCCCACAGATAAGAAAGGAGTTCAGCGATTTGTGGGCTTCGCTAACTTCTACAGAAGATTCGTAAAAGACTTCTCAACATTTGTCACTCCCATCACCCAGCTAACACGCCAGCAGATCCGTTTCCGCTGGTCGCCAGAGGCCCAGTTAGCCTTTGATAAATTAAAGAGCCTGTTCGTGACCGCTCGGATTCTTCAATATCCAGATCCAGCTTTACCCTACATTCTCGAGGTAGATGCCTCAGAAGTAGCCACAGGGGCTATTCTGTCCCAGCGACAAGGCCCAAAGGCCTTACTACACCCAGTAGCATTTTTCTCTCGGAAGATGTCACCTCCTGAGAGGAATTATGATGTGGGGGATCGAGAACTTCTAGCCATTAAATCTGCCCTGGAGGAATGGAGGTACCTGTTGGAAGGGGCAGTGCACCCTATTATGATATTCACGGACCACAAGAATCTCGAATATCTGAGGTATTGACCTCGGCAAGCCAGGTGGGCCTTATTTTTCTCATGCTTCAATTTCCACATTACCTACAGGCCAGGGTCTAAGAATGGAAAAGCGGATGCCCTGTCCCGGATGTTTCCAGACACTCCCGGTACAACAGAGCCCAATACCATCCTGTCGGCTCAAAACTTTTTTCTGATCCATACGGACTTACGGTCCTCAATTCAGCAAGCCTCTACCCAGTATACAGGACAAGAAGCCAAATCTCTACATAAGCGGGAAGGGTTCCTCTGGTTTCAGGAGAAAATTTTTGTTCCCAAACAAGTGAGATTGATGGTCCTCAAGACCTTCCATGACCACAAACTTGCAGGGCATTTTGGGGTAAGGAAGACCTTCGAACTCATTCAACGCCACTGTTGGTGGCCTAAATTACACCAGGACTGCAAAACATATGTAGATTCCTGCATCACCTGTCAATGCAACAAGGGGGCAAAAGTAAAGTCATGGGGACTGTTAAGACCATTGCCAATTCCGGAACTACCCTGGAAGGGTCTATCTATGGACTTTATAGTCGAGCTTCCACCCTCAGAAGGGTTTACTACCATCTTAGTGGTCGTAGACCGACTCTCTAAAATGGCTCACTTCCTACCAATGATGGGTACCCCTTCTGCCTTGGAGACAGCCAATACATTTATCAAAGAGGTTGGCAGGCTTCATGGACTTCCGAACAATATAGTCTCGGATCGAGGCGTTCAATTTACCTCTAGGTTCTGGAAGGAGCTCTGTAAATCTTTGGCGGTTGAAGTGTCCCTGTCATCTGCTTATCATCCACAAAGCAACGGGCAGACTGAAAGAACAAATCAAACCCTGGAACAGTACCTCCGATGCTTCTGCACCAGTGCTCAGGACAACTGGACCTCCCTGCTTCCATGCGCGGAGTTCGCCTATAATAATTCTGTGCACTCCTCAACCAACCAAACCCCATTTTGGGCTAATTATGGCTTCCATCCTTCCTTTTTGCCCAATCTGGATCAGGAAATTACGGTTCCCGCAGTCCATGCTTGGCTAGCAGCCATTGCAGCTAATCTCCAGTTGTTACGGGACAATATTCTGAAGGCACAACAGGCCTATAAAAAGTTCTGTGATCTCAAACGGAAGGAGAACCCAGCATACAAGGTAGGAGACAAGGTTTGGCTTTCGTCAGGTAATCTAAGATTGTCTTGCCCGTCCAAGAGGTTGGGGCCCAGATTCATCGGTCCTTTTGAGGTCAAAAGAATAGTGAATCCTGTAGCCTTTGAGTTAATCCTGCCTGGCTCTCTTAAGATCCATCCGGTGTTTCATGCTTCGCTGCTTAAACCGGCGATACCAAGCCCCTACCCTGGAAGAGAAGAGTTACCACCTCCTCCAGTTTCGGTAGAAGGGGAGCCTGAATTGGAGGTTGAGACCATCCTAGATTGTCGACAGAAAGGCAATCGCACTCAATATTTAATCAAATGGAAAGGATACCCGCCGGAAGACAATTCTTGGGAACCATTAGGCAACATACATGCTCCTAAACTCCTGAGAGAGTTTCACAACAAGTTTCCGGGAAAGTGTGGTCGTAGGGCATCCAGAGGCTGCCCCTCAGGGGGGGGCACTGTCAGGAAAGTAATTACCATTCAGCAACAATAGAACGCTGGAGGCAGATCAGGTGTGTCACCACGCCCTTCTCCCCAGCCCTGGCCCTATATAAAGCACTCTATGGCTGTGCTTCAGTGCTGGTTTATCATCAGCTCTAGTACCTGTGACCTGTTTGTTTATCTGCGTTCCTGCTTTTGACCCGGCTTGCTCCTTGACCCATCTGCACTTCTCCTTGTTTGACCTCGGCTTGCCTGACGACTCTTTGCCTGAACCATACCTCTGCTGGATATTCTGTGTACCTACCTCGGCCTGGATTCCACGGACTCTCTCCTTGTCTTACCCCTCTGTACCTCCATTTCCTCGGACTGATTCACTGTGTATGACCCTCGGCCTGGCATTAACCTTTTGTCTCTTGTTTCAAGCATCTTTAGATCCTCTGGAAACGGTTCTGTGAGTCCACACCATACCATTCATCATACGGAATCCACCCGCATCCAGTGCTCCTTGGGACGTATCATCTCCTGTTCCACCTTCAGGGGTGATCCGCACCGAGCTGCAAAGGAAGCCCTCTCAGCACTTCGGCCTCCACCAAGGTAACTGACAGTATAGTTCCGCCTGAGTCGCAAATATTGGCTTATTGGGATGGAACGAATAAGTGGCTCCGGGTGGACAATGTTCAATACGTCCAAATGTGTACCCATATTTTGAAAAATCATAATTGGTACAGACGTATTACACCCGACATTGTTACAAAATATCATCAAGAATTTTACCAACTAACAGATCTGGCTTACCTAAACAACATAATTCCCAAACACACCTGGGAATTTATCCGTACTAAATTTCCTAAAACATCTACTTTCTATGTACTCCCCAAGGTGCAAAAAAATCCCACAAACCCTCCGGGTAGACCCATTATTTCGGGCCGGGGGTCCATTTCTGAGAACGCAAGTAGACTAGTAGACACTTTTTTACAGCCTTTTGTGCACGATTTAACATCTTTCACAAAAGATACCATTCATTTTCTCAGCAAAATCGAAAACATTTTCATCTCTCCGGCTGCCTTATTAGTCACTATTGATGTAGAAGCATTGTATAGTTCCATACCTCACGACAAAGGTGTCGCAGCTGTGCGACACACTATTTCACGTAGAGCATCTCAGGATGCCTATAGTGAATTTATACTCAATCTTCTACAATATATTCTTACACATAATATCTTTACTTTCAATGGCTCCCACTACCTCCAGGTACAGGGAGTAGCGATGGGCACTTGCTGTGCGCCATCCTATGCCAACCTGTACCTGGGGGAGTGGGAGGAATCCTTCCTTGGAGACGAGACAATGTCTGTGTATACTGACCATATACAGTTATGGACCCGCTACATAGACGATATCTTCCTTATCTGGGAAGGCCCTCATGAGCTATTGGAGGATGCATGCCTGGAGAGAATGAACAAAAATGATTTTAATTTGCTGTTTACAATGAATGTAGATCAAAACCATATCACATTTCTGGATGTGGAGATTTCGAGAGGGGAGGATGGTGCTCTGCATAGTGGGCTATATCGTAAGCCCACAGCAGGCAACACCATCCTTCATGGCTCGAGCTTCCACCCGGAGCCACTTATTCGTTCCATCCCAATAAACCAATATTTGCGACTCAGGCGGAACTGTACTGACCTAAAGACGTTTCAGTCTGCGGCTGATGAACTTCGTGACAGACTGACACGTAGAGGCTATTCAAAAACGTCCCTCAAGAATGCCTATAAAAGGGCCCTCTTGAGTGACAGACAATAATTATTAAACCCCACAATTCGAAACAACAAGGGTGAGGGTAGTAATCTTAGAATTATCACACCCTTCAGTATATGTACCAGCATCACAAAATCAAAAAAATTGTGGCCAAACACTGGCATTTGTTAACATCTGATCCCATTCTGGGACAATACCTTTCCAGTTCGCCAAATTTTACTTTAAAAAAAGCCCCAGCGCTTCGGGACAAACTAGTCCGAAGCGAACATGTAAATAACAGCTCTGATTGCTGCAAGTATAAAGCGACATATATTTGTGGTAGCTGCCACTATTGTGGGTATATGTTAACACAAAACAACCCTCTTTTGCCAAATGGTCAGATATTTAAGGCGAAACATTTCGCTAATTGTCGCACTGCTGGCTTTATTTATTTGCTCTTATGTGACTGTAAATGTTTCTACATAGGAAAAACCAAGCTGGAATTTTGGAGATGAGCATATCATCACATAACCAGCATGAAAAAATCGGATCCAGATCTTCCCCTTGGACGACATGTCGGCCTAGTTCATTCTGGCAAATTCCCCAAGATCAGATTTCTGATCTTGGATCGCATCCACCCCAGCCACAGGGGAGGGGGCTGGAACAAGAGTCTCCTCCAGCTTGAACTGAGGTGGATACATTTCCTCAGATCAACTGAGCCTCCCGGCTTGAATGGTGTTATATCTTTCAAGCCATTTTTGGAGGGCTTCAGCTCTGGTGGAATGGAAATATAACACTTTTATATCTTGATGTTATACCCCCTTTCTGGACTGTTTGAGTATGTACTTATGATTCTTACTACCATCATGGTATAATATTCACGTGATAATAAAGTATGCCAATATATCCAATATAAGCTGAATTCAGGTCGTTTCCGTGTTTCTTTTGGCAGTGCTGAAAATTATAGAGTTAATGAAATATTGAATTTTATGCAACAGCAATTATGCCTGTTCTGATTCCTCTAATGATTTGATTCCTTGTTCCATCCTTTAGAACATATACTATTCGGATGTATAATGATCGGGTAATCTTTTCCCCCAATATGGGCATCCCGGCACGGGCAGACACACCGCTCTACTAGCGGTCTGTCCCATTGGTTTTTTCCACCAGTCTCTGCTTTCTGGGCATGTGAGGCAGTTAAACCAATCGCATCCGGAGTTCTCCTCGCACTTCCGGTTCCTTGTCCGTGCCGGTGGAACGCACACGCATGACGTATGTACATGCGCAGTGCATGGGGGCGGGTTGGGCGTGTACGATCCAGGAAGCCCTTACATGGACGCCAGCTGAAGAAAGTTCTCTCGTTAATAGAGGTACTATTTAAACAGCATTTTTGGCTCCTTTCAGCTACATTGGCTGTTCGGAGACCGTCATGCGGGTTGAAAATGTGCTACTTTTGCTAAACAAGTAAGTTTACCCCACATAAAAATTCTTGGATTATCCATTAGACCCTATGGGATACCTCAGCTAGAGATACCCTTAATTTGAAGTTACTAGGATATATTTCTTCAGCGACTCAAGCTTTTTCAGCTTATTTATTGTCCCTCCTGTTTTTCTATTCAGCAATCTGGCAAATTGAACTAGGGTCTGGCATCCACATTCTAGGACTTCAGGTGGCCATATTTATATGGGGGAATCAGTTGCCTGATTACATCCAATACTACACCCAGTTCAGTCCAGGATATATTCTTGATCCTAGAAGGGAATAAAAAAGCACTGCCAATCTGCAATACGGCCAACCGACTTGTTTTTAGCTTGATCTGCAAGCACCATAGCCTAATGCAAGTATAACCATGTAAGTGCCTCAACTAACTATATTTTTGCGACAAATGTATATGCATGTGAATATTATCAATATGTACATTCATGTACGCAAAAAAATGTTCTTAAAATGTATACATTTTTACATGTATAATTTTGTGATCATGTTGTTGTTTTGTTGTTAGAGCACTTCAAAAGAACCACCCCTGAAGAAGGAAAAGGTTTTTTCCGAAACATGTTGGGTCTCAGGTTCTGGAACCTTCACGGTTATACTATCTGTCATTACATTGCTGCTTGAGAATTTTAATCTTGGATTCTGTACTTCTGTGTACTTTGAATAAATTATATTTTTGTGTATATTTAAACTTTTTCCATTTTTTTTGTGCTTATAAAGTCCCAAATCTAAGGGAATCCTTCCCAAGTTTTCTGCGGGTAGTATGGTGGCTTTCAAAAGACTCTTAGATGTACATCTCAAGGAACAGAACATTCAGGGCTATGTGAGATGATTACAGCCACACACACCTACACAGGTTGAACTGGATGGATTATTGTCTTTATTCAACCTCACCTACTATGTAACTATGTAACTATGTAACATAGCTGCCCATAGCTTCCCGTGAAAATTCCCTACCCTCGTCACTTCCGGTGCACCTACGTCGCACCTACGTCATGGAACAGCTGAGGAGCTTTCTAGTGCGCAAGCTCGGAGGGTAGGGAATGTTCACGGTAGTGTGTTCTAACGTTACACCGCATCAGCTGTTGCAGCGGTTACATTAAAGGTTACATTAAAACATCTCGGCTGCCAAATGAATCATCTCCGCTCCTACCCCCGTCACTTCCCTGATCTTGGCTACTAAATGTAAAAGCGGCGGCGGGACTATGAAAATATAAATCACAGAGCCGAGATCTCCGTGATTTAGATTTCATACACCCGCCGCCACTTTTACATTTAGTAGCCAAGATCAGGGAAGTGACAGGGGTAGGAGCGGAGATGATTCATGTTGCAGCAGAGATATTTTAATGTAACCGCCACAACAGCTGAGGCGGTGTAACGTTAGAACACACTACCCTGAAAAATCCCTACCCACCGAGCATGCGCAATGCTAAGCTCCTCAGCTGTTCAATTCGTATTCGGAGCTGTGAGCATGCGCACTACTACGCTGCTCAGCTGTTCCATTACGTTTCTGACAGGAAGTGACGTGGGTATGGAATTTTCACGAGGTATGATTTTCTAACGTTACACCGGCCCCAGCTCCTTCGCCGCCCGGCCATCCACTTTCACTTCAGTCCACACTTCAGTACTTCTCACTGTGTTCCCCAATAAACTTTAAAAAAAAACGTCTCTGCTGTTGTATCAGATGCCCAAATCACTCCTCAGTTGCCTCATCACATTTTATTTTTTTGCACGTCAGCCGTGGGTCAGCGTCACTTACTGCTTCACCCTCTATTTAGTTTCATATGCTTCCTCGATCATCTGTCTGGCACACCTACTTCACAACCATTTTACTTGACCCATAGCATGCTGTATGTCGGTTTCACCAGTGACATCTAGTGTTCATTTTAAAGAACACCTTCCCAGCTGTCTGTTCAATATCATTAAAAAAAAATATATATATAATATATATACTATATATATATATATATATATATATATATATATATATATACAGTACATTTTTAAAATGCTTTCCTTGTTTCTTCACCTATTGTGCAAAAAAAAAAAAAAAATGCTTTCTTTTGTTTGTTTCTTTCACCTATTGCGTAAAGGGAAATAAAAAATTGCTTTCCCTTTGTTCATTGCATTCATTTATTGTGGAATTTTTTTTAAGCCTTTAGTTGTTATCCCATAAGCCCTGGCAGGGTATTCTCTCCCTATCTTCTCTTTTTCTCCAGGGGGGCACGGCCACTCCGAGGCCTTTCCCTGGCCACGACGGGGGGCCACGCTCTCACGTCCTCATCCAGATTCCTGCCTGTCACCCGGGGCCTTGACACACACAAGGACATGCTCCAACCACGTTCCTGGTTTATGTCCTGGGGGAATACATACATTCAGGGGGGTGAGCCTAGTCCAGCCCTCTATCTTTCCCTCAGTCGCAGGTTCTGGGGGGCACTTCTATACAGCCCCTCTCGATACGCTAGTTTTTTTGCTTCACCCATACAGGTGGCGTGTACGAACCTCTTCAGCCATTCAGCCAAGCCTTTTCAGACCCCTCACAGGTTATCGCAGGCATGCTGTCTCACTTGGTCATACTCTTCCATGGTTACCTGGGTTTGGGGGGGGGGGGGGTAGTTAGGTAGGTCAACTACAGCTAGCCCGAGACCAACACCCATCCTCACGTGGAGGTTTTCGCCCATCGGCCCAAATCATAGCTAATGTCTTGGTTACCCCACTAGCGTAGAGAGGGTGTCACTTTCCTGAGGCCTACACCCCACCATTTCATTACTTGGCACAGTGCAGGGCCAACTCATAGACAGCGTCTCTACCTGCTACTGGGTTAGTTTAGGCCTCACGTCCCGCTCGTACTGGTCTCCACTCGGGAAAACCTTTTGGAGGGGGGGGGGACACACCAGTCGAACATGTTACTTGCTTATGTTCCTTGACCTTTACCTTCTTGTTTTTCAGGATGTCCCATGTGTCAGACTTAGGAGATGGCTTCTCCCTACTTAGCACGCTTGTCAGGCCTCCTACTCTGGTTCGGTCCCCACCATGGAGGAAGCCAAGGCTTGATGAGCCCTGGCCTGTTGTGCTCACGGATTATCCCAAGGATCACCGCCAAATTAAGTGACGGAGGGGAATTCCGTTTTCGGTCCACCACCAGGAAGGCTGAACTTCTCAGGATTTTGACAGCCAATACAGTTGGGGTCCGGCTTGCAGGACAATGTGCACAATACCTTAGCCGGGATCCAGGCCACAATGGCATCCATCTTGTCCTCCATCAATAGCCTGAATCAAGGATGGAAGATTAGAAACCCCGGCTACCGCCCCCTTGTCATCCCCGGGTTTCCCACCCTCCCAGGTTGCCGCCCTAATGGTCTCACAGAGTGTCGTCACAGGTACTCCTACATCCCCAGCTTCTATTGCAGGAATCATCCCGCCAGCTCACTTGGTCCCTCCCTGCGTCAAGGAAGACACCCTGAAGGGCGAGCACGTTAACCTCATGACGCTGTTAGCATCCCAGGACGTCATAGAAAGTAAGACCTATAACTATGACAACCTTTCCGTGGTGCTCAAGGGCAAAGATCCCAGGTTGAACAAGGAATTGACCATCCCGTAGTTCGTTTTGGCTCTCGGTCTGTTAGAGATGCGATTGCTGCGATTTCCCAAACCGTAGGGAGGAATTGGTTTGGTACATGCACAGGGTGGTCGATTTTGGGGCACAGGTTTGGCTTTTTACGATTACTATAGTTTAGACCAAGACGGCCGCCACCTTCACCAAGTTCAACGTCAGGCAGACTGGGGCTAATTTGACACGGTGTTGTTCTGCCGCCACTTCACCGGGCTCACACCCCGGCCTTCACCAACTGTGCTTCCTTTTCCCATCCCACCAATTTGTGTGCCTCTGAATCCAACTCCACCGTTACCTGCGACGTCAACCCTGGCACAAGCATAGTCGATCAGAGAGCTTCCAGAGATAGACTAGGCAGGCCTATCATGTTCCTTCAATGCAGGAGGTTGTAATTTCAGAGCCTGCAAGTTGTCGCATGTCTGCTCCACCTGTTTCCAGGTGCACGCAAGACCATGTACCCCAACCGACTCTTTTCATAGAAATGACTGACAGAATTACACTTTGACACCCTGGCTTTTTTCCTTCAGTCCCACGCTTCTCGAGATTTAGTTAAGTTTCTAATCCAGGGCTTCACAGAAGGGTTCAGATGGCGCTAGTCACTCTACCAGCAACTACAATGGAGTGCAACAATTTGCAGTCTGCCTTATCCAGGGGCGTACCAAGGGGTTGGCGAGACCGGCGCCCGGCAGGGGCGCAGGACGAGGGGGGGGGCGCAAAAATCATTGGCGGGGTTAGTGATTTTTGCGCCCTCCGCTCAGCCTGTGCTCCCCGGCGCCCCCAGGCAGCAGCATGCGGCTCCATCCAGGTCTAAAACATTGAGAGCGGCTGAGCGGCAGACCAGGAGACTGAGACTGCCTCTCACATCATCCCCAGCACACCTCGGTTGTTACACACACTGCTGCAGCCTCAGCATTCCTCCGGCTGTACTTTTTTTTCCTCTAATAAACGAGCAGCTCCTGCACACTGTGATAGAATTATCCATCCTCGCTTCCATGTCTCTGGTCTCTCTCTCGGGTCAGCAAGGCAGGGAGCCCCTCATCATTTCTCTTTCCCTGCACCGATTCCCCCTCAGTGCCCTACATCAAGCCCTCTGCAAGTTCAGGCCCCTCCTCTCTCTGTTACCCCCCCTCCTCTCTCTGTTACCCCCCTCCTCTCTCTGTCACCTCTCTCTGTTACCCCCTCTCTCTGTTACCACCCCTCCTCTCTCTGTTACCTCTCTCTCTCTGTTCCCCCCCCTCCTCTCTCTGTTCCCCCCTCCTCTCTCTGTTCCCCCCCCTCTCTCTGTTACCCCCATCCTCTCTCTGTCACCTCTCTCGCTCTCTGTTCCCCCCTCCTCTCTCTGTTACCCCCCCTCCTCTCTCTGTTACCCCTCCTCCTCTCTCTGTCACCTCTCTCTCTCTGTTACCCCCCCTCTTCTCTCTGTTACCCCCCTCCTCTCTCTGTTACCCCCCCCCCTCTCTGTCATCCCTCTCTCTCTCTCTCTCTCTCTCTCTGTTACCCCTCTCTCTCTCTCTCCGTCACCCCCTACTCTCTCTGTCACCTCTCTCTCTCTGTTACACCCCCTCCTCTCTCTGTCACCCCTCTCTCTCTCTGTTACCTCCTCCTCTCTCTGTCACCTCTCTCTCTCTGTTACCCCCTCCTCTCTTGGTCACCCCCTCTCTCTCTGTTACCCCTCTCTCTCTCTCTCTGTTACCCCTCTCTCTCTCTCTCCGTCGCCCCCTCCTCTCTCGGTCACCCCCCTCCTCTCTCTGTCACCCCTCTCTCTCTCTCTCTGTTACCCCCCTCCTCTCTCTGTTACCCCCTCTCTCTCTCTCTCTCTCTCTCTCTCTCTCTGTTACTCCCCTCCTCTCTCTGTCACCTCTCCCTCTCTGTTACCCCCCCTCTCTCTCTCTCTCTCTCTCTCTCTCTCTCACTCCCCTCCTCTCTCTGTCACCTCTCTCTCTCTCTCTCTGTTACCCCCCTCCTCTCTCTGTCACCCTCTCTCTCTCTGTTACCCCCCTCCTCTATCTGTCACCCCTCTCTCTCTGTTACCCCCTCCTCTCTCTGTCACCCCTCTCTCTCTCTCTCTGTTACCCCCCTCTCTTTCTCTGTCGCCCCCTCTCTCTCTGTTACCCCCCTCCTCTCTCTGTCACCCCTCTCTCTCTCTCTGTTACCCCCCTCCTCTCTCTGTCATCCCTCTCTGTCTCTGTTACCCCCCTCCTCTCTCTGTCACCCCTCTCTCTGTTACCCCCTCCTCTCTCTGTCACCTCTCTCTCTCTCTGTTACCCCCCTCCTCTCTCTGTCACCCTCTCTCTCTCTGTTACCCCCCTCGTCTCTCTGTCACCCCCCTCGTCTCTCTCTCTCTGTTACCCCTCTCTCTCTCTGTTACCCCTCTCTCTCTCTGTCGCCCCCTCCTCTCTCTGTTACCCCTCTCTCTCTCTGTTACCCCCCCTCTCTCTCTCTCTCTCTCTGTTACTCCCCTCCTCTCTCTGTCACCTCTCTCTCTCTGTTACCCCCCTCCTCTCTCTGTCACCCTCTCTCTCTCTCTGTTACCCCCCTCCTCTATCTGTCACCCCTCTCTCTCTGTTACCCCCTCCTCTCTCTGTCACCCTCTCTCTCTCTCTGTTACCCCCCTCTCTTTCTCTGTTGCCCCCTCTCTCTCTGTTACCCCCCACCTCTCTCTGTCATCCCTCTCTGTCTCTGTTACCCCCCTCCTCTCTGTCACCCCTCTCTGTCTCTGTTACCCCCCTCCTCTCTCTGTCACCTCTCTCTGTTACCCCCTCTCTCTGTTACCCCCCTCCTCTCTCTGTTACCTCTCTCTCTCTGTTCCCCCCCCCTCCTCTCTCTGTTCCCCCCTCCTCTCTCTGTTCCCCCCTCCTCTCTCTGTTACCCCCATCCTCTCTCTGTCACCTCTCTCTCTCTGTTCCCCCCTCCTCTCTCTGTTACCCCCCCCCCCTCCTCTCTCTGTTACCCCTCCTCCTCTCTCTGTCACCTCTCTCTCTCTGTTACCCCCCCTCTTCTCTCTGTTACCCCCCCCCCCCTCCTCTCTCTGTTACCCCCCCCCCCTCTCTCTGTCACCCCTCTCTCTCTCTCTCTCTCTGTTACCCCCCTCTCTCTCTCTCCGTCACCCCCTACTCTCTCTGTCACCTCTCTCTCTCTGTTACACCCCCTCCTCTCTCTGTCACCCCTCTCTCTCTCTGTTACCCCCTCCTCTCTCTGTCACCCTCTCTCTCTCTGTTACCCCTCTCTCTCTCTGTTACCCCTCTCTCTCTCTCTCCGTCGCCCCCTCCTCTCTCGGTCACCCCCCCCTCCTCTCTCTGTCACCCCTCTCTCTCTCTGTTACCCCCTCCTCTCTCTGTTACCCCCCTCTCTCTCTCTCTCTCTCTCTCTGTTACTCCCCTCCTCTCTCTGTCACCTCTCTCTCTCTGTTACCCCCCCTCTCTCTCTCTCTCTCTCTCTCTCTCACTCCCCTCCTCTCTCTGTCACCTCTCTCTCTCTCTCTCTGTTACCCCCCTCCTCTCTCTGTCACCCTCTCTCTCTCTGTTACCCCCCTCCTCTATCTGTCACCCCTCTCTCTCTGTTACCCCCTCCTCTCTCTGTCACCACTCTCTCTCTCTCTCTGTTACCCCCCTCTCTTTCTCTGTCGCCCCCTCTCTCTCTGTTACCCCCCTCCTCTCTCTGTCACCCCTCTCTCTCTCTCTCTCTGTTACCCCCCTCCTCTCTGTCATCCCTCTCTGTCTCTGTTACCCCCCTCCTCTCTCTGTCACCCCTCTCTCTGTTACCCCCCTCCTCTCTCTGTCACCTCTCTCTCTCTCTGTTACCCCCCCTCCTCTCTCTGTCACCCTCTCTCTCTCTCTGTTACCCCCCTCGTCTCTCTGTCACCCCCCTCGTCTCTCTCTCTCTGTTACCCCTCTCTCTCTCTGTTACCCCTCTCTCTCTCTCTCTCTCTCTCTGTCGCCCCCTCCTCTCTCTGTTACCCCTCTCTCTCTCTGTTACCCCCCCTCTCTCTCTCTCTCTCTCTCTCTCTCTGTTACTCCCCTCCTCTCTCTGTCACCTCTCTCTCTCTGTTACCCCCCTCCTCTCTCTGTCACCCTCTCTCTCTCTGTTACCCCCCTCCTCTATCTGTCACCCCTCTCTCTCTGTTACCCCCTCCTCTCTCTGTCACCCCTCTCTCTCTCTCTGTTACCCCCCTCTCTTTCTCTGTTGCCCCCTCTCTCTCTGTTACCCCCCTCCTCTCTCTGTCATCCCTCTCTGTCTCTGATACCCCCCTCCTCTCTGTCACCCCTCTCTGTCTCTGTTACCCCCCTCCTCTCTGTCACCCCTCTCTCTCTCTGTTACCCCCTCCTCTCTGTTACCCCTCTCTCTCTCTCTGTTACTCCCTCTCTCTCTCTGTTACCCCCCTCCTCTCTGTCACCCCTCTCTCTCTCTCTGTTACCCCCCTCCTCTCTCTGTCACCCCCTCCTCTCTCTGTCACCCCGCTCTCTCTCTGTTACCCCTCCTCTCTGTCACCCCTCTCCTCTCTCTGTCACCCCTCTCCTCTCTCTGTTACCCCTCTCTCTCTCTCTCTCTCTGTTACTCCCCTCCTCTCTCTGTCACCTCTCTCTCTCTCTGTTACCCCCTCTCTCTCTCTCTCTCTCTCTCTCTCTCACTCCCCTCCTCTCTCTATCACCTCTCTCTCTCTCTCTGTTACCCCCTCCTCTCTCTGTCACCCTCTCTCTCTCTGTTACCCCCCTCCTCTATCTGTCACCCCTCTCTCTCTCTCTGTTACCCCCCTCTCTTTCTCTGTCGCCCCCTCTCTCTCTGTTACCCCCCTCCTCTCTCTGTCACCCCTCTCTCTCTCTCTCTGTTACCCCCTCCTCTCTCTGTCATCCCTCTCTCTCTCTGTTACCCCCCCTCCTCTCTCTGTCACCCTCTCTCTCTCTGTTACCCCCCTCGTCTCTCTGTCACCCCCCTCGTCTCTCTCTCTCTGTTACCCCTCTCTCTCTCTGTTACCCCTCTCTCTCTCTCTCTCTCTCTGTCGCCCCCTCCTCTCTCTGTTACCCCTCTCTCTCTCTGTTACCCCCCTCTCTCTCTCTCTCTGTTACCCCCTCCTCTCTCTGTCACCCTCTCTCTCTCTGTTACCCCCCTCCTCTATCTGTCACCCCTCTCTCTCTGTTACCCCCTCCTCTCTCTGTCACCCCTCTCTCTCTCTCTCTCTGTTACCCCCCTCTCTTTCTCTGTTGCCCCCTCTCTCTCTGTTACCCCCCTCCTCTCTCTGTCATCCCTCTCTGTCTCTGATACCCCCCTCCTCTCTGTCACCCCTCTCTGTCTCTGTTACCCCCCTCCTCTCTGTCACCCCTCTCTCTCTCTGTTACCCCCTCCTCTCTGTTACCCCTCTCTCTCTCTCTGTTACCCCCTCTCTCTCTGTTACCCCCCTCCTCTCTGTCACCCCTCTCTCTCTCTCTGTTACCCCCCTCCTCTCTCTGTCACCCCCTCCTCTCTCTGTCACCCCGCTCTCTCTCTGTTACCCCCTCCTCTCTGTCACCCCTCTCCTCTCTCTGTCACCCCTCTCCTCTCTCTGTTACCCCCTCCTCTCTGTCACCCCTCTCTCTCTCTGTTACCCCCCTTCTCTCTCTGTCACCCCTCTCTCTCTCTGTTACCCCCTCCTCTCTCTGTCACCCCTCTCTCTCTGTTACCCCCCTCCTCTCTCTGTCACCCCTCTCTCTCTCTGTTACCCCCCTTCTCTCTGTTACCCCCCTCCTCTCTCTTTCACCCCTCTCTCTCTCTGTTACCCCTCTCTCTCTCTCTCTGTTACCCCTCTCTCTATCTGTCACCCCTCTCCTCTCTCTGTCACCCCTCTCTCTCTCTCTCTGTTACCTCCCCTCCTCTCTCTGTCACCCCCTCTTTCTCTGTTGCCCCCCTCTCTCTCTGCCACCCCCTCCTCTCTCTGTTAAACCCCTCCTCTCTGTCACCCCTCTCTCTCTGTTACCCCCTCTCCTCTCTCTGTCACCCCCCTCCTTTCTCTGTCACCCCCCTCCTCTCTCTGTCACCCCCCTCTCTCTCTGTCACCCCCCTCTCTCTCTCTGTTACCCCCTCCTCTCTGTCACCCCTCTCCTCTCTCTGTTACCCCCTCCTCTCTGTCACCCCTCTCCTCTCTCTGTCACCCCTCTCATCTCTCTGTCACCCCTCTCTCTCTCTGTTACCCCCCTCCTCTCTGTCACCCCTCTCTCTCTCTGTTACCCCCCCTCCTCTCTGTCACCCCTCTCTCTCTCTGTTTACCCCCCTCCTCTCTCTGTCACCCCTCTCTCTCTCTCTGTTACCCCCCTCCTCTCTCTGTTACCCCCTCTCCTCTCTCTGTCACCCCTCTCTCTCTCTCTCTCTGTTACCCCCCTCCTCTCTCTGTCACCCCTCTCTCTCTCTGTTACCCCCCTCCTCTCTCTGTCACCCCTCTCTCCCTCTGTTACCCCTCTCTCTCTCTGTCACCCCTCTCTCTCTCTGTCACCCCTCTCCTCTCTCTGTCACCCCTCTCTCTCTCTCTCTGTTACCTTCCCTCCTCTCTCTGTCACCCCCTCTTTCTCTGTCGCCCCCTCTCTCTCTGTTACCCCCCTCTCTCTCTGTCACCCCCTCTCTCTCCGTCACCCCCCTCTCTCTCTGTCACCCCCCTCTCTCTCTGTCACCCCCCTCTCTCTCTCTCTGTTACCCCCTCCTCTCACTGTTACCCCCCTCCTCTCTCTGTCACCCCTCTCTCTCTCTCTGTTACCCCCCTCCTCTCTCTGTCACCCCTCTCTCTCTCTGTTACCCCCCCTCCTCTCTCTGTCACCCCTCTCTCTCTCTGTTACCCCCCTCCTCTCTGTTACCCCCCTCCTCTCTCTGTTACCCCCCCTACTCTCTCTGTCACCCCCTCCTCTCTCTCTCTCTCTCTCTCTGTCACCCCTCTCTCTCTGTTACCCCTCTCTCTCTCTCTCTGTCACCCCTCTCCTCTCTCTGTCACCCTCTCCTCTCTCTGTTACCTCCCCTCCTTTCTCTGTCACCCCTTCTTTCTCTGTTGCCCCCTCTCTCTCTGTTACCCCCTCTCTCTCTGTCACCTCCTCTCTCTGTCACCCCCTCTCTCTCTCTCTGTCACCCCTCTCTCTCTCTCTCTTACCCCCTTCCTCTCTGTCACCCCCCTCTCTCTCTTTGTCACCCCCTCTCTCTCTGTTACCCCCCCCCCTCTCTCTGTCACCCCCCTCTCTCTCTGCAACCCCCCTCCTCTCTCTCTCACCCCCCCTTCTCTCTCTCTCTCACCCCCCTCTCTATGTCAACCCCCCCCCCTCTTTCTCTCCCTCTCTCTATCCCTCACCCCTCTCTTTCTTGTTGTTCACACCTGACACAATCTTTGCCCACTAGAGAGCTCCACACTGGGCCAACAAGGGACACCTCAGAAACTTTCAATTCCCTTTTATATAGTTTTTTTTAATTAAATTTTTGACTTTTTCATGTGGGAGCACACCAATACAGCTCCTCGCCAAGGGTGCTGGAGACCCTAGGTACGCCTCTAGCCTTATCCGACCCTTCCACAGTCAACATCTTGTTACAGTCGGAGGTTGACAAAGGTTTCATGATTGGGCCTTTTCGGCACACCGCCTTTTTCTTGTGGGCGTAGCAATCCGTTGGGCATCGCCACCGAGAAGTACAAAAAAAAAAAGGGAAAACCCTTGATTTATTGACCTTTTGGCTCCTCATTCTGTTATCACGCCTAGCCTAGCGATGTCGCAGGCCAGGGAGGCTGCCGGGCTCGGCAAGACGGGCATATCCGATGCCTTCAAACTACTGCCCGTTCACCAGTCGTCTCGTTGTGGCACTTGCTCAGTGTTTTTTTTTTCTTTATTTTTGCTATCTTCGCTTGACTTTCAGGGCCAGAGCAGCCCAAGAATTTTTCTACATGTTCACAGAAACACTGTGCTGGCTCCTATTTGAATGTCAGCTACTGTTCAGTGGTAATTCGTTACCTGGATTATTTCCTGACTGTGGAAAGTCACACTTCAGCACCACTCTGTCAACCAAGACTGCTGTAGCTTTTTTCCACCCTAGTGGTCCCAATGGCTCCAGCTAAGACCATAGACCCCACCACCAAGCTGACCTTGTCAGGCTTTTGCCTGGTTTCAGTCACCATGCAGGCTAGCCTTCCCACAGACAAGGTTCAGGGAATCAGCGCTGACATCGAGTCTCCTCCACAGACACGGAGGATTCTGCAGTCTCTCTCGGGTTCTCTGAATTTCGCCATGAGTGTCATTCCCCAAGGCCACGTTTTGCATCCCGACTCATCCTGCTCCGGGGTCTTTCCGCACGATGGCTGCTTCATCTCACTGGACAGTCAGACCAGGGCAGACTTGTCTTTGTGGGGAAAGCTCCTGGCCCACTGGAATGGGATGCACATGTTCATTCCGCCGTTCACAGACTGCTCTCCAGTGTTATGGACCGAGGCGGCCATTTTGGGGCAACAGGTGGTTCAGGGATAGTTGGCCACCAGAAACTTTAAACCTGCCATCTTTCAACTCCACCTCTGCCCTTTTCGAAATTGACCTCATAGTGGCTGCTGCTAGGGTATGGGGGGCACCTTTTGGTGGGCCAAACCGTAAAGTGCTTCACTGATGCCTGGTAGCAGGCGACATCAACGGGGGGCTGTCCTCCTCTCTCACTATCATGAGTTAGTCAGTAGGCTCATCTGGCTGGCCGCCACATTGCACTTCCACTTAGTATGCGAGCATGTGCCAGGCGTTCTTAACACAGCAGCTGATGCCCTTTCTCGTTCCAATTTACAGGTCTTCTTCCAGGCTCATCCTATGGCAGAGTAAATCCAAGGTGAACCACCGCTGTTCCAGGTACTCCTGGTTTAACTGTTCTCATAGCCCACGGGAACATGCTAGCCAGTTAGCACTGTCACCCAACACCAGACGCTCTTACGCACAAGCTCTGACCGTCTTTATCAGGTTATCACGGAGTTCAATGTCTTGGGACCTGTTGTCTTTGGACACCATTGTGGCGTTTCTTTCTTTTGCCATTTAAACTTGAAACTTGCCCACAGTACAGTTAAATCTACCTCTCCAGAGTTCATTTCACAACACGTACCCCAGTCACGGTACTTTCATGGCATCAAGTCCCATCAAGAACATTCTAAAAGGCATCCTTTGGTTGGAAGGCCGCAAGCCCACGTTTCGTCAACCAATCAATGGCAGCAGGTTCCAGGCTTTGTCGGACTTGTTAGACACTAGGCCATTTGAGGCAGGGACCAATGATGCCATCAAGACAGCCATGTACCTGGCCTTCTACAGGTTCCTGCGGCCTAACGAGTTCACCATGGGGAACTTGCCCGGCAACACCAACATGCTAAGGAGGGCAGACCTAGGCGAGGGGGATGATCATTTTGTCCTGACACTCCGGCAGTCTGAGACCAATCAATTGGGGCCACCAGTCGACATACCACTGTAGCCTTCTCACAACAGATGGTGCCTAGTCTAGTTGCTGGGCCATCTTTTCTCTGGGTGGGGCAGGTCAGGTCAGTGATGCTCCCCTTCTGAGCCTCCACAGCATGCCTCTCACCGCGCCCAGGTTTGTCAAGTACTTGAGCACCCTGCTAAGTAAGTTAGGGTGCAATCCTGCCGCCTTCTCCGATATTTCGGTTTGCACAGGGTCAGCCATGGCGGCCTCCAGCCATGGCATTCCCGTGCATATCATTAGGAGACTAGGGCCGTGGAATCCTCCTCCTACTACAGTTACATACCCCAACCTGAAGGTGAGCTCAGACAGGCGTTCCGAGTTTTAGCCAAATGACTTTCGGTTTTGTGTCTCTTTCCTTTGCATACAAGGCACTTGTATTAAAGTTACTTGCACGCTCTCTTTTTGCCCTCTTTATTTTACAGGCCTGCCCGAACGACGGTTTCGGCATGCTACTACCGTAGTTATTTAATTATGCTATCTTCTCCCTCTCAGCTCTATTCCCTGACCAAAAATGGGAAGGCAGAGCCTGGAGTTGTGGGAGGTGAAGAGCCGCCTACTTAAGGTCGGGCCCCCCGCCTCTTCTGGGCTGCCGCAGGACTCGTTATCGCTCCCACCGCTGCCCCTTTTCTACAACATTCCCTCTTTTCGGGCCCTCTTTATTTTACAGGCCTGCCCGAATGACAGTTTCGGCACGCTACTACCATAGTTATTTAATTATGCTATGTTCTCCATCTCGGCTCTTATTCCCTGAACACAACCTTCTTTAATCGGGTTTGCAACCGCTTATTTAGATCTTTACATTCCTTCCTAGTGGTAGGAGGGGATTTCAAATTGCCATCCTCCCCAGCGATGGACCAAACCTCCCTTTCTAATAAGTCTACGCCCCCCCCCCACGTTTGTCTTGACAATCACTACAATTCCAACAGACCACCTGCAAATTTGCTCTATTCGACGCATGGCAAGTTCTCTTATCACTCCCACCCATATCACACACATGCGTGGCTGGACTATTTTTTCGTCAAAATTCTCCCACTTTACGCGCAGTTGATACTCCCTATGTCCTGGTCAGATCATGCCTCGATCCTGCTGAAACTTAACTTTGGAGGGTTTTAGAATCAAACGTTGTCATTGGCAATTTAATTAAAAATTTCTTTTAAAAAATTAGACCACTAGGGCAGGGTTGGTGAAAGCCTTAAAATTGTACTTTGCCGAGAACTGCACATGTTTCCACAGGGACCCTGTGGGAAGCCCATGAAACAGTGATGCATGGCCAGTGTATAGCTATTTTTACAGTTTGGAAAAAAAACACCAGGCTGCTGAAAATACAGACAGAGAAGAGGCTTCGGGATTTGGAATCCTGACTAACCTCTTAATCCTCGATTTGCCTCTTAAGAGAAATTGTCCATCTTCACGCTATTCTGAAAAATATTGACATTGGCAGGGTTGAAAAAGCCCTCCAAAGATTGCGTACATATATGCGTATACATATTACGATAAATGTAATAAGGCTCATACCTTGCTAGAGCGCAACTTTGGAGAGCAAACCCATGCGACACCCTTTGCAAACTCTACAGGACACTAGTGGGGTCTTACACTCCCACCCTGATCGTATCGCCCAACTGTTTCTTCTAACTTATAACTTCTCTTTACAACAATCCATCCATACCACATTTACCTGCCAAAGAAGGCTTTTGTGACTTGTTTGAGATCTCACGAACAGCGGAGTGGCCACGTTATCAACAATAGCCTTACAGTCTTCTAATTCCCCGGTACCTGAAGAGGAGTTGTTGGAAACCGTGAAACTTCTACCAAATCGTAAAGCCCCTGGGCCTGATGGCCTCCCATTTGAGTATTATAAGATATTCTCTTCCACCTTACTCCCTTACATAACTGGCCTGATTAACGGATTTATGCACAAAAGTGAGATTCCGAGGGATATGCAGACCTCTCGCCTGTCTTTGATACCCAAACCAGGAAAGGACCACACACTTTTCGGGAACTATAGGCCCACAACTTTGTTAAAATCAGATCTGAAATTTTCATGAAACGACTTTCCCTTTGCCTAAATGAGGCCCTCCCTTTTTTGATTCACAAAGATCAGGTGTGTTTTGTACCCTGGAGACAAGCAGGCGAGGAAGCGCTTTTACTCAGTTTAGATGCTGAAAAGGCCTTCGATAGGCTTACCTGGCCGTTCATATTTACAACCTTCGAATATCTGGGCTTCCAGGGAAAGTTCCTCAGGGCAATCAAACACTTATATGCAGCCCCTTCTGCCTCTATAAATAAAAAAACCTTTGCGGCCTCCTCTTCTTTCATTATCTTGAACAGAAAAAGGCAAGGCTGTCCGCTTTCTCCATTACTTCTTGCCCCGTGTATTGAGCCCCTGGCGGCCCAGATTCAGCCTGATCCCAACTTTTGCGGGGGTTTCGGTCAGAGGGCGTGAGTTCAAAATCTCTGCTTGTGGATGATGTTTTACTCACTCTGACAGGCCCGCTAGTAACCCTTTCTAATCTCCATAAACTCCTGGAGGAATTTGGGTCTCTGCCTGGCTATAGGGTTCATCCTACTAATTCAGAAGCCCTGCCACTCAACATGTCTTCCTTGGAGTTCCATCACCTCTCAGAAACATTTTCCTATACGTGGAAAACTCATATCATCAAATACCTTGGGATACATCTCACATCTCGGTATGAATCTTTATATGACACAAATTTCAAACCCTTTTTGTGTCTATCAAATCCCTCCTGGCTAAGTGGAGACACTACCAAATCTTATGGCCGGGATTCTAAACAACATAGAATTGCTCGCTCAACACTCTTTGCCTCTCGCAATGAGGGGGGATTGGCCTTCCCTAACCTTCTACACTATTAATATGCTGCTCACTTGAGGGCTATAGCCTAAGGGCTACCCTTCCGGCATATAATTGCTGGACACAAATAGATAAAATATGGTTGGCTCCAATCCACCTGAATAGCCTTCTGTGGAATACTGATGCTGACGTTCCCTCTGTCTCTTTGTTGCATACTATGGCTCTACTGTGGAATATTTGGCGACAGTTATGGCATACCCACTCACTTCAATCTGAAGCTTCCTTTCTGACAACTTTCTTTTATAATCCTAAATGCCCAGACAGCCTCACTCCTCAGATGATTTCTCCCTGGCTACAGAGGAACCTCTTTCACTACGACCATCTAATGAACCCAGTGATGAGAGTGTTAGTCTCATTTGAGGAACTTAGAAAGAAACATGATTTGGCCCGTAGTGCCTTTTTTGGTTATCTTCAAATTCGACACTACGCCATAACCTTTGCACCCAATCTTCAATTCTCCAAATTGTCTCTATTTAAATGCTTAATTCTCTCTGGCCTGCCACAAAATGGTTTAACTTCAGATATATATACATTTTTAACTCATGCAACATGGGAACAAACCCTTGTGTAAGAGCTCTCCCTTGAGCAATGGCAAACCATATGGTCCTGAGCAGCCAAAAGCTCCATTTGCACCCTTTACAAGGAAAATACTTACAAAATACTTTTTTTTTTTTTTTTTGGTATATGACCCCTTCTCGTCTACACGCCATATACCCATTGGCCTTGGATCGCTGCTGGAGGTGCTGTAGAGATTGAGGCACTCTATTGCATATCTACTGGCAATTTCCATCTTTGCAGTCATACTGGTGCTCAGTTCAGAACCTCCCCCATCAGTTTATCAAGGTTGATATCCCTTTTCATTCAAGACTCTTTCTAATAGGACTCCTCCCTTGCCAGGTTTAGCCAAAAAATTGGCTTCCCACATTTAAACAGCAGTCAGATGCCTGATAGCCCTCCACTGGAAGAGACAAACACCTCCGATGTCAACTGACCTCTATGTGGAGATAACAGAGTCCCTGACAGCCTCACTCATCACAAAGGTGTGCACTACGGAGTTGGAAAGTAGAGTCAGCTAAGTGGAAGATGCAATAAAACCCATAAAACAAGAGATCGAGTTATTAAAGGGAACAGTTGAAAAGCAAAATGATAAACTAGAGGATTTGGAAAATAGACTAAGGAGGAATAACGTTAATAAATAATATAAATAATAATAAATAATAATAATAAAATGGACTGCCAGAAAAGAGTGTAGGAAACAACATGAGAAACGTTTTGAAGAATTTGGCTGCTGGAGGTGTTTTTTGTTTGGAACTAGGATAGAAAGAGTAAATGCACTTATTTGGGATAGAAAGGACATTGGGTATAAATCGGGCGCGCTGACATTTGTTCAGGAGAGTATGCTTAGAAATTTGCTTAAGAGTGGCCACTACAATGGAAGATACAAAAGTCACATATATAATAAATAATTTTCTTTTTTTCTTGTGAATGGTGTGTTTAAACAATAACACGTTTAAAGCATAGAGGATTTCCAAATCAGTACCACTCAGTGTATACATCATACTCGAGTGGTATGAGTATTTTAATACATTGGACAGTGGGGTTTTCCTGTAGACAAATCAAAATAAATAAGGTAGGACGATACATAATCTTATATTGCTTACTGGCCGAGAGGCCATGTGTGCTGGTGAATGTGGTAATACCCCCCCCCCCTCTTTTAAAAACAGAAGTAATTAAGTATCTGTTAGAATTTATTGTTGATAAACCAGGGGTACCAGCCTTAATGGCCAAATGGTCAGAGATTTCAACATGGATATGAATACTCAGGTGGATAGATTTCCTTTAGGAAGGAGACCGGAATGGGGCCCCTTTACACCATTGTACAGGATACTTAAGGAAGTGGGCCTGAGGGGCATTTGGCATGAATGTTACCCAACAGCCCAAGTCTATTCATGTTACTCTGATGCACATGCATCACTCTCCAGAATAGACACAATAGGAAATTATATTCTTGCTCCTGTGATAACGAATATTAGATATGAGACTAGGGGATTGTCAGACCACTTTCCTTTGGTCCTGACATTGAGATTTGTGAGGGGTGGAGATAGGGGGCACTGGAAAGTTACTCCTTTCTGGCTACAGTTAATCTCCCCTTAGATTAACTTGACTTAACTTAAGATCACATGAAAAAATATATGTAGAGGATCCATCGCCAAATAACTTAGCTACATGAACAAAGGTACAGCAGCTATACCAAACACTGTCCTTGAAGAAGGCTGAAAATAGAAGGTTTTTTTTTTTAAGCAGGCCAACTATGAAGAGGTAGAAAATACTGGACTACTGGACAAATGCTGGCCTCCTAGCGAGGTCTCAGAATGTGAACATGTCTACTGCAATGTCTATAGAGACACAATCTGGTAGGGTGACCATGTGTCCAGGAGAAATAGGAAATGTTTTTAAGGATTATTGTTCAGATTTATACAGGTCTAAGGTAGTGGAGGGAAATAGAGCAATGGGAGATGTCATATAAGGTCTGCCTATCCCGCAGCTTTCAGAGATAGATAGGGCATCATTGAAAATGCCTGTTACTATTGATGAACTCCGAGAGGCAGTAAAGGAGCAAGCAGACCATAAAACACCAGGGCCGTGTGGATTACCAAATTAGATTATAGAGAGTATGGAGAAATAATGAAGTATGTGCAAAGGATTGATACGGCGCTACCTCGTAAGTGATAAAGTGCTCAATGTGCAATAGGAATAAATATAAATAAATATTTTCTGAAAGGTGCACTGGTAGTGAGATTAGTAAGTAACCAGATATCAACTACTAAAAAAATGTGCATAAACAGAATAAAAGTGCTAATGTGAAATAAATACAGAAGTACCCCAATATAAGTAGTGAATTTTATTTAAACAAACATAAACGGTGGGTTTTGTTTCCTTGAAAACAATAATAATGAAATAAAGAGTCTGTGCTGTAATATCCTCGGGTGTAGTAACACCAGTGAAAAGAGAAAATAGGTAATTCTTTGGTGCAAGAACTCCCACCAAAAAATGAGCATGTGAATCAATCAGTGAAAAAATAAAAAATAAATGAATAGAAATGTTCTTAGGTTGCAAACATCCGTGCGCCCACTAGATGTCGCACCTCTCATACAACCTGTGACAGATGAATCCCGTGGGACAAATGTACCGAGGGTCTCTCCGGTGGTTTAATTCTCCCTTAAAGTCTCGAAGATAAAAGAGGGAGAAGGAGGACCTCTTGGTGTAGTACAAACGGCATTTGCAGGAAAAAGATAGTAGTGACTTACAGTTGAAGCTGTCTACGATCAGCGCGAAAGGAGACCGGGAAGCTTCCGCGTTCCACGGCCCTGTCTCCGACAACTGGAAGTGACGCAATGACGTAGAGACTCCACCCTACGCGTTTCGTCAGAGGACGTCTGCTGGAGTGGCGTCAACATGTCGGACTCCCGGTCAATAAATAGCAATGTCATCTCCTAGCAACCAAAGGGCCACCCCTGCCGCCATATTGGTACTCTCAATCAAGAAGTCGGACGAGGGCCATATTAAGCCTCATGCAATGCCCGCCTGAATGAGAGAAATGGAGAGACAGCCATAATGCTCATCATTTCGTGACAGCTGATATCGATCGTTTCTTTGAACCAAGGATGTTTTATATGCAAAAATTAAATGAAAATCTTTTATTCAACAAGCAAAATGATAAAAATTATGAAAAATAAAAATAAAATTAGAGTATAAAAAACGATTGCGTTAGAACGTTTTTCAAAGACTCTAAAAAAACTTTAAGAGACTAAAAAAACTTTAAGAGACTATTAAAAAAAGTGTTATTAAAAACCTTCTTAAGGGCCATTCACTCATGTTGGCGTCTTTAAAACATAAAAGACTAAAAAAAAACCCAAAAAGGGGGGTAAAAAACCGCCACATCCCAAATAGGGGAGCGGGCTTTTTATCAAATTATGAGACCTGAATTGTGATTAGACTTGTATAGAACACAACTAAGGTAAAAAGTGTAAAAAATTAAATTGGGGGTATTCGGAGGTGTTGTTTGAATGCCTTATTTTGTTATTTCATATTCACTTTTGAGGGAAGGACTGGGTTTGTTTTTATAGAATTAATTGGGAGAGACGTGAGATTCCTTTGGTTCTTCTAAGGCTTTTACTTCGAATTTTTGTTCTGAAGAAATGTGCTCCCTTCTTTATGGGAATAATTTAAAAATATGTGCAGATGCTGGATGAGAAGGTCCAAAAAAAAAATTATTTGTTTTATTTAGTTGTTTTCATCAAGTTTTATTCAATTAGGAAATATCATGTTATTTATATATAAATAGAAAAGATAATATATGCGGATGCCGGATGAGAAGGTCCAGCATAAAAAAATTTTTAATTTGTTTATATGTTAATATTTATTCACACAGTCTAAATCAAGTGGTTCATATGTTAGTGCTAGAACCAGAAAAAATGATGGGGGTGTGTGTGATTTATAGTCCCATCTACCTTCTGAGACAACTTTGGATGTATCTTTCTTATACCTCACATCTGAAGTGGGTGCAAGAAGAAGGTAGAGACTATATGTATATTCAATAAATATCGAATAGCATTAGGAGGAGAAAATGTTTAGGACCTTTTTTATATATATGTATATAACTCTGAAAGATCATTAGTTTTAATATATAAAAATATAAAAAATATGTATATAAAAATATGACACAGGGGGTTAGGAAGATATTATAAAATGTTGCAAAAATAAATTAAAAATAAAATAAACTCGGAGCAATAATAGAAGGTTTTGTTATGCTAAGACCAATAAAAAGATGACTGTTTTCTTGGGGTGCGTTTGGGACAACCATTTAAAAGTTTTTTACATAAAAGGTTAAAGGCCTTTAAAAAACTTTTAAAAAACTTTTGAAAAAACTTTTAAAAAAACAGTAAAAAAGAGGTAAAAAGGGGGATTGAAAGAGAATAAAACAGAGAATAAAGACGGGAGAATATTGAAAGAGGGGCCTCATGTATCCGAAATGAAACAGTTCAAATCTATATCTGCATTTAAACCATCGGGTCGGAGGGATTTCATTAAAAAAATCCATTTTGTTTCATTTCTGGATATCATTCTTGTTTTGTTGCCTCCTCTCCAGTCCCCCTTGATCTTGTCTATTCCGTAGAAGACCAACCCGGAGGGGTTTTTTGAGTGTACCTCTTTAAAGTGTCTAGAGAGGTTATGCTTATCGAAACCCTTCTTAATGTTTTTTATATGTTCCCTAATTCTTACGAATAGGGGGCGGGTGGTCCTACCAATGTACTGAAGATGACAGGGGCATTCGATGACATAAGTCACGTGCGTGCTGTTGCAAGTGATAGTTTCTCTGATTTTATATTCAATCCCCGTGGTGCGAGATCTAAAACTCTTTGTCCTCCTTGGTTGGTTTCTATTGTTTCTACAGGGTAAGCACTTCCCACACCTGTAGAAACCATTAATATTTGTGGGGAGATCTTTCAGAGTTATATACATATATATAAAAAAGGTCCTAAACATTTTCTCCTCCTAATGCTATTCGATATTTATTGAATATACATATAGTCTCTACCTTCTTCTTGCACCCACTTCAGATGTGAGGTATAAGAAAGATACATCCAAAGTTGTCTCAGAAGGTAGATGGGACTATAAATCACACACACCCCCATCATTTTTTCTGGTTCTAGCACTAACATATGAACCACTTGATTTAGACTGTGTGAATAAATATTAACATATAAACAAATTAAAACATTTTTTTATGCTGGACCTTCTCATCCGGCATCCGCATATATTATCTTTTCTATTTATATATAAATAACATGATATTTCCTAATTGAATAAAACTTGATGAAAACAACTAAATAAAACAAATAATTTTTTTTGGACCTTCTCATCCAGCATCTGCACATATTTTTAAATTATTCCCATAAAGAAGGGAGCACATTTCTTCAGAACAAAAATTAGAAGTAAAAGCCTTAGAAGAACCAAAGGAATCTCACGTCTCTCCCAATTAATTCTATAAAAACAAACCCAGTCCTTCCCTCAAAAGTGAATATGAAATAACAAAATAAGGCGTTCAAACAACACCTCCGAATACCCCCAATTTAATTTTTTACACTTTTTACCTTAGTTGTGTTCTATACAAGTCTAATCACAATTCAGGTCTCATAATTTGATAAAAAGCCCGCTCCCCTATTTGGGATGTGGCGTTTTTTTACCCCCCTTTTTTTGGTTTTTTTTAGTCTTTTATGTTTTAAAGACGCCAACATGAGTGAATGGCCCTTAAGAAGGTTTTTAATAACACTTTTTTTAATAGTCTCTTAAAGTTTTTTTAGTCTCTTAAAGTTTTTTTAGCGTCTTTGAAAAACGTTCTAACGCAATCGTTTTTTATACTCTAATTTTATTTTTATTTTTCATAATTTTTATCATTTTTCTTGTTGAATAAAAGATTTTCATTTAATTTTTGCATATAAAACATCCTTGGTTCAAAGAAACGATCGATATCAGCTGTCACGAAATGATGAGCATTATGGCTGTCTCTCCATTTCTCTCATTCAGGCGGGCATTGCATGAGGCTTAATATGGCCCTCGTCCGACTTCTTGATTGAGAGTACCAATATGGCGGCAGGGGTGGCTCTTTGGTTGCTAGGAGATGACATTGCTATTTATTGACCGGGAGTCCGACATGTTGACGCCACTCCAGCAGATGTCCTCTGACGAAACGCGTAGGGTGGAGTCTCTACGTCATTGCGTCACTTCCGGTTGTCGGAGACAGGGCCGTGGAACGCGGAAGCTTCCCGGTCTTCTTTCGCGCTGATCGTAGACAGCTTCAACTGTAAGTCACTACTATCTTTTTCCTGCAAATGCCGTTTGTACTACACCAAGAGGTCCTCCTTCTCCCTCTTTTATCTTCGAGACTTTAAGGGAGAATTAAACCACCGGAGAGACCCTCAGTACATTTGTCCCACGGGATTCATCTGTCACAGGTTGTATGAGAGGTGCGACATCTAGTGGGCGCACGGATGTTTGCAACCTAAGAACATTTCTATTCATTTATTTTTTATTTTTTCACTGATTGATTCACATGCTCATTTTTTGGTGGGAGTTCTTGCACCAAAGAATTACCTATTTTCTCTTTTCACTGGTGTTACTACACCCGAGGATATTACAGCACAGACTCTTTATTTCATTATTATTGTTTTCAAGGAAACAAAACCCACCGTTTATGTTTGTTTAAATAAAATTCACTACTTATATTGGGGTACTTCTGTATTTATTTCACATTAGCACTTTTATTCTAATTATGCACATTTTTTTAGTAGTTGATATCTGGTTACTTACTAATCTCACTACCAGTGCACCTTTCAGAAAATATTTATTTATATTTATTCCTATTGCACATTGAGCACTTTATCACTTAAGAGGTAGCGCCGTATCAATCCTTTGCACATACTTCACTTTTTAACCCTTCGGGGTAGGTTGTTGGCAGCTGACACCTTTGTGATAAGCATAATATACATATTTAAAAATTCCATAGCGCTGGTCACCCCTGTTTACTTTATTCTTGTTATACCACCTTGGTGGTATCACCTAGACCTAGCAGCAGAATGGAAATTTTTAAATACATGACCACAAGAACAGTTAATGTGGAGGACATTTTTGATCAAGACACCATTATACAAAGACAGGATATGGAGGGCTCATTTAAGCAACTAAAGCATAATATGGAGAAACAACTACGGGTCTGGTGGGATATAGTAACCCTAGAAAAATATACCAAGGAGGAAATTACACCAAGGAGATTGAGGTGGGATGTTTCCCCCAATGACCATATCACAGACCCAGCCCTCCTTGAACAGTGGTACACAATTTTCAACAAATGTGAAAAGGAGCTGTTATTGATCATTATCAAAAGAAGAAAGCACAAGCTAAAAAAGATCGAAAACACCATCATACAATTAAAAGAGCAGCTTGCGCCTCATGCGGACACAACAGAATATAAAAATAAAGAGAAAGCACTACAAGAGGCGATACAAAAATATGACAAAACTATTCAAGCCAAAAAGCAGAAGAAATATAAAAGGGACATCTTGGATTATAGGAACAGAGATATATACAAATGGCAATCAGATGAACTATACAATGGGCAGGGCACCAGTGTAGACCCTGTACATCTGGATTCCAGAGAACCATCTGAGTTGGGAGAAGATGAGGAAGATTCTTGGATGGATGTTGGAACACCAAGAACCCCCATAACTCCCAGAACACCAGGAAATGGAGGTAGAAACCATGAAGAAAGGAACTTTGAACCAAGACAAACACACAATGATCAAAGAGAAAACAACTTTGTGGGGAACAGAACACCCAGTAATCCATACAATAGAATTAGCACATACAACAGGTTCTCTCCACTGAACTATCACCAGGAAGAATATTATGAAAATAGAGGCCCTCCCCCCAGAAGGGGTTTTTTTCCCAGAGGGAACAGGGGAAGACCCCCGAGAGGTGGATGGGGACCACAAGGACATCAAGGACAATGGAGGAACAATGGATGGCAACAGCCATGGAGACAGGGGTACCATCAAGGAGGACCCAGAGGAACACACAGACCACAATGGAATCAGCACATAAACTGGAGAGAAAACGGAAGGAGGCCTCAACAGGAGGACCGAAGAGACGCCCCCAGACAAGGAGAATACGATTTGCACAGGAGAGAGGATCCCCCCAGGTTCTACGAGTATGGAAGAAACGGAAACCAAGGGGCAAACGAGGGGGGTCAAAGAAAAAGAAGAAGGGAATATTAGGAAAAGGAATCTTCAACCTAAGCAACATAACCTTTGATGAAAATGAACTCAAACTCTTAGACTTAGGATTAAAATATGCACCGGATAAGAACTTGGACAAGTTCGAGGCTTATATTGACTTACAAAAATATATGCGGAAGATTAATATTAAAAAGTTCTTTGAGATCAAGGGAGAAAGCGGAACTTCCTCAACAAACACTGAATTCAAACATACCACACTCAAAAACAGGTCGGTTTTTAACCCAAAAAATCCTCAAAATGAAAACATAGAAGTTTTCAAAAGAATAGTGGAAGAGGAAATTAGGAATTTAAAAATCAAAAATAGGAAGGAGAAAGACATCTGGGACACAATGAAAAAACTATAAAAAAAGAAAGGTATTGTTATTCGGCCAGCGGATAAAGGAGGAGGCCTGGTTATTTTAAACCTAAAAGACTACGAAGAGGAATTAGAGCATCTTCTTAGCTCAGAAGACACCTACAAAAAGCTCCCAGGCGATCCTAAGAAAAAATTTGAAAACAACCTCAAAGCGTATATCGAGAAAGGAAAGGACCTAGGTATTTTAAATAATAAGGAGGCTAAATATCTACGCTTAAAAGCAGCCAGAACGCCAATAATGTATTACCTGCCCAAAATACACAAAAATGAAGAAAAACCACCTGGACGGCCCATAGTGAGTGGCATTAACTCCGTCCATTCCCGTCTAGGGGAATATCTAGACAAATTTTTACAGCCTTTGGTACCTAAAGGCAAATCTTACCTTAGAGATAGTAAACAGCTATTGTCAGATATCCAGAATTTAGAAATCATGGAAGAGGATATACTAGTTACTATTGATGTCAACTCACTTTACACTAATATAATACAACAAGATGGGCTGGATAGTGTGGAATGGGCACTTTACAAATACACAGAATTAAAACATGCACAAATTCACTTTATTTTAGAAGGCCTTAAAATGGCAATGAACTCAAATTACTTTTGGCATAAAGGAAGATATTACGCACAGACAAAAGGAGTTGCCATGGGGGCTAAATATGCCCCCAGTGTGGCAAACATATTTATGCAAAAATGGGAAGAGGAGCAAGTTTTTAGTGTGGAAAGACCAAATTTAAAATTTTACCAGAGATATATAGATGACATTATTTTAATATGGAGAGGAGGTATGGAATCACTACAAAACTTTTTTGACGAAATCAGCACAAATGCATATGGAATCACCTTCACAGGAAATTGGGACAACCAGAAAATAGCCTTTTTAGATTTGGAACTTTTTAAGCAAAACGGTAGGTTGGCTAGTAAGACATATTTTAAAAAAACAGACAAAAATGGATATATCCCAACCAGAAGTTGTCACCACCCCCAATGGTTGGGAAACATCCCGAAGGGACAACTCTTACGTATTAGAAGAAACTGTCATGGTCTTACCTTCTTGCTGTTCTCCTTCGTTTGACATGTGCTGGCGGCCATCTTGGTTTCTGGGTTTCTTGTAGCCTCCCACCCTGCGGCTCCTCCTTCCCACTGGGAGGAGCTGGATGCCTAGCTCATATATATAGGAGGTCTGTGGCTTCAGTTCCTTGCTTGGTCCTCCTGTGTTCACATGCTTCTAAGACTGCTGCTGCTTCTGGTCCCTGATCCTGGCTTCGTCTGACTACCCTGCTGGTTCCTGATCCTGGCTTCGTCTGACTACCCTGCTGGTTCCTGATCCTGGCTTCGTCTGACTACCCTGCTGGTTCCTGATCCTGGCTTCGTCTGACTACCCTGCTGGTTCCTGATCCCGGCTTCGTCTGACTACCCTCCTGGTTCCTGACCTCTGGCTTCGCAAGGACTCTGCCTCTGTTTTCGCCATCCGTTTGGACTTTTGCTTTACAGCTTGATTTTCAATAAAGCCTTCTTATTTTCACTTATCTGTTGTTGTACGTCTGGTTCATGGTTCCGTGACATTAGGACCAAGCCATGAATTCTGACGGTACAGGGCCATCCTCGCTACCCACGCTGGTTGCCAGACTTGATCAGCAGGATCACCTGTTGTATCGGTTCGCCGTGGCGTTGCAAACCCTGCTTGAACGCACGGCTCATTTCGCTCCCGTTGCCGATGGGTCGGTTGTCGCTCCTGGGCCCGCTCCTACTGCCGCTCCGGTTGTTGCGCCAGAGTCTACCCCGACACCTGTTGTTGCGCCTGCGGTGTTTCGGGGTATGACCGGTTCTGCCCCCCTTCCACAGCGCTTTGGGGGAGAGCCAACTCAGTGCCGAGGTTTCCTTAACCAGGTGGGCATTTATTTCGAGTTGCTGCCACATGCCTTTCCTACTGAGAGATCAAAGGTGGGCTTCTTAATTTCGCTGCTCTCGGACAAGGCCTTGGCCTGGGCCAGCCCTTTATGGGAGAACAACAATCCGGTGGTTGCCGAGTTTTCCGGTTTTGTTGCTTCTCTTCGGAGGGTATTCGATGTGCCGGCTCGTGCTGCCTCTGCTGCGAAGCTCCTTATGTCCATCAGACAGGGTTCACGATCCGTATCTGAATACGCCATTGAGTTTCGTACCCTGGCAGCAGAGGTGGGCTGGAATAATGAGGCTCTGGTCGCTGCTTTCTCTCATGGTCTCTCGGATGCCTTGAAGGATGAGGTTGCAGCTAAGGACATACCAGTGGAGCTCAAGTCTCTTATTTCTTTCTTGATTTTGATTGACACCAGACTCAGGGAGAGACCTTCCTTTAAGGAGAGTCTGCGGAGGCCTCCTAACAGATTGGCGCCTACCTTTGCTGTCCCACCCGTGCCTCCCTCTCCTCCCACGCCTCCTGGGGATGACTTGGCTGGGGGTGAACCCATGCAGCTGGGCTTTGCTCGCCTGTCCAAGGGGGAGAGGGTACTCCGAAGACGCGAGGGTCGATGCATGTACTGTGGTCTCGGTGGGCATTTTCGGTTGGCATGTCTGAACCATCCGGGAAACGCTCGCACCTGAGATCCTGTCGGGGGCAGATCTTGGGTGGAGTCTCCTCGTCCCCGGTTTCCCGTGTTGACAAACCACTGATCACTGTTGTCCTCTCCTGGGTCGGGGGCTCAGTGACGACCCAGGCGTTGGTGGACTCTGGTGCTGGTGGTTTGTTCATTGATAGTGTGTTCGCTGCCGCCAATTCCATTCCTCTGCAGGCCCGAGGTTCTCCACTGGCTCTTGAGGCGATAGACGGCAGACCCCTTCTGCCGCCACACGTGACTCATGAGACCCTTCCAGTGGGGATAGCCATTGGTGCCGTTCACAGAGAGTCGGTCTGCTTCCAGGTTATTTCGTCTCCACACTACTCGGTGGTCTTGGGGTACCCCTGGCTCCAGAAGCATAATCCGACTTTCGATTGGAGATCGGCCGAGATCCTCTCGTGGTCACCACAGTGTGGGGCTAGTTGCATCCATGGGCCTGTCAAGTTGCTGATGTATTCTATAAGGTGCGCGCGGTTGCCCTACCTCCGCACCGCCCATACGATTGTGCCATCGAGTTACAACCTGGTGCCGTTCCTCCTCGTGGCAAGGTCTATCCACTGTCGTTAGCGGAGAATGAGGCCATGGAGGAGTACGTGAAGGAGGCGCTTTCACGCGGACACATTCGCAAATCCTCGTCCCCGGCAGGGGCTGGATTTTTCTTTGTGAAAAAGAAGGGCGGTGAGTTGAGGCCTTGCATCGATTACAGGGGTCTCAATCGCATCACGATCAAGAACGCTTACCCGATACCCTTGATTTCCGAGCTGTTCGATCGCCTTAAAGGGGCCACGGTCTTTACCAAACTCGACCTGAGGGCGGCATATAACCTCGTAAGGATCAAGGCGGGCGATGAGTGGAAGACCGCGTTTAACACCAGGACCGGTCATTATGAATCCTTGGTTATGCCCTTTGGGTTGTGCAATGCGCCCGCAGTCTTTCAGGAATTCATTAACAATGTTTTCCGTGACCTGTTGCAGCAGTGTGTGGTGGTCTATTTGGATGACATCTTGGTATATTCTGAATCCATGGAGACCCACATTCTGGATGTCAGACGAGTGTTGCAACGGTTACGAGAAAACAAGCTGTTCGGTAAGCTTGAGAAATGCGAATTTCACCGATCCCAGGTAACCTTCTTAGGTTACATCATTTCCGCTGAGGGGTTCTCCATGGATCCTGAGAAGGTTTCGGCTGTCTTACAGTGGCCCCAGCCCAGTGGTCTTTGCTCCCTGCAGCGCTTTTTGGGCTTCGCCAATTATTATCGGAAGTTCATCAGGGACTTTTCCATGCTAGCCAAGCCTCTCACGGATCTGACCAGGAAGGGCAGTAATTCCCAGGTCTGGCCGCTCGAGGCCATCTGAGCTTTTGAGGCTCTAAAGTCCGCCTTTGTGTCGGCTCCGATTCTGTCGCATCCCAACCCTGGGTTGCCCTTTGTCCTCGAGGTGGACGCGTCTGAGACGGGAGTAGGCGCCCTTCTGTCTCAGCGTAGAACACCAGAGGGTCCTCTGCTTCCTTGTGGGTTTTACTCCCGGAAACTGTCTTCCGCGGAGTGCAACTATCAGATTGGTGACAGGGAGTTATTGGCCATCGTGCAGGCCCTTAAAGAATGGAGGCACTTGCTCGAGGGTTCGGTGGTTCCGGTCCTCATCCTGACGGACCACAAGAATCTGACCTACCTTTCTGAGGCCAAGAGATTGACACCACGTCAGGCCAGATGGGCTCTGTTCTTGTCACGTTTTAATTACGTGGTCTCCTACCTACCCTGTTCCAAGAACATCAGGGCGGATGCCTTATCACGGCAGTACTCCGACCTGTCCAGGGAGGAGTCGATTCCGACTTCGGTCATACCTCCGAATCAGATCCTGGCCGCCATTCGCACCAGCCTGACCTCTCCCCTGGGTGAGCAGATTTTGGCGGCTCAATCTGGTGCTCCCTCTGGGAGACCCAACGGCAGATGTTTTGTGCCTGAGGAGTTGCGCACTCGGTTGTTGCGAACCTACCATAACTCCAAGACCGCGGGGCATCCTGGAAAGAATCAGCTGTCCTGGGCTGTTTCACGTCTGTTCTGGTGGCCTTCCCTACGTTCCGACATCGCCGCATATGTAGCGGCATGCTCCGTTTGTGCCCAGAGTAAGTCCCCTCGGCACCTTCCGTTGGGCCTTCTGCAACCCATAGCCACCGGGGAGCGCCCATGGTCACACCTGGGGATGGATTTCATTGTGGACCTCCCTGCATCCCGAGGCCATACGGTCATTCTCATGATTGTGGATCGATTTTCCAAAATGTGCCACTGTGTTCCTCTCAAGAAGTTACCCTCTGCACAGGAGTTGGCAACGATTTTTGCCAGGGAGGTCTTCCGGTTGCACGGTCTGCTCAAGGAGATTGTGTCGGATCGGGGGAGTCAGTTTGTGTCCAGGTTCTGGCGCGCCTTTTGCTCCCAGTTGGGGATTCATCTCTCCTTCTCCTCGGCCTACCACCCTCAGTCCAATGGGGCCGCAGAACGATCCAATCAGGCCTTGGAGCAATTCCTTCGTTGCTATGTCTCCGATCACCAAGACAATTGGGTTGACCTCCTGCCTTGGGCTGAGTTTGCCAGGAACACGGCGGTGAACTCTTCCTCTGGGACATCTCCCTTCATGGCCAATTATGGGTTCCAACCTGCCGTGTTACCGGAGGTATTCTCTCCCCAGGATATTCCGGCTGTGGAGGATCACCTTTCCGTCCTACGTGCTTCTTGGGTACAGATCCAGAAGTCCCTTGAGGTCTCTGCGCAGCGCCAGAGATTCCAGGCTGATCGCAGACGAGCGCCTGCTCCTTCCTACCAGGCCGGAGACCGTGTATGGTTGTCCACCCGCAACCTCAACCTTCGAGTGCCCACTCCCAAGCTGGCGCCTCGCTTTGTTGGTCCCTTCCGAGTGCTTCGCAGGGTAAACCCGGTAGCCTATGCCCTTGCGCTTCCTCCTGGCATGCGGATCTCCAACGTGTTTCATGTCTCCCTGTTGAAGCCACTGGTGTGTAATCGTTTCACTTTCTCGGTTCCTCGGCCCCGTCCGGTCCAAGTGGGCAATCGTGAGGAGTATGAGGTGAGCAATATCCTGGACTCACGCCTGGTCCGCGGTCGGGTGCAGTTTTTGGTTCATTGGCGTGGTTATGGTCCAGAGGAGCGTTCCTGGGTTCCCTCCGCAGATGTCCATGCTCCTGCCTTGCTCCGAGCCTTTCACGCACGCTTCCCTCAGAAACCATTCTTTACTCCGCAGAGGAGGGGCCCTTGAGGGGGAGGTACTGTCATGGTCTTACCTTCTTGCTGTTCTCCTTCGTTTGACATGTGCTGGCGGCCATCTTGGTTTCTGGGTTTCTTGTAGCCTCCCACCCTGCGGCTCCTCCTTCCCACTGGGAGGAGCTGGATGCCTAGCTCATATATATAGGAGGTCTGTGGCTTCAGTTCCTTGCTTGGTCCTCCTGTGTTCACATGCTTCTAAGACTGCTGCTGCTTCTGGTCCCTGATCCTGGCTTCGTCTGACTACCCTGCTGGTTCCTGATCCTGGCTTCGTCTGACTACCCTGCTGGTTCCTGATCCTGGCTTCGTCTGACTACCCTGCTGGTTCCTGATCCTGGCTTCGTCTGACTACCCTGCTGGTTCCTGATCCCGGCTTCGTCTGTCTACCCTCCTGGTTCCTGACCTCTGGCTTCGCAAGGACTCTGCCTCTGTTTTCGCCATCCGTTTGGACTTTTGCTTTACAGCTTGATTTTCAATAAAGCCTTCTTATTTTCACTTATCTGTTGTTGTACGTCTGGTTCATGGTTCCATGACAGAAACTGCAGCAACATTCAGGACTTTGAGACCCAAGCAGATACTCTAATACAGAGATTTGTTGAAAAAGGATATAAAAAAAGCAGTTTGGAAACCTTGAAAGACACAGTTAAAAACACCAACAGAGAAAACCTGATAAAAGAAAATGGAAGGAAAAAAGGAAGACAAAATAAGCACGAGCTCGCTTTTATTACAGGTTATAACAGACAACATAAAGAAATAGAAAGCATTTTTAAGAAACACTGGCATATCCTCACGGCGGATCGAGTACTGAAAAAGATTCTACCAAACAAACCCTCCTTTGTGTACAGAAGAGCACCCACATTAAAGGATAGGGTAGTGCATAATGTGATTAATCCTCCACGAACCATTTCTCTCCCCACAAATATTAATGGTTTCTACAGGTGTAGGAAGTGCTTACCCTGTAGAAACAATAGAAACCAACCAAGGAGGACAAAGAGTTTTAGATCTCGCACCACGGGGATTGAATATAAAATCAGAGAAACTATCACTTGCAACAGCACGCACGTGACTTATGTCATCGAATGCCCCTGTCATCTTCAGTACATTGGTAGGACCACCCGCCCCCTATTCGTAAGAATTAGGGAACATATAAAAAACATTAAGAAGGGTTTCGATAAGCATAACCTCTCTAGACACTTTAAAGAGGTACACTCAAAAAACCCCTCCGGGTTGGTCTTCTACGGAATAGACAAGATCAAGGGGGACTGGAGAGGAGGCAACAAAACAAGAATGATATCCAGAAATGAAACAAAATGGATTTTTTTAATGAAATCCCTCCGACCCGATGGTTTAAATGCAGATATAGATTTGAACTGTTTCATTTCGGATACATGAGGCCCCTCTTTCAATATTCTCCCGTCTTTATTCTCTGTTTTATTCTCTTTCAATCCCCCTTTTTACCTCTTTTTTACTGTTTTTTTAAAAGTTTTTTCAAAAGTTTTTTAAAAGTTTTTTAAAGGCCTTTAACCTTTTATGTAAAAAACTTTTAAATGGTTGTCCCAAACGCACCCCAAGAAAACGGTCATCTTTTTATTGGTCTTAGCATAACAAAACCTTCTATTATTGCTCCGAGTTTATTTTATTTTATATAATTTTTAATTTATTTTTGCAACATTTTATAATATCTTCCTAACCCCCTGTTTCATATTTTTATATACATATTTTTTATATTTTAATATATTAAAACTAATGATCTTTCAGAGTTATATACATAGTTACATAGTTACATAGTTAGTGAGGCTGAAAAAAGACACAAGTCCATCCAGTTCAACCTATGATGTGTGTGTGTGTTTGCTAACCGTACATTGTATACCCCTGTATGTTGTGGTCTTTAAGGTGTCCATCCAATAGTTTTTTGAAACTATCAAGGCTCCCCGCTGATACGACTGCTTGCGGAAGAGAATTCCACATCCTTACTACTCTTACAGTGAAGAACCCCTTACGCACTTTAAGGTTAAACCGCCTTTCCTCAAGTTTTAGTGAGTGGCCACGTGTCTTATTGTATTCCCTTACTCTGAATAGTTTGTTCCTTATGCTAGGGTCGCCAGTACAGTATTTGTACATTGATATCATATCCCCCCTCAATCGTCTCTTCTCCAGAGAGAATAAGTTCAGTGCTTGTAGTCTTTCCTCATAGCTGATGTCCTCCATTCCCCTAATTATTTTTGTTGCCCTTCTCTGGACTTTCTCCAGTTCCAGCACATCCTTCCTGAGGACCGGTGCCCAGAACTGGACAGCATACTCCAGATGTGGCCGGACCAGAGTTTTGTAGAGTGGAAGAATAATCTCTTTATTTCTGGAGTGAATCCCCTTTTTTATACAACCCAGTATTCTGTTGGCTTTGCTTGCAGCGGCTTGGCATTGCATGCCACTTCCAAGCCTGTTGTCTACCAGTACCCCCAGGTCCCTTTCCATCCTAGACTCACCCAGAGGTTCCCCCCCTAGTGAGTAGCTTGCTTTCTGGTTACTGGCCCCCAAGTGCATTACTTTAGATTTTTCTACATTAAACCTCATCTGCCATGTAGTTGCCCACCCCGTTATTTTGTTCAGGTCTGCTTGCAAGATTTCCACATCCTGCATAGAAGATATTGGCATGCCTAATTTAGTATCATCTGCAAATACTGAGATTGTACTAGATATCCCCTCCTCTAGATCATTTATGAATAAATTAAACAGGATTGGTCCCAGGACAGAACCCTGGGGGACCCCACTTTCCACACCCGCCCACTCAGAGTACTCCCCATTAATCACCACCCTCTGGACTCTCCCCTGGAGCCAGTTCTCTATCCAGGTACTCACCTTATGGTCCATACCTACCTTCCTTAGTTTGTACAGTAAGCGTTTGTGGGGAACGGTGTCAAAGGCCTTTGCAAAGTCCAGATACACCACATCCACATGCTTACCTTTATCTAAGTGGCAGCTCACTTCATCGTAGAAGGTTAATAGATTGGTTTGGCATGAACGATTTTTCATGAATCCATGCTGATTACTACTTATAATACAGTTTTCATTACTAAAGTCTTGTATGTGGTCCCTTATCATCCCCTCCAAAATTTTGCAGACTACTGATGTTAGGCTGACCGGCCTATAGTTACCCGGGATATATCTCGGCCCCTTTTTAAATATTGGTACCACGTTGGCTTTTTTCCAATCAGCTGGCACCATACCTGTCTGTAAACTATCCTTAAAGATCAAGAATAATGGTCTGGCAATCACCTGGCTGAGCTCATTAAGAACCCTTGGGTGCAAGCCATCCGGTCCCGGGGATTTATTTATGTTAAGTTTCTCTAGTTTAGCTCTAAGTCTATCCTCTGTTAGCCATGGCGGCACTTCCTGAGGTGTATTATTTAGTTCGGCCTTACAAGCTGGGTTCGTGTAGCCCCCCGATTCCTTTGTGAAGACTGAAGAAAAGAAATTATTTAACACTTCCGCCTTTTCTCTGTCCTCTGTGGCCATTTTTCCTTTATCATCTTTTATGGGGCCAATGTGTTCTGGCCTCGCTTTCTTACTGTTTATATACTTAAAGAACTTCTTGGGGTTCTTTTTACTCTCCTCCGCTATATGTCTCTCGTGTTCTATTTTAGCCGCCCTGATTTCATCTTTACATTTCTTATTACACTCTTTGTAGTGCTTAAATGCTGCCACTGACCCCTCAGTCTTGTATTTTTTGAAGGCCTTTACATATACATTACATATATATAAAAATGGTCCTAAACATTTTCTCCTCCTAATGCTATTCGATATTTATTGAATATACATATAGTCTCTACCTTCTTCTTGCACCCACTTCAGATGTGAGGTATAAGAAAGATACATCCAAAGTTGTCTCAGAAGGTAGATGGGACTATAAATCACACACACCCCCATCATTTTTTCTGGTTCTAGCACTAACATATGAACCACTTGATTTAGACTGTGTGAATAAATATTAACATATAAACAAATTAAAAAAAATTTTATGCTGGACCTTCTCATCCGGCATCCGCATATATTATCTTTTCTATTTATATATAAATAACATGATATTTCCTAATTGAATAAAACTTGATGAAAACAACTAAATAAAACAAAATAATTTTTTTTTTGGACCTTCTCATCCAGCATCTGCACATATTTTTAAATTATTCCCATAAAGAAGGGAGCACATTTCTTCAGAACAAAAATTCGAAGTAAAAGCCTTAGAAGAACCAAAGGAATCTCACGTCTCTCCCAATTAATTCTATAAAAACAAACCCAGTCCTTCCCTCAAAAGTGAATATGAAATAACAAAATAAGGCGTTCAAACAACACCTCTGAATACCCCCAATTTAATTTTTTACACTTTTTACCTTAGTTGTGTTCTATACAAGTCTAATCACAATTCAGGTCTCATAATTTGATAAAAAGCCCGCTCCCCTATTTGGGATGTGGCGGTTTTTTACCCCCCTTTTTTTGTTTTTTTTTAGTCTTTTATGTTTTAAAGACGCCAACATGAGTGAATGGCCCTTAAGAAGGTTTTTAATAACACTTTTTTTAATAGTCTCTTAAAGTTTTTTTAGTCTCTTAAAGTTTTTTTAGAGTCTTTGAAAAACGTTCTAACGCAATCGTTTTTTATACTCTAATTTTATTTCATCATTTTTATCATTTTGCTTGTTGAATAAAAGATTTTCATTTAATTTTTGCATATAAAACATCCTTGGTTCAAAGAAACGATCGATATCAGCTGTCACGAAATGATGAGCATTATGGCTGTCTCTCCATTTCTCTCATTCAGGCGGGCATTGCATGAGGCTTAATATGGCCCTCGTCCGACTTCTTGATTGAGAGTACCAATATGGCGGCAGGGGTGGCCCTTTGGTTGCTAGGAGATGACATTGCTATTTATTGACCGGGAGTCCGACATGTTGACGCCACTCCAGCAGACGTCCTCTGACGAAACGCGTAGGGTGGAGTCTCTACGTCATTGCGTCACTTCCGGTTGTCGGAGACAGGGCCGTGGAACGCGGAAGCTTCCCGGTCTCCTTTCGCGCTGATCGTAGACAGCTTCAACTGTAAGTCACTACTATCTTTTTCCTGCAAATGCCGTTTGTACTACACCAAGAGGTCCTCCTTCTCCCTCTTTTATCTTCGAGACTTTAAGGGAGAATTAAACCACCGGAGAGACCCTCGGTACATTTGTCCCACGGGATTCATCTGTCACAGGTTGTATGAGAGGTGCGACATCTAGTGGGCGCACGGATGTTTGCAACCTAAGAACATTTCTATTCATTTATTTTTTATTTTTTCACTGATTGATTCCCATGCTCATTTTTTGGTGGGAGTTCTTGCACCAAAGAATTACCTATTTTCTCTTTTCACTGGTGTTACTACACCCGAGGATATTACAGCACAGACTCTTTATTTCATTATTATTGTTTTCAAGGGAACAAAACCCACCGTTTATGTTTGTTTAAATAAAATTCACTACTTATATTGGGGTACTTCTGTATTTATTTCACATTAGCACTTTTATTCTGTTTATGCACATTTTTTTAGTAGTTGATATCTGGTTACTTACTAATCTCACTACCAGTGCACCTTTCAGAAAATATTTATTAATATTTATTCCTATTGCACATTGAGCACTTTATCACTTAAGAGGTAGCGCCGTATCAATCCTTTGCACATACTTCACTTTTTAACCCTTCGGGGTAGGTTGTTGGCAGCTGACACCTTTGTGATAAGCATAATATACATATTTAAAAATTCCATAGCGCTGGTCACCCCTGTTTACTTTATTCTTGTTATACCACCTTGGTGGTATCACCTAGACCTAGCAGTAGAATGGAAATTTTTAAATACATGACCACAAGAACAGTTAATGTGGAGGACATTTTCGATCAAGACTTGCGGGTAGTATGGTGACTTTCAAAAGACTCTTAGACTTACATCTCAAGGATCAGGAGATTGAGGGCTATGTTAGATGATTACAGTCACACACACCTACACAGGTTGAACTGGATGGACTATTGTCTTTATTCAACCTCGCCTACTATGTAACTATGTAACTATATTATACAAAGACAGGATATGGAGGGCTCATTTAAGCAACTAAAGCATAATATGGGGAACAACTACGGGTCTGGTGGGATATAGTAACCCTAGAAAAATATACCAAGGAGGAAATTACACCAAGGAGATTGAGGTGGGATGTTTCCCCCAATGACCATATCACAGACCCAGCCCTCCTTGAACAGTGGTACACATTTTTCAACAAATGTGAAAAGGAGCTGTTATTGATCATTATCAAAAGAAGACAGCACAGGCTAAAAAAGATCGAAAACACCATCATACAATTAAAAGAGCAGCTTGCGCCTCATGCGGACACAACAGAATATAAAAATAAAGAGAAAGCACTACAAGAGGCGATACAAAAATATGACAAAACTATTCAAGCCAAAAGCAGAAGAAATATAAAAGGGACATCTTGGATTATAGGAACAGAGATATATACAAATGGCAATCAGATGAACTATACAATGGGCAGGGCACCAGTGTAGACCCTGTACATCTGGATTCCAGAGAACCATCTGAGTTGGGAGAAGATGAGGAAGATTCTTGGATGGATGTTGGAACACCAAGAACCCCCATAACTCCCAGAACACCAGGAAATGGAGGTAGAAACCATGAAGAAAGGAACTTTGAACCAAGACAAACACACAATGATCAAAGAGAAAACAACTTTGTGGGGAACAGAACACCCAGTAATCCATACAATAGAATTAGCACATACAACAGGTTCTCTCCACTGAACTATCACCAGGAAGAATATTATGAAAATAGAGGCCCTCCCCCCAGAAGGGGTTTTTTCCCAGAGGGAACAGGGGAAGACCCCCGAGAGGTGGATGGGGACCACAAGGACATCAAGGACAATGGAGGAACAATGGATGGCAACAGCCATGGAGACAGGGGTACCATCAAGGAGGACCCAGAGGAACACACAGACCACAATGGAATCAGCACATAAACTGGAGAGAAAACGGAAGGAGGCCTCAACAGGAGGACCGAAGAGAAGCCCCCAGACAAGGAGAATACGATTTGCACAGGAGAGAGGATCCCCCCAGGTTCTACGAGTATGGAAGAAACGGAAACCAAGGGGCAAACGAGGGGGGTCAAAGAAAAAGAAGAAGGGAATATTAGGAAAAGGAATCTTCAACCTAAGCAACATAACCTTTGATGAAAATGAACTCAAACTCTTAGACTTAGGATTAAAATATGCACCGGATAAGAACTTGGACAAGTTCGAGGCTTATATTGACTTACAAAAATATATGCGGAAGATTAATATTAAAAAGTTCTTTGAGATCAAGGGAGAAAGCGGAACTTCCTCAACAAACACTGAATTCAAACATACCACACTCAAAAACAGGTCGGTTTTTAACCCAAAAAATCCTCAAAATGAAAACATAGAAGTTTTCAAAAGAATAGTGGAAGAGGAAATTAGGAATTTAAAAATCAAAAATAGGAAGGAGAAAGACATCTGGGACACAATGAAAAAACTAGAAAAAAAGAAATGTATTGTTATTCGGCCAGCGGATAAAGGAGGAGGCCTGGTTATTTTAAACCTAAAAGACTACGAAGAGAAATTAGAGCATCTTCTCAGCGCAGAAGACACCTACAAAAAGCTCCCAGGCGATCCTAAGAAAAAATTTGAAAACAACCTCAAAGCGTATATCGAGAAAGGAAAGGACCTAGGTATTTTAAATAATAAGGAGGCTAAATATCTACGCTTAAAAGCAGCTAGAACGCCAATAATGTATTACCTGCCCAAAATACACAAAAATGAAGAAAAACCACCTGAACGGCCCATAGTGAGTGGCATTAACTCCGTCCATTCCCGTCTAGGGGAATATCTAGACAAATTTTTACAGCCTTTGGTACCTAAAGGCAAATCTTACCTTAGAGATAGTAAACAGCTATTGTCAGATATCCAGAATTTAGAAATCATGGAAGAGGATATACTAGTTACTATTGATGTCAACTCACTTTACACTAATATAATACAACAAGATGGGCTGGATAGTGTGGAATGGGCATTTTACAAATACAAAGAATTAAAACATGCACAAATTCACTTTATTTTAGAAGGCCTTAAAATGGCAATGAACTCAAATTACTTTTGGCATAAAGGAAGATATTACGCACAGACAAAAGGAGTTGCCATGGGGGCTAAATATGCCCCCAGTGTGGCAAACATATTTATGCAAAAATGGGAAGAGGAGCAAGTTTTTAGTGTGGAAAGACCAAATTTAAAATTTTACCAGAGATATATAGATGACATTATTTTAATATGGAGAGGAGGTATGGAATCACTACAAAACTTTTTTGACGAAATCAGCACAAATGCATATGGAATCACCTTCACAGGAAATTGGGACAACCAGAAAATAGCCTTTATAGATTTGGAACTTTTTAAGCAAAACGGTAGGTTGGCTAGTAAGACATATTTTAAAAAAACAGACAAAAATGGATATATCCCAACCAGAAGTTGTCACCACCCCCAATGGTTGGGAAACATCCCGAAGGGACAACTCTTACGTATTTGAAGAAACTGCAGCAACATTCAGGACTTTGAGACCCAAGCAGATACTCTAATACAGAGATTTGTTGAAAAAGGATATAAAAAAAGCAGTTTGGAAACCTTGAAAGACACAGTTAAAAACACCAACAGAGAAAACCTGATAAAAGAAAATGGAAGGAAAAAAGGAAGACAAAATAAGCACGAGCTCGCTTTTATTACAGGTTATAACAGACAACATAAAGAAATAGAAAGCATTTTTAAGAAACACTGACATATCCTCACGGCGGATCGAGTACTGAAAAAGATTCTACCAAACAAACCCTCCTTTGTGTACAGAAGAGCACCCACATTAAAGGATAGGGTAGTGCATAATGTGATTAATCCTCCACGAACCATTTCTCTCCCCACAAATATTAATGGTTTCTACAGGTGTAGGAAGTGCTTACCCTGTAGAAACAATAGAAACCAACCAAGGAGGACAAAGAGTTTTAGATCTCGCACCACGGGGATTGAATATAAAATCAGAGAAACTATCACTTGCAACAGCACGCACGTGACTTATGTCATCGAATGCCCCTGTCATCTTCAGTACATTGGTAGGACCACCCGCCCCCTATTCGTAAGAATTAGGGAACATATAAAAAACATTAAGAAGGGTTTCGATAAGCATAACCTCTCTAGACACTTTAAAGAGGTACACTCAAAAAACCCCTCCGGGTTGGTCTTCTACGGAATAGACAAGATCAAGGGGGACTGGAGAGGAGGCAACAAAACAAGAATGATATCCAGAAATGAAACAAAATGGATTTTTTTAATGAAATCCCTCCGACCCGATGGTTTAAATGCAGATATAGATTTGAACTGTTTCATTTCGGATACATGAGGCCCCTCTTTCAATATTCTCCCGTCTTTATTCTCTGTTTTATTCTCTTTCAATCCCCCTTTTTACCTCTTTTTTACTGTTTTTTTAAAAGTTTTTTCAAAAGTTTTTTAAAAGTTTTTTAAAGGCCTTTAACCTTTTATGTAAAAAACTTTTAAATGGTTGTCCCAAACGCACCCCAAGAAAACGGTCATCTTTTTATTGGTCTTAGCATAACAAAACCTTCTATTATTGCTCCGAGTTTATTTTATTTTATATAATTTTTAATTTATTTTTGCAACATTTTATAATATCTTCCTAACCCCCTGTTTCATATTTTTATATACATATTTTTTATATTTTAATATATTAAAACTAATGATCTTTCAGAGTTATATACATATATATAAAAATGGTCCTAAACATTTTCTCCTCCTAATGCTATTCGATATTTATTGAATATACATATAGTCTCTACCTTCTTCTTGCACCCACTTCAGATGTGAGGTATAAGAAAGATACATCCAAAGTTGTCTCAGAAGGTAGATGGGACTATAAATCACACACACCCCCATCATTTTTTCTGGTTCTAGCACTAACATATGAACCACTTGATTTAGACTGTGTGAATAAATATTAACATATAAACAAATTAAAAAAAATTTTATGCTGGACCTTCTCATCCGGCATCCGCATATATTATCTTTTCTATTTATATATAAATAACATGATATTTCCTAATTGAATAAAACTTGATGAAAACAACTAAATAAAACAAAATAATTTTTTTTTTTGGACCTTCTCATCCAGCATCTGCACATATTTTTAAATTATTCCCATAAAGAAGGGAGCACATTTCTTCAGAACAAAAATTCGAAGTAAAAGCCTTAGAAGAACCAAAGGAATCTCACGTCTCTCCCAATTAATTCTATAAAAACAAACCCAGTCCTTCCCTCAAAAGTGAATATGAAATAACAAAATAAGGCGTTCAAACAACACCTCCGAATACCCCCAATTTAATTTTTTACACTTTTTACCTTAGTTGTGTTCTATACAAGTCTAATCACAATTCAGGTCTCATAATTTGATAAAAAGCCCGCTCCCCTATTTGGGATGTGGCGGTTTTTTACCCCCCTTTTTTTGTTTTTTTTTAGTCTTTTATGTTTTAAAGACGCCAACATGAGTGAATGGCCCTTAAGAAGGTTTTTAATAACACTTTTTTTAATAGTCTCTTAAAGTTTTTTTAGAGTCTTTGAAAAACGTTCTAACGCAATCGTTTTTTATACTCTAATTTTATTTCATCATTTTTATCATTTTGCTTGTTGAATAAAAGATTTTCATTTAATTTTTGCATATAAAACATCCTTGGTTCAAAGAAACGATCGATATCAGCTGTCACGAAATGATGAGCATTATGGCTGTCTCTCCATTTCTCTCATTCAGGCGGGCATTGCATGAGGCTTAATATGGCCCTCGTCCGACTTCTTGATTGAGAGTACCAATATGGCGGCAGGGGTGGCCCTTTGGTTGCTAGGAGATGACATTGCTATTTATTGACCGGGAGTCCGACATGTTGACGCCACTCCAGCAGACGTCCTCTGACGAAACGCGTAGGGTGGAGTCTCTACGTCATTGCGTCACTTCCGGTTGTCGGAGACAGGGCCGTGGAACGCGGAAGCTTCCCGGTCTCCTTTCGCGCTGATCGTAGACAGCTTCAACTGTAAGTCACTACTATCTTTTTCCTGCAAATGCCGTTTGTACTACACCAAGAGGTCCTCCTTCTCCCTCTTTTATCTTCGAGACTTTAAGGGAGAATTAAACCACCGGAGAGACCCTCGGTACATTTGTCCCACGGGATTCATCTGTTACAGGTTGTATGAGAGGTGCGACATCTAGTGGGCGCACGGATGTTTGCAACCTAAGAACATTTCTATTCATTTATTTTTTATTTTTTCACTGATTGATTCCCATGCTCATTTTTTGGTGGGAGTTCTTGCACCAAAGAATTACCTATTTTCTCTTTTCACTGGTGTTACTACACCCGAGGATATTACAGCACAGACTCTTTATTTCATTATTATTGTTTTCAAGGGAACAAAACCCACCGTTTATGTTTGTTTAAATAAAATTCACTACTTATATTGGGGTACTTCTGTATTTATTTCACATTAGCACTTTTATTCTGTTTATGCACATTTTTTTAGTAGTTGATATCTGGTTACTTACTAATCTCACTACCAGTGCACCTTTCAGAAAATATTTATTAATATTTATTCCTATTGCACATTGAGCACTTTATCACTTAAGAGGTAGCGCCGTATCAATCCTTTGCACATACTTCACTTTTTAACCCTTCGGGGTAGGTTGTTGGCAGCTGACACCTTTGTGATAAGCATAATATACATATTTAAAAATTCCATAGCGCTGGTCACCCCTGTTTACTTTATTCTTGTTATACCACCTTGGTGGTATCACCTAGACCTAGCAGCAGAATGGAAATTTTTAAATACATGACCACAAGAACAGTTAATGTGGAGGACATTTTCGATCAAGACATCATTATACAAAGACAGGATATGGAGGGCTCATTTAAGCAACTAAAGCATAATATGGGGAACAACTACGGGTCTGGTGGGATATAGTAACCCTAGAAAAATATACCAAGGAGGAAATTACACCAAGGAGATTGAGGTGGGATGTTTCCCCCAATGACCATATCACAGACCCAGCCCTCCTTGAACAGTGGTACACATTTTTCAACAAATGTGAAAAGGAGCTGTTATTGATCATTATCAAAAGAAGACAGCACAGGCTAAAAAAGATCGAAAACACCATCATACAATTAAAAGAGCAGCTTGCGCCTCATGCGGACACAACAGAATATAAAAATAAAGAGAAAGCACTACAAGAGGCGATACAAAAATATGACAAAACTATTCAAGCCAAAAGCAGAAGAAATATAAAAGGGACATCTTGGATTATAGGAACAGAGATATATACAAATGGCAATCAGATGAACTATACAATGGGCAGGGCACCAGTGTAGACCCTGTACATCTGGATTCCAGAGAACCATCTGAGTTGGGAGAAGATGAGGAAGATTCTTGGATGGATGTTGGAACACCAAGAACCCCCATAACTCCCAGAACACCAGGAAATGGAGGTAGAAACCATGAAGAAAGGAACTTTGAACCAAGACAAACACACAATGATCAAAGAGAAAACAACTTTGTGGGGAACAGAACACCCAGTAATCCATACAATAGAATTAGCACATACAACAGGTTCTCTCCACTGAACTATCACCAGGAAGAATATTATGAAAATAGAGGCCCTCCCCCCAGAAGGGGTTTTTTCCCAGAGGGAACAGGGGAAGACCCCCGAGAGGTGGATGGGGACCACAAGGACATCAAGGACAATGGAGGAACAATGGATGGCAACAGCCATGGAGACAGGGGTACCATCAAGGAGGACCCAGAGGAACACACAGACCACAATGGAATCAGCACATAAACTGGAGAGAAAACGGAAGGAGGCCTCAACAGGAGGACCGAAGAGAAGCCCCCAGACAAGGAGAATACGATTTGCACAGGAGAGAGGATCCCCCCAGGTTCTACGAGTATGGAAGAAACGGAAACCAAGGGGCAAACGAGGGGGGTCAAAGAAAAAGAAGAAGGGAATATTAGGAAAAGGAATCTTCAACCTAAGCAACATAACCTTTGATGAAAATGAACTCAAACTCTTAGACTTAGGATTAAAATATGCACCGGATAAGAACTTGGACAAGTTCGAGGCTTATATTGACTTACAAAAATATATGCGGAAGATTAATATTAAAAAGTTCTTTGAGATCAAGGGAGAAAGCGGAACTTCCTCAACAAACACTGAATTCAAACATACCACACTCAAAAACAGGTCGGTTTTTAACCCAAAAAATCCTCAAAATGAAAACATAGAAGTTTTCAAAAGAATAGTGGAAGAGGAAATTAGGAATTTAAAAATCAAAAATAGGAAGGAGAAAGACATCTGGGACACAATGAAAAAACTAGAAAAAAAGAAATGTATTGTTATTCGGCCAGCGGATAAAGGAGGAGGCCTGGTTATTTTAAACCTAAAAGACTACGAAGAGAAATTAGAGCATCTTCTCAGCGCAGAAGACACCTACAAAAAGCTCCCAGGCGATCCTAAGAAAAAATTTGAAAACAACCTCAAAGCGTATATCGAGAAAGGAAAGGACCTAGGTATTTTAAATAATAAGGAGGCTAAATATCTACGCTTAAAAGCAGCTAGAACGCCAATAATGTATTACCTGCCCAAAATACACAAAAATGAAGAAAAACCACCTGGACGGCCCATAGTGAGTGGCATTAACTCCGTCCATTCCCGTCTAGGGGAATATCTAGACAAATTTTTACAGCCTTTGGTACCTAAAGGCAAATCTTACCTTAGAGATAGTAAACAGCTATTGTCAGATATCCAGAATTTAGAAATCATGGAAGAGGATATACTAGTTACTATTGATGTCAACTCACTTTACACTAATATAATACAACAAGATGGGCTGGATAGTGTGGAATGGGCATTTTACAAATACAAAGAATTAAAACATGCACAAATTCACTTTATTTTAGAAGGCCTTAAAATGGCAATGAACTCAAATTACTTTTGGCATAAAGGAAGATATTACGCACAGACAAAAGGAGTTGCCATGGGGGCTAAATATGCCCCCAGTGTGGCAAACATATTTATGCAAAAATGGGAAGAGGAGCAAGTTTTTAGTGTGGAAAGACCAAATTTAAAATTTTACCAGAGATATATAGATGACATTATTTTAATATGGAGAGGAGGTATGGAATCACTACAAAACTTTTTTGACGAAATCAGCACAAATGCATATGGAATCACCTTCACAGGAAATTGGGACAACCAGAAAATAGCCTTTATAGATTTGGAACTTTTTAAGCAAAACGGTAGGTTGACTAGTAAGACATATTTTAAAAAAACAGACAAAAATGGATATATCCCAACCAGAAGTTGTCACCACCCCCAATGGTTGGGAAACATCCCGAAGGGACAACTCTTACGTATTTGAAGAAACTGCAGCAACATTCAGGACTTTGAGACCCAAGCAGATACTCTAATACAGAGATTTGTTGAAAAAGGATATAAAAAAAGCAGTATGGAAACCTTGAAAGACACAGTTAAAAACACCAACAGAGAAAACCTGATAAAAGAAAATGGAAGGAAAAAAGGAAGACAAAATAAGCACGAGCTCGCTTTTATTACAGGTTATAACAGACAACATAAAGAAATAGAAAGCATTTTTAAGAAACACTGGCATATCCTCACGGCGGATCGAGTACTGAAAAAGATTCTACCAAACAAACCCTCCTTTGTGTACAGAAGAGCACCCACATTAAAGGATAGGGTAGTGCATAATGTGATAAATCCTCCACGAACCATTTCTCTCCCCACAAATATTAATGGTTTCTACAGGTGTGGGAAGTGCTTACCCTGTAGAAACAATAGAAACCAACCAAGGAGGACAAAGAGTTTTAGATCTTGCACCACGGGGATTGAATATAAAATCAGAGAAACTATCACTTGCAACAGCACGCACGTGACTTATGTCATCGAATGCCCCTGTCATCTTCAGTACATTGGTAGGACCACCTGCCCCCTATTCGTAAGAATTAGGGAACATATAAAAAACATTAAGAAGGGTTTCGATAAGCATAACCTCTCTAGACACTTTAAAGAGGTACACTCAAAAAACCCCTCAGGGTTGGTCTTCTACGGAATAGACAAGATCAAGGGGGACTGGAGAGGAGGCAACAAAACAAGAATGATATCCAGAAATGAAACAAAATGGATTTTTTTAATGAAATCCCTCCGACCCGATGGTTTAAATGCAGATATAGATTTGAACTGTTTCATTTTGGATACATGAGGCCCCTCTTTCGAAAATTCTCCCGTCTTTATTCTCTGTTTTATTCTCTTTCAATCCCCCTTTTTACCTTTTTTTTACTGTTTTTTTAAAAGTTTTTTCAAAAGTTTTTTAAAAGTTTATTAAAGGCCTTTAACCTTTTATGTAAAAAACTTTTAAATGGTTGTCCCAAACGCACCCCAAGAAAACGGTCATCTTTTTATTGGTCTTAGCATAACAAAACCTTCTATTATTGCTCCGAGTTTATTTTATTTTATATAATTTTTAATTTATTTTTGCAACATTTTATAATATCTTCCTAACCCCCTGTTTCATATTTTTATATACATATTTTTTATATTTTAATATATTAAAACTAATGATCTTTCAGAGTTATATACATATATATAAAAATGGTCCTAAACATTTTCTCCTCCTAATGCTATTCGATATTTATTGAATATACATATAGTCTCTACCTTCTTCTTGCACCCACTTCAGATGTGAGGTATAAGAAAGATACATCCAAAGTTGTCTCAGAAGGTAGATGGGACTATAAATCACACACACCCCCATCATTTTTTCTGGTTCTAGCACTAACATATGAACCACTTGATTTAGACTGTGTGAATAAATATTAACATATAAACAAATTAAAATTTTTTTTATGCTGGACCTTCTCATCCGGCATCCGCATATATTATCTTTTCTATTTATATATAAATAACATGATATTTCCTAATTGAATAAAATTTGATGAAAACAACTAAATAAAACAAATATTTTTTTTTTGGACCTTCTCATCCAGCATCTGCACATATTTTTAAATTATTCCCATAAAGAAGGGAGCACATTTCTTCAGAACAAAAATTCGAAGTAAAAGCCTTAGAAGAACCAAAGGAATCTCACGTCTCTCCCAATTAATTCTATAAAAACAAACCCAGTCCTTCCCTCAAAAGTGAATATGAAATAACAAAATAAGGCGTTCAAACAACACCTCCGAATACCCCCAATTTAATTTTTTACACTTTTTACCTTAGTTGTGTTCTATACAAGTCTAATCACAATTCAGGTCTCATAATTTGATAAAAAGCCCGCTCCCCTATTTGGGATGTGGCGGTTTTTTACCCCCCTTTTTTTGTTTTTTTTTAGTCTTTTATGTTTTAAAGACACCAACATGAGTGAATGGCCCTTAAGGAGGTTTTTAATAACACTTTTTTTAATAGTCTCTTAAAGTTTTTTTAGTCTCTTAAAGTTTTTTTAGAGTCTTTGAAAAACGTTCTAACGCAATCGTTTTTTATACTCTAATTTTATTTTTATTTTTCATCATTTTTATCATTTTGCTTGTTGAATAAAAGATTTTCATTTAATTTTTGCATATAAAACATCCTTGGTTCAAAGAAACGATCGATATCAGCTGTCACGAAATGATGAGCATTATGACTGTCTCTCCATTTCTCTCATTCAGGCGGGCATTGCATGAGGCTTAATATGGCCCTCGTCCGACTTCTTGATTGAGAGTACCAATATGGCGGCAGGGGTGGCCCTTTGGTTGCTAGGAGATGACATTGCTATTTATTGACCGGGAGTCCGACATGTTGACGCCACTCCAGCAGACGTCCTCTGACGAAACGCGTAGGGTGGAGTCTCTCCGTCATTGCGTCACTTCCGGTTGTCGGAGACAGGGCCGTGGAACGCGGAAGCTTCCCGGTCTCCTTTCGCGCTGATCGTAGACAGCTTCAACTGTAAGTCACTACTATCTTTTTCCTGCAAATGCCGTTTGTACTACACCAAGAGGTCCTCCTTCTCCCTCTTTTATCTTCGAGACTTTAAGGGAGAATTAAACCACCGGAGAGACCCTTGGTACATTTGTCCCACGGGATTCATCTGTCACAGGTTGTATGAGAGGTGCGACATCTAGTGGGCGCACGGATGTTTGCAACCTAAGAACATTTCTATTCATTTATTTTTTATTTTTTCACTGATTGATTCACATGCTCATTTTTTGGTGGGAGTTCTTGCACCAAAGAATTACCTATTTTCTCTTTTCACTGGTGTTACTACACCCGAGGATATTACAGCACAGACTCTTTATTTCATTATTATTGTTTTCAAGGAAACAAAACCCACCGTTTATGTTTGTTTAAATAACATTCACTACTTATATTGGGGTACTTCTGTATTTATTTCACATTAGCACTTTTATTCTGTTTATGCACATTTTTTTAGTAGTTGATATCTGGTTACTTACTAATCTCACTACCAGTGCACCTTTCAGAAAATATTTATTTATATTTATTCCTATTGCACATTGAGCACTTTATCACTTAAGAGGTAGCGCCGTATCAATCCTTTGCACATACTTCACTTTTTAACACTTCGGGGTAGGTTGTTGGCAGCTGACACCTTTGTGATAAGCATAATATACATATTTAAAAATTCCATAGCGCTGGTCACCCCTGTTTACTTTATTCTTGTTATACCACCTTGGTGGTATCACCTAGACCTAGCAGCAGAATGGAAATTTTTAAATACATGACCACAAGAACAGTTAATGTGAAGGACATTTTTGATCAAGACACCATTATACAAAGACAGGATATGGAGGGCTCATTTAAGCAACTAAAGCATAATATGGAGAAACAACTACGGGTCTGGTGGGATATAATAACCCTAGAAAAATATACCAAGGAGGAAATTACACCAAGGAGATTGAGGTGGGATGTTTCCCCCAATGACCATATCACAGACCCAGCCCTCCTTGAACAGTGGTACACATTTTTCAACAAATGTGAAAAGGAGCTGTTATTGATCATTATCAAAAGAAGACAGCACAAGCTAATAAAGATCGAAAACACCATCATACAATTAAAAGAGCAGCTTGCGCCTCATGCGGACAGAATATAAAAATAAAGAGAAAGCACTACAAGTGGCGATACAAAAATATGACAAAACTATTCAAGCCAAAAAGCAGAAGAAATATAAAAGGGACATCTTGGATTATAGGAACAGAGATATATACAAATGGCAATCAGATGAACTATACAATGTGCAGGGCACCAGTGTAGACCCTGTACATCTGGATTCCAGAGAACCATCTGAGTTGGGAGAAGATGAGGAAGATTCTTGGATGGATGTTGGAACACCAAGAACCCCCATAACTCCCAGAACACCAGGAAATGGAGGTAGAAACCATGAAGAAAGGAACTTTGAACCAAGACAAACACACAATGATCAAAGAGAAAACAACTTTGTGGGGAACAGAACACCCAGTAATCCATACAATAGAATTAGCACATACAACAGGTTCTCTCCACTGAACTATCACCAGGAAGAATATTATGAAAATAGAGGCCCTCCCCCCAGAAGGGGTTTTTTTCCCAGAGGGAACAGGGGAAGACCCCCGAAAGGTGGATGGGGACCACAAGGACATCAAGGACAATGGAGGAACAATGGATGGCAACAGCCATGGAGACAGGGGTACCATCAAGGAGGACCCAGAGGAACACACAGACCACAATGGAATCAGCACATAAACTGGAGAGAAAACGGAAGGAGGCCTCAACAGGAGGACCGAAGAGACGCCCCCAGACAAGGAGAATACGATTTGCACAGGAGAGAGGATCCCCCCAGGTTCTACGAGTATGGAAGAAACAGAAACCAAGGGGCAAACGAGGGGGGTCAAAGAAAAAGAAGAAGGGAATATTAGGAAAAGGAATCTTCAACCAAAGCAACATAACCTTTGATGAAAATGAACTCAAACTCTTAGACTTAGGATTAAAATATGCACCGGATAAGAACTTGGACAAGTTCGAGGCTTATATTGACTTACAAAAATATATGCGGAAGATTAATATTAAAAAGTTCTTTGAGATCAAGGGAGAAAGCGGAACTTCCTCAACAAACACTGAATTCAAACATACCACACTCAAAAACAGGTCGGTTTTTAACCCAAAAAATCCTCAAAATGAAAACATAGAAGTTTTCAAAAGAATAGTGGAAGAGGAAATTAGGAATTTAAAAATCAAAAATAGGAAGGAGAAAGACATCTGGGACACAATGAAAAAACTAGAAAAAAAGAAAGGTATTGTTATTCGGCCAGCGGATAAAGGAGGAGGCCTGGTTATTTTAAACCTAAAAGACTACGAAGAGGAATTAGAGCATCTTCTCAGCGCAGAAGACACCTACAAAAAGCTCCCAGGCGATCCTAAGAAAAAATTTGAAAACAACCTCAAAGCGTATATCGAGAAAGGAAAAGACCTAGGTATTTTAAATAATAAGGAGGCTAAATATCTACGCCTAAAAGCAGCCAGAACGCCAATAATGTATTACCTGCCCAAAATACACAAAAATGAAGAAAAACCACCTGGACGGCCCATAGTGAGTGGCATTAACTCCGTCCATTCCCGTCTAGGGGAATATCTAGACAAATTTTTACAGCCTTTGGTACCTAAAGGCAAATCTTACCTTAGAGATAGTAAACAGCTATTGTCAGATATCCAGAATTTAGAAATCATGGAAGAGGATATACTAGTTACTATTGATGTCAACTCACTTTACACTAATATAATACAACAAGATGGGCTGGATAGTGTGGAATGGGCACTTTACAAATACACAGAATTAAAACATGCACGAATTCACTTTATTTTAGAAGGCCTTAAAATGGCAATGGACTCAAATTACTTTTGGCATAAAGGAAGATATTACGCACAGACAAAAGGAGTTGCCATGGGGGCTAAATATGCCCCCAGTGTGGCAAACATATTTATGCAAAAATGGGAAGAGGAGCAAGTTTTTAGTGTGGAAAGACCAAATTTAAAATTTTACCAGAGATATATAGATGACATTATTTTAATATGGAGAGGAGGTATGGAATCACTACAAAACTTTTTTGACGAAATCAGCACAAATGCATATGGAATCACCTTCACAGGAAATTGGGACAACCAGAAAATAGCCTTTTTAGATTTGGAACTTTTTAAGCAAAACCGTAGGTTGGCTAGTAAGACATATTTTAAAAAAACAGACAAAAATGGATATATCCCAACCAGAAAGTGTCACCACCCCCAATGGTTGGGAAACATCCCAAAGGGACAACTCTTACGTATTAGAAGAAACTGCAGCAACATTCAGGACTTTGAGACCCAAGCAGATACTCTAATACAGAGATTTGTTGAAAAAGGATATAAAAAAAGCAGTTTGGAAACCTTGAAAGACACAGTTAAAAACACCAAAAGAGAAAACCTGATAAAAGAAAATGGAAGGAAAAAAGGAAGACAAAATAAGCACGAGCTCGCTTTTATTACAGGTTATAACAGACAACATAAAGAAATAGAAAGCATTTTTAAGAAACACTGGCATATCCTCACGGCGGATCGAGTACTGAAAAAGATTCTACCAAACAAACCCTCCTTTGTGTACAGAAGAGCACCCACATTAAAGGATAGGGTAGTGCATAATGTGATTAATCCTCCACGAACCATTTCTCTCCCCACAAATATTAATGGTTTCTACAGGTGTGGGAAGTGCTTACCCTGTAGAAACAATAGAAACCAACCAAGGAGGACAAAGAGTTTTAGATCTCGCACCACGGGGATTGAATATAAAATCAGAGAAACTATCACTTGCAACAGCACGCACGTGACTTATGTCATCGAATGCCCCTGTCATCTTCAGTACATTGGTAGGACCACCCGCCCCCTATTCGTAAGAATTAGGGAACATATAAAAAACATTAAGAAGGGTTTCGATAAGCATAACCTCTCTAGACACTTTAAAGAGGTACACTCAAAAAACCCCTCCGGGTTGGTCTTCTACGGAATAGACAAGATCAAGGGGGACTGGAGAGGAGGCAACAAAACAAGAATGATATCCAGAAATGAAACAAAATGGATTTTTTTAATGAAATCCCTCCGACCCGATGGTTTAAATGCAGATATAGATTTGAACTGTTTCATTTCGGATACATGAGGCCCCTCTTTCAATATTCTCCCATCTTTATTCTCTGTTTTATTCTCTTTCAATCCCCCTTTTTACCTCTTTTTTACTGTTTTTTTAAAAGTTTTTTCAAAAGTTTTTTAAAAGTTTTTTAAAGGCCTTTAACCTTTTATGTAAAAAACTTTTAAATGGTTGTCCCAAACGCACCCCAAGAAAACGGTCATCTTTTTATTGGTCTTAGCATAACAAAACCTTATATTATTGCTCCGAGTTTATTTTATTTTATATAATTTTTAATTTATTTTTGCAACATTTTATAATATCTTCCTAACCCCCTGTTTCATATTTTTATATACATATTTTTTATATTTTTATATATTAAAACTAATGATCTTTCAGAGTTATATACATATATATAAAAAAGGTCCTAAATATTTTCTCCTCCTAATGCTATTCGATATTTATTGAATATACATATAGTCTCTACCTTCTTCTTGCACCCACTTCAGATGTGAGGTGTAAGAAAGATACATCCAAAGTTGTCTCAGAAGTTAGATGGGACTATAAATCACACACACCCCCATCATTTTTTCTGGTTCTAGCACTAACATATGAACCACTTGATTTAGACTGTGTGAATAAATATTAACATATAAACAAATTAAAAAAAATTTTTATGCTGGACCTTCTCATCCGGCATCCGCATATATTATCTTTTCTATTTATATATAAATAACATGATATTTCCTAATTGAATAAAACTTGATGAAAACAACTAAATAAAACAAATAATTTTTTGGACCTTCTCATCCAGCATCTGCACATATTTTTAAATTATTCCCATAAAGAAGGGAGCACATTTCTTCAGAACAAAAATTCGAAGTAAAAGCCTTAGAAGAACCAAAGGAATCTCACGTCTCTCCCAATTAATTCTATAAAAACAAACCCAGTCCTTCCCTCAAAAGTGAATATGAAATAACAAAATAAGGCGTTCAAACAACACCTCCGAATACCCTCAATTTAATTTTTTACACTTTTTACCTTAGTTGTGTTCTATACAAGTATAATCACAATTCAGGTCTCATAATTTGATAAAAAGCCCGCTCCCCTATTTGGGATGTGGCGGTTTTTTACCCCCCTTTTTTTGTTTTTTTTTAGTCTTTTATGTTTTAAAGACGCCAACATGAGTGAATGGCCCTTAAGAAGGTTTTTAATAACACTTTTTTTAATAGTCTCTTAAAGTTTTTTTAGTCTCTTAAAGTTTTTTTAGAGTCTTTGAAAAACGTTCTAACGCAATCGTTTTTTATACTCAAATTTTATTTTTATTTTTTATCATTTTTATCATTTTGCTTGTTGAATAAAAGATTTTCATTTAATTTTTGCATATAAAACATACTTGGTTCAAAGAAACGATCGATATCAGCTGTCACGAAATGATGAGCATTATGGCTGTCTCTCCATTTCTCTCATTCAGGCGGGCATTGCATGAGGCTTAATATGGCCCTCGTCCGACTTCTTGATTGAGAGTACCAATATGGCGGCAGGGGTGGCCCTTTGGTTGCTAGGAGATGACATTGCTATTTATTGACCGGGTGTAATGTTCTGGTACCTTTGGGCACCCTAATTACTCTTTCATAAGTGTATGCGCCCCACCATTCTCTTTTGGTAAGGTGCGCATACACCTTTAAGACTGATGCTGTCATCACTGAGCGCCGGACTGGATGGCTATTTAGATCGCCGGCTCTCACTCACATGTGTTCGTTCAAACTGCTTTGTGCCTTGATGCTAACCTGTCTTGAAGCTCTCATGCTTGCAAGCATACCTCGCTGTCGGAACCACGCTGCGCTGATCCCTGTATCCCGCTACCGGATCATCCGCTCTTGCCGAACCTCTCCTCTGCTACATTGCTATTAGTGATAAGTACCCCACAGGGGAAACCTCTATAAACTTTATACTAAAGCTTACACTATCTAGCTCTGCATACTAAGGACTATTACTACATCTGCATTATCTAAGATTGCTAGCTCTTGAGCCTACTACCACCTGTTCTTGCACTGGGTTGATCTCTCTTGTATGTCCACCTGCTACTCTGTCATCTACTACCATACATGATTGCTAAACCTATCTGCATCCCATCTGCTACTATCTTACTTTCAAGAACATTTCCTTTCAAGTGTCTGTCATCTACCATCTCTACCCAACCTGTCTCTTCAGCCTATCATCACTGTGTTACTATATACATAAGTCACTCTAGGAAACATCTTATTGAGTGTGTGTATTTACTTGCTGAATTGAGATCATCCACACATGATGAGTCATTGAGAGTTGGGATTGGTGTCTCAGCGTTTCTCTACATGACTACTGAAGTGGAATATTTCTGCAGCTTAAAATCCACATCATACGTAAAACGCAGGAGCTTTACAGATTGAACGAACCCCAAATGGATTCAGCAGAAATAACCACTCAGATGACACAATTAAAACAGCAAGTAACTGCGTTAATACACGCACTTGCTGAATTAAAAGAAGACAATCAGGCTCTGTCGCAGCAGGTAATTAGACTGACACAACTTACCACTGCTCAGTCCCCTGAACCCAAAATAAATCCTCCTTTGGTATTTACAGGCGATCGCAAAAAATTTCACGAATTTAAAAACGCATGTGAGTTACTTTTCTTGCTAAAACCCCGTACCTACCTTACTGATCACATTAAGGTTTGTACTATTATTTCTTACCTAACAGGCGATCCTCGGGCCTGGGCAGACTCTCTTTTTGAGAAAAGCGATCAGCTTCTCACCTCCTATGCCTTGTTCCTAGCAGAACTCACTAGCCTATATGATGATCCCAATAGGCAGAGTACTGCCGATCTTCAATTAAGATCCTTGAAACAAGGTGGGAGACCTGTAGAAGACTTTGTCGCAGAATTCAAGAGATGGACCCTTGATTCAGAATGGAATGATGCATCTCTGAAAACCCAATTTAGGCTTGGCCTATCAGAGGCCGTTAAAGACGAGCTCGCCCGAGCGGATCTGCCAAAAACCCTGGATGCATTGATACAACTCAGTATCACCATAGATAGAAGACTACGAGAAAGAAAGGCTGAGAAAATGGGAATGCCATTATCCAGTTCTTCTCGGATTTCGGCCGTTGACCCCGTTCCTATGGAGGTAGGAACCATACGCCCACCTCTATCAATTATGGAAAGAGCCAGAAGACGATCTGGTAATCTCTGCTTGTACTGTGCATCCCCGGATCACAAGATAAACGTCTGTCCCCTAGTCTACAAAAAGAAGGGTGAGTCCTTCTAGGGGGATTGACATGTCCTCCTAGGGGGATTGACAACTTCAATCACTAACCCTTATCTTTCTGTTTGCTTAACATTACAGTGGGACCAGAACAGGATTACTACTAAGGCCATGATTGACACAGGATCTTGTGGAAATTATATTGACATACGTTTTGCTGCTTTAAATAAAGTTCCTATTATTTCTAAACTTAAACCTGTCTCAGTGAGTCTTATTAACGGTGTTCCTTTATCCTCTGGTCCGATCACTGATCAGACACAGGCACTCCTAGTCACTACTAACGGGTCTCATATGGAGACCACTACCTTCGATCTAATACCTTCACCCCACTTTCCCATTGTTTTGGGACTTCCCTGGTTGCACACACATCAACCAACCATAGATTGGAAGGAACGGACCCTGACCTTCCTCTCTTGCTATTGCGAGGGTACGTGTAACCTCCCGTCTTTCGGGAAGATCCTGTCTGTGGTGACAGATGAGATTGCACCACTATGTTATCAGGATCTCTCTGAGGTTTTTCTTGAGAAAAATGCTCAAGCACTACCTCCCCATCGAGACTATGATTGTAGCATTGATCTACTCCCAAAGAGCAAATTGCCGTTCGGTCATGTTTATCCTCTTTCACAGGATGAACTTTCCCATCTCAAAGACTATTTGGATGAGAATTTGGAAAAAGGTTTTATTAGACCTTCCACTTCTTCCACAGCAGCAGGACTCTTTTTTGTCCGCAATAAGGACTCAAGTTTCAGGCCTATCATCGACTACAGGAAATTGAATGCTATTACAATAAAAGATCGCTATCCTCTACCGCTTATCCCTGAGCTCATTGAGCAGGTGCGTGGAGCTACCTATTTTTCAAAATTGGACCTGAAAGGAGCATACAATCTCATTCGAATCCGTGATGGACACGAGTGGAAGACTGCATTCAGAACCAGATACGGATTGTTCGAATATCTTGTAATGCCATTCGGGCTATGCAACGCCCCTGCAGTTTTTCAACGATTTATAAACGATATTTTCAGAGACTTACTAGATGTCTGTGTTGTGGTATATCTGGACGATATACTTATATATTCACGATCCCTGTCTGAACACATAAGACATGTAAGACTAGTATTATCGAGATTGCTTGCACACAACCTTTATGTGAAACTGAAAAAATGCTTGTTTCATAAAGAAGAGGTACTGTTTCTAGGCTACATCATATCCAAAACAGGAATCGAGATGGACATGAGTAAGATATCCTGCATTCAGGATTGGCCTACACCAACCACACGCAAGGCGCTACAGCGATTCCTTGGATTTTCGAATTTCTATAGGAAGTTCATTAGAAACTTCTCTGCCATTGTGAGACCCCTCACACAGCTCACTAGCATTAAAAAACCATTCAAATGGTCAGATGAAGCAAATAAAGCTTTTCACCTGTTAAAGACAAGGTTTACTTCTGCTCCCATACTACGCCATCCAGACCCATCCCTCCAATACATTCTGGAAGTAGATGCGTCAAACATGGCAGTAGGAGCAATACTCTCCCAACGACCAACTCACACTTCACCACTTCATCCAGTCGCCTTTTTTTCTAAATCCCTAAGCAGTCCAGAGATAAATTACTTGCTATAAAATTGGCTCTGGAGAATTGGCGACATCTACTCGAAGGCACCCAATTACCAATACTTATATACACGGACCATAAAAATCTCCAATATCTTCAGACTAACAAAACTCTCTCACACCGACAGGTACGATGGTCACTATTCTTTCTAAGGTTTAACTTCCTAGTGACCTACACACCTGCAGATAAGAACAAAAAGGCGGATGCACTATCACGACTAACTGAAGAAAACTACTTTGAAATCCCTTCCGTTCCTATAATACCTCACAAACGCATTATTGGAGTTGTCCGTTCCTTGAAGGAAGAGGTTTTGCATGGTATAAGTTTGGATTCACCCCCACCACAACTAAATACTGATGCAGAAGGCTTCCTCTACTACAACGACAAACTTTACATACCACCTACCATACGTACCAAGATCTTGGAATTATCGCATGATGTGCCTATGGCAGGACATATGGGTATGACAAAGACTCTTAATCTGATTACCAGGCAATTCTGGTGGCCTGACATGAAAACATCCATACAAAAATTCGTCTCTTCATGCAATGTCTGTGCCAGGTCCAAAATTGACACTACGAGACCATCCGGTCTACTATGCAGTCTACCAATACCCCAAACTCCATGGGAAGTTGTGTCCTTGGACATTATAGTGGAATTGGCTCCTTCCAAAGGATTTAATACCATCTTAGTGTCAGTGGACCATCTGACAAAAATGGCATTTAGATCCCTTGGTTGCCCGACTTAAATCTTCTTTGCAGCTCTGGTCCCAGCTTCCTCTCACGGTTTTGGGTAGGATCAATATTTTTAAAATGATGTTCCTTCCCCGATTTCTGTATGTGTTGAGTCACTCCCCGATATATGTTACCAAACGTCGTTTCCAGGTCATCGATTCGCTCTTCACTTCATTTATCTGGGGGGGTCGGCCGGCACGTGTGGCCAGAGATGCGTTACAGTTACCTGTCTTAGCGGGGGGACTGGCAGCGCCCAACCTACGCCTTTATTATTTTGCCTCCCAGTTGGCACACGCACATTGGTGGTTCCATCCCGAGGACAATCATGCTGCGGCGGCCTTGGAGGCGGCTATTTTCACGTCCTATGAATCTCTGCAAAATTTGCTGCACCGTAGATCTACTATGGGCAGGCCGAACACTGCACTTATCTCGGTCACTCTACGGGTTTTTGCGGCTACCGCATTGGGTGAGGCCGACCCTCCGGGGTCGTACTCCCCTAATGCCCCCCTTTGGCACAATCCTCGGTTTCGGGAGTTTTTCGGTCGGGACGACGGTATTTTTTGGGCCCGTCTTGGGGTGAAGTCTGTTGATCACCTGTATGTCCGGGGAACCTTCCGGTCCTTTGCGGACATGCAGTCCACTTTTGCTGTACCATCTACGGCTCATTTTCGCTACCTCCAGCTGAGACATGCGGCGGCTGCGCAGTTCGGCCTCCGGGATGTCTCGCTGGAGCCATCCCCCTTGGAATATCTCCTCTCTGACTCTTCACATGAGAAACTGGTCTCCACATATTATCGTAGGCTTTTGCATTCTAAGTCTAAGCGCTTGGCGGTGGTTGAGTCCCAGTGGCGTGAAAACGTCCCGGACTTGACGGAGGAGGTTTGGCATGACGTCCTTCCTGAACAAATCCCGGTTGTAATTTCCTCCAGGGATAGAGTCATACAATTGAAATTCCTGTATAGGGCTTACTACACTCCCCTGTTCCTTCATAAAATTGGTACATTATCCTCCCCTCTCTGCTCTAAGTGCTCTGATGGTGTGGGATCCTTCTTTCACATGTTTTGGGAATGTCCCCCTGTCCGTGCCTTTTGGTCAGGGGTGACGGCCTTTATAACTGATATCTCTCAATTGTCCAATGTCTGTAACCCCCTTCGTTGTCTCCTAGGATATGTGGATGATGAGGATGCTCCGGCTCGCACGAAACTATTTCTGCGTTTGCTCTTTTTCTATGCTAGGAAAGCTATTGCTCTCCGTTGGAAATCTTCCACACCCCCTGACGTTCCATTTTGGATCTCTATTGTTAATCAGGCTCTGCCTCTGTATAAACTGACGTATGAGGCCAGAGGATGTCCGAAGAAATTCAATAAAATCTGGTCCTTCTGGGTAGACTCTGATCTTACTGCCTCCTCGGTGTCTGACGCCTCCTAGGCGATGTCTACAGTGCCTTCTTTTGCTCCGCATGTGTCGTTATGTATTGCTTATAATAATGTGTTACCCCCCCTTTTACCACGATTACTGGGTATTCTCTGTACTGTGGTTTTATTTTGTTAGATGATTGGAGAGGATGCTTTGTATGTTCTGTATCCTCTCTTTTATGTTGCACTGCCATTTTTCTTTTGGTGTACTGTGTTTTGTTTGTTTAATAAAAAACCTTTAAAAAAAAAATCTGACAAAAATGGCACATTTCATTGCTATTCGCAGACTACCTTCGTCTAAACAAACGGCAGAACTCCTGATGAAACATGTCTTTAAGTTACATGGTATCCCAAAAACTCTTCTGTCTGACCGTGGATCACAATTTATTTCCAAGTTCTGGCAAGAACTATGTCACATACTACGGATCGAGCGGAAGCTCACTTCTCCTTACCATCCGCAGACCAACGGACAGACTGAAAGAGTCAACCAATGCATCGAGCAATATTTACGTTGTTACACTTCTTACCAACAGGATGATTGGGTGGATCTTCTCCCTCTGGCAGAATTTGCCTACAACAACGCAACCTACAGTACGACCAAGCAGAGTCCGTTCTACTTGAACTATGGGTTTCATCCCTCTATTCTTCCACCACGCATCCTTCCTTCAAATAACCCAGTAGCTTCAGACTATCTTACCCAAATAAAGGACTCTCTGGGTTTGCTTAATACTACCATTGCACACGCTCATAGTCAACAAAAGAAGTACTATGATCTTCGCAGAAGACCTTCTCCTCAGTACTCTATCGGGGACCTCGTTTGGCTCTCAACAAAAAATTTAAGACTGAAAATCCCTAGCAAAAAGCTTGGACCTCTGTTCTTGGGACCTTTCCCAATCAAGAAACTTATTGGAAAAGCTGCAGTACAGCTTACAATATGCCAATAGACCTCAAAATACATCCCATTTTCATGTGTCACTACTGAAGCCCCATGTTCCAGACCAAGGAATAAGGCCTTCTATCCCACCTCCTCCTCCTGTACAAGTTGAAGGTGGAGAAGAATATGAGATAAAAGAGATTCTGGATTCTCGTATCCACAGAGGAAGACTTCAGTACTTGGTTCGATGGAAGAACTATGGGCCCCAAGACGACACCTGGCTAAACACCTCTGACATACATGCCTCTAGATTAATTCGCAATTTTCATGCGAAGTACCCAGACAAACCAGCTCCAGAGGCCTTCAGGAGCCGGCCTTAAGGGGGGGGGGTACTGTAATGTTCTGGTACCTTTGGGTACCCCAATTACTCTTTCATAAGTGTATGCGCCCCACCATTCTCTTTTGGTAAGTTGCGCATACACCTTTAAGACTGATGCTGTCATCACTGAGCGCCGGACTGGATGGCTATTTAGATCGCCGGCTCTCACTCACATGTGTTCGTTCAAACTGCTTTGTGCCTTGATGCTAACCTGTCTTGAAGCTCTCATGCTTGCAAGCATACCTCGCTGTCGGAACCACGCTGCGCTGATCCCTGTATCCCGCTACCGGATCATCTGCTCTTGCCGAACCTCTCCTCTGCTACATTGCTATTAGTGATAAGTACCCCACAGGGGAAACCTCTATAAACTTTATACTAAAGCTTACACTATCTAGCTCTGCATACTAAGGACTATTACTACATCTGCATTATCTAAGATTGCTAGCTCTTGAGCCTACTACCACCTGTTCTTGCACTGGGTTGATCTCTCTTGTATGTCCACCTGCTACTCTGTCATCTACTACCATACATGATTGCTAAACCTATCTGCATCCCATCTGCTACTATCTTACTTTCAAGAACATTTCCTTTCAAGTGTCTGTCATCTACCATCTCTACCCAACCTGTCTCTTCAGCCTATCATCACTGTGTTACTATATACATAAGTCACTCTAGGAAACATCTTATTGAGTGTGTGTATTTACTTGCTGAATTGAGATCATCCACACATGATGAGTCATTGAGAGTTGGGATTGGTGTCTCAGCGTTTCTCTACATGACTACTGAAGTGGAATATTTCTGCAGCTGAAAATCCACATCATACGTAAAACGCAGGAGCGTTACACCGGGAGTCCGACATGTTGACGCCACTCCAGCAGACGTCCTCTGACGAAACGCGTAGGGTGGAGTCTCTATGTCATTGCATCACTCCCGGTTGTCGGAGACAGGGCCGTGGAACGCGGAAGCTTCCCGGTCTCCTTTCGCGCTGATCGTAGACAGCTTCAACTGTAAGTCACTACTATCTTTTTCCTGCAAATGCCGTTTGTACTACACCAAGAGGTCCTCCTTCTCCCTCTTTTATCTTCGAGACTTTAAGGGAGAATTAAACCACCGGAGAGACCCTCGGTACATTTGTCCCACGGGATTCATCTGTCACAGGTTGTATGAGAGGTGCGACATCTAGTGGGCGCACGGATGTTTGCAACCTAAGAACATTTCTATTCATTTATTTTTTATTTTTTTTACTGATTGATTCACATGCTCATTTTTTGGTGGGAGTTCTTGCACCAAAGAATTACCTATTTTCTCTTTTCACTGGTGTTACTACACCCGAGAATATTACAGCACAGACTCTTTATTTCATTATTATTGTTTTCAAGGAAACAAAACCCACCGTTTATGTTTGTTTAAATAAAATTCACTACTTATATTGGGGTACTTCTGTATTTATTTCACATTAGCACTTTTATTCTGTTTATGCACATTTTTTTAGTAGTTGATATCTGGTTACTTACTAATCTCACTACCAGTGCACCTTTCAGAAAATATTTATTTATATTTATTCCTATTGCACATTGAGCACTTTATCACTTAAGAGGTAGCGCCGTATCAATCCTTTGCACATACTTCACTTTTTAACCCTTCGGGGTAGGTTGTTGGCAGCTGACACCTTTGTGATAAGCATAATATACATATTTAAAAATTCCATAGCGCTGGTCACCCCTGTTTACTTTATGGAGAAATAATGTTGCCAGAGCTGTTGCAGGTGCTGAATGAGGCGTTGAAGAAAGGAAGATTGCCAATATTGATGACAAAGGTTACAATTATAGTAATACCAAAATAAGGGAAAGACCTAACTTAACCTGCATCATATAGACCAATATCTTTACTCTACACAGATGTTAAAATATTGGCAAAAATATTTGCTATTATATTAGGTAAAATAATCCATACTATAATTCATTCCGACCAATGTGGATTTATTCCAGGAAGATCAACATCGTTGAATGTTAAGAGATTATTCCTAAATTTACAAATCCCAACATAAAAGTTGGGATCATGAGCCATTTTGTCCCTAAATGCTGTCAAAACATTTGATAGCATTGAATGGAACTATCTATGGCAGGCTCTGTTACTATTCAATGTTGGTCCCATGTTTATAAATTGGGATAAACTGTTGTATGCCAATCCAAGGGTGAAGGTGAAAGTTGGTGGTAGATCCTTGGGAATGGTTTCTGCTGTACGATGGGATGAGGCAAGGGTGCCCATTATCGCCTTTGCTATTTGCCATGGCGATGGAGCCTTTGGCCATAGCCATTAGAACAGTGGAAAGTATAAGAGGGTTTTGATGGGGGAAAGAGGAGGAAAAGATTTTGCTATATGCAAATAATATCCTTCTTTTTTTAGAAGATGTGAACCACTCACTGATTGCAGTAAAAGATATTGTGAAAAGATTTGGTTTGTTCTAGGGACTCTCCATCAACTACTTTTTTTTTTTTTTTGGGAATTTCATATAAAAAAAATTTGAAAAATATTGTAATTTTTGGAAAATTTTGGCTCTTTTTTTGTTTATAGCGCATGATCAAAAAATCGCACAGGTGATTAAATACCACCAAAAGAAAGCTCTGTTTGTGGGAAAAAAAGGACGTCAATTTCATTTGGGTACAGCGTTGCACGACCGCGCAATTGTCCGTTAAAATCACACAGTGCCAAATCGCAAAATACCCCCTGGTCAGGAAGGGGGTAAAATCTTCCGGTGCTTAAGTGGTTAAATATCTGGGAATAGTTATAATAGTTATAGAGTTCCCGCCATACATCCCCTAATAAAGATTTAACCCCCTGATCTGGTGACCCAGTTAACCCTTTCACTTCCTGTCACAGTATACACTAAATACAGTATACAGATAAATTTACTGATCACTGTATTAGTGTCACTTGTGACAGACAGTGGTAATTAGAGGGAGTCCCAGATAGGTTTAGGGTACCTGCCATACATCCCCCAATAAAGATTTAAGCCCCTTATCATCCCAAGTTAACACCTTCCTTGCCCTGTCACAGTGTCACTATTATAGTGTACATATCTTTTATCTGATCACTGTATTAGTGTCACAGGTGACATCAGTTAGCATTAACGTTAGTTAGCGTCAATCCAGGATAGCGTCAGATTTAGTGATGGACGAACATCGGCCGGGGCAGTTTGTGAACGTCAGCCGCAAATTTTCTCAAAAGTCTGCGAACCGCAAGTTCGCGGCGGGCCCCATTGACTTTAATGGGAGGCGAATTTTAAAAACCTTTAGGTCATATTGGCAGCCACAAAAGACTTACTAGCTGTGTACAAATAGTCACACCACATGGACAATGTCATAACAGAAGTAGTGCAATTGGAAAAGTTGCCCTAGAAATGTTCTTTTTTTTTACAGCAAAACATTTTTTTTTAACATAAATAAGCCAGAACTGAAAGAAGCCGGTAAATACATGTCAAATACATATAGGGTCCATTCACACACTTGTAAAATGGGTTCGCATCTATTCCACAATTTGACGGAACCTTTACAGACCCATTGATTTTCAATACCAGTATGAAAAATGAGCCATTCACAGGAAAAAGAAGTAAGTGTCGGCCAGTATTGGCCCCAAAAATTAGCCCACATGGGTTTTCCTGACAGCTAAGAACGTAGTATTCTTTGGCTGAAGATACATTAGGCATTCACAGGATACAGAAGTAAGTGTCGGCCAGTATAGGCCCCAAAAAATAGACCACGTGGGTTTACCAGACAGCTAAGAATGTAGTATTGGGTGGCTGGAGGTACATTAGGCATTCACAGGATAAAGAAGTAAGTGTCAGCCAGTATTGGCCCCAAAAATTAGCCCACGTGGGTTTATCTGACAGCTAAGAACGTAGTATTCTGTGGCTGAAGGTACATTAGGCATTCACGGGATACAGAAGTAAGTGTCGGAGAGTATTGGCCCCAAAAATTAGCCCACACGGGTTTACCTAAGAGCTAAGAACGTAGTATTTGGTGGCTGGAGGTACATTAGGCATTCACAGGATACAGAAGTAAGTGTCAGCCAGTATAGGCCCCAAAAATTAGACCATGTGGGTTTACCTGCCAGCTAAGAACATAGTATTTGGTGGCTGGAGGTACATTAGGCATTCACAGGATAAAGAAGTAAGTGTCAGCCAGTATAGGCCCCAAAAATTAGACCACGTGGGTTTACCTGACAGCTAAGAACGTAGTATTCTGCGGCTGAAGGTACATTAGGCATTCACGGGATACAGAAGTAAGTGTCGGAGAGTATTGGCCCCAAAAATTAGCCCACACGGGTTTACCTAAGAGCTAAGAACGTAGTATTTGGTGGCTGGAGGTACATTAGGCATTCACAGGATACAGAAGTAAGTGTCAGCCTGTATAAGCCCCAAAAATTATATCACGTGTGTTTACCTGACAGCTAAGAACATAGTATTTGGTGGCTGGAGGTACATTAGGCATTCACAGGATACAGAAGTAAGTGCCTGCCTGTATAAGCCCCAAAAATCAGCCCACATGGGTTTACCTGACAGCTAAGAACGTAGTATTCTGTGGCTGAAGGTACATTAGGCATTCACAGGGTACAGAAGTAAGTGTTGGCCTGTATAGGCCCCAAAAATTAGCCCACATGGGTTTAACTGACAGCTAAGAACATAGTATTTGGTGGCTGGAGGTTCATTAGCATTCACAGGATAAAGAAGTAAGTGCCTGCCAGTATTGGCCCCAAAAATTAGCCCACATGGGTTTACCTGACAGCTAAGAACGTAGTATTCTGTGGCTGAAGGTACATTAGGCATTCACAGGATACAGAAGTAAGTGTCGGCCAGTATAGGCCCCAAAAATTAGACCACGTGGGTTTACCAGACAGCTAAGAACGTAGTATATTGGTGGCTGTAGGTACATTAGGCATTCACAGGATACAGAAGTAAGTGTCAGCCAGTATAGGCCCCAAAAATGAGCCATTCAATGGACATGAAATGCCTTTTATGCCGCTGTATTTAGCGAAGCCAAGGACCAGGAATTGTTGTGGGTGGATGGCGGTCTGGCGGATATTTGTGGCCTGGCATGAGGAAATTCAATGAAACATGGTCTACTGATCACATGTGTTGAATTCCTCAGAGATCCATGCCTCACTCATTTTTATGAATGTGAGGTAGTCTACACTGTCATGAGCTAGGTGACGATCCCCCTGCTGCGCTGAACGTCCTTTCGGACAGGACACTGGACAGGGGGCAAGCCAACATTTCCATTGCAAATTATGCAAGCTCTGGCCAGAAGTCAAGCCTGCCCACTCAGTAGACCAGGGGTTCTTTATTCCTCAGGGCGTCCACATTGGCTGTTAACTCGATGTAGTCGGACACCTGTCGATCTAGGCGTTCCCTGATGCTGGTACAGCTGTCTATGGTTCGGGTGAAAGAAGGATCTCATATTTGAAGTGACCAAGACATCTTCAAACCGTCCTCTACTTGCAGGCGCTGTTGGATTGCTACCCGCAACTGTCTCTCTTTGAGTGGAAATTCCTCTGCCAGCGCACGCAAAAACAGAATGCATAATTTCCCGCAGCAAGGCCTGGAAGTGCTGCATTCTGACCACCCTCTGTGACTGTGGTAACATTTCCGCCATTTTTTGTTTGTATCGGGGGTCTAAGTACGTTGCCACCAAGTACTGGTCCTTAGCCTTTATGCTTTTTATACGGGGGCCCCCCTTAAAACACTGGAGCATGAAGGCCCCCATTTGCATTAATCTGGAAGCGGTGTAGTGGCCTGCTTCTAGCTCATCATCCAGGATAATGTCGTCCTCGTTCTCCTCCCCCCATCCACAGATAACACCAGGGATCCCAGAAAGGTTTAAAGCATGCTCTTCTTGATCCTCCTCATCCCCCCCAGCACCATCCTCCTCTGACTCCTCTTCTGACTCCTGCTTTTGACTTGTCTCAGATGGAGTAGCACCCACGGGGAATTCATCCAACATTGCAACTTCCTAATCTTTCTGCTCCTGCTCCTCGACGGCTTGATCAATGACACGACGCAATGCACGCTCCAGAAAGAAGTCGTAAGGTACGATGTCACTTATGGCGCCCTGGCTGCGACTGACCAGTTTGGTGATCTCATTGAATAGCCGCAGAAGTCTGCATGCGACCCGCATGAGCAGCCATGAGCGAGGTGGAAAAAAATCCATGCTCCCCAGAACCTGTCCTGCTGCAGAGTTCGTACAGGTAGTCGTTAACTGCACATTTCTGCTGGAGCAGCATATCAAGCATATGCAACGTTGAGTTCCATTGCGTCGGGCAGTCACAAATAAGACACCTTACGGGAAGGTTGTTTCACCGCTGAATGTCAGCAAGGCAAGCCATGGCTGTGTAAGATCTTCTGAAATGGCCCGAGATTTTCCTGGCCTGCCGCAAGACGTACTGGACCCACAGGATATTTGGCAATGCATCGCTGCACCACCAAGTTCAGGACGCGTGCCATGCATGGCACGTGTTATTTTGCCCTGTTTCAGCACGCTCAGCAGATTGGCACCCTTGTCGCACTGTAATGTTCTGGTACCTCTGGTACCCTTATTTCCACATTTCTCTCTTAATATTGCGTCCCATCTTGCTATCCAAATGGGACGCATACACCTTTAAGGGCAATGACATCATCGCCGATCGCCGCTATGAGCGGCTATTTCAATTGCCGGCTTTCTCTCACTCATTGCTCGTTCAAACCGCATGTTCACCGCACCTTCTCTTGCGAAGCTGGAGCTGCTGGCTATTCCCTTTGCCTGAACTGAACCGGAACCTCGCTGCCGATCCGTATCTCGCTACTGGATCACCTCTCACTACTGAACTTTGTTACTACTATCTATCTAGTGATAAGTACCCCACAGGGGATTCCTTACTAACCTGCACTTCTACTGTCATCTACTGCATATACCAGGACTATCTCTATCTAAGCTATTTCCTATCATCTGCATAGACTGTTAGCTCTTGGGACTACCATCAACTATCCTTGCACTAGGTTACTCTGTCTTGTATACTCCATCTGCTGTCCCCTACCATCTGCACTATACTTGACATTAGAACCTATCTGCTTACTACCATCACCTAAACACTCTCCTAATACTACTCCTAGGTGCTCACCATACTATAGCCTGTCTCTCACCTATATACTCTCACATATACTATCCCTCCATTAACATCAGATTGAGTGTATGTATATTGCATAAACAGGCTGTGCACAGTGATGAAGTCCTGAGAGTTGGATATGTTTGTTCAACAGAATCTCTACACGACTACTGAGTGTGACAATTCTGCAGCTGCAAATCCATCCACTAACAAAAACGCATGAGCGTTACAGATTGAACGAGCCTTAAAAAAATTATGGATTCAGCAGAATTACCCACTCAGGTACTACAATTAAAACAGCAAGTAGATGCATTGATCCTTGCTCTTACAGAGGTAAAAAAACGAAAATCAGGCTTTAAGACAGCAGGTTGGCCGTCTCACGCAGCTTTCTGTTGCTCAGCCCCGTGAGCCTAAGATAAACCCTCCTCTAGTGTTTACTGGTGATCGGAGTAAATTTCGTGAATTTAGAAACGCATGTCGATTGCTTTTCTTGTTAAAACCTCTGACCTACACCACTGACCAAATTAAAGTCTGTACCATTATCTCCTATCTGACGGGTGAACCCCGGGCCTGGGCAGACGCTCTCTTTGAAAAAGATGACCCACTCCTTAACTCCTATCCTTTATTCCTAGCGCAACTCGCTAGTTTATATGAAGACCCCAATAGGCAGAGTACTGCTGATACCAAATTGAGGGCTTTAAAACAAGGAAGGAGACCTGTTGAAGATTTTGTGGCAAATTTCAAAAGATGGTCCCCTGATTCAGGGTGGAACAACACATCTTTGCGAACGCAGTTCAGACTCGGCCTATCAGAGGCCGTTAAAGACGAGCTCGCCCGAGCGGATTTACCTGGCACTTTGGATGGCCTGATGCAGACCAGTATCAATATTGACAGACGACTGCGAGAAAGAAAGGCTGAGAAGATGGGCTTACCATTTTCCAGTCCTTCTCGGATGTCGCCTGCTGACCCTTCTCCTATGGAGGTAGGGATGAAACGCCCACCTTTGACCCTTTCCGAACGTGCCAGGAGGAAAACCGAACATCTCTGCATGTACTGCGCATCCTCGGATCATTTGATAAGCGGCTGTCCCCTTGTCCGCAAAAAAGAGGGTGAGTGTTCAAATGTCTTGCTAGGGGGACTAACAACTTCCTTTTCTAATCCTTATCTTTTTGTTCAATTGACATTGCAGTGGGACCAAACTAGGATCACCACCAAGGCTATGATCGACACTGGATCTTGTGGAAACTACATTGATACTTGTTTTGTCTCCTTAAATAAAATACCTATTGTTCCAAAACCCAAACCTGTTAGTTTTATTAACGGTACCCCTTTATCCTCCGGTCCCATCACCAATCAGACACAGGCACTCCTTGTAACTGCTGACAAGTCTCATGTGGAGACCACCACCTTTGATGTATTAACCTCACCACATTTTCCCATTATTTTGGGACTTCCTTGGTTACACATACATCAACCAATCATCGATTGGAAAACAAGAACGCTAGCCTTCTCTTCTCACTACTGCGAAACTATGTGTAATCTCCCCCCATATGGTAGGATCCTATCTGTGGTGTCGGATGACATTATACCAAAATGTTATCAGGATTTATCGGAGGTTTCCCTTGAGAAAAACGCTCAAGTGTTGCCTCCCCATAGGGACTATGATTGTTGTATCGATCTACTCCCTAATAGTAAGTTGCCTTTCGGTCACGTCTATCCTCTTTCACAAGATGAACTCTCTCCTCTCAAGGAATATCTGGATGAAAACTTGGCAAAAGGATTCATCCGACCAGAGGCGTAACTAGAACCTTCAGGGCCCCAGTGCAAGAAACCATGAAGGGCCCCCTGGACCCCTGGCGCCCTGGGGCCCTTTACTCTAGTTGCGGGGCCCTTTATTACTGTGAGGGAAGGGAGAATTCTGAAGGGGGGGCAGCACAGAAGGGGGGGACCAGGGGAGCACACAGGGGCCCAGAGACAGCAGAACACAAGTATACTGGATAGGAGAAGTGGCGGGGGCAGCGTACAGAGGAACTAATCTCCTCCATTTTCCTCCTGCAGCTACAGAAGGAAAAAGGAGGACAGTGATTTCTCTACATGCTGCCCCCGCCGCCCCTCCTATTCAGGTGTACAGGGGAGCCACATGGGCCCCCTTGAGCATGGGGCCCGGTTGCGATTGCAACCCCTGCAACCCCTGTAGTTTCTACTTCCTCCACTGCTGCTGGACTCTTCTTTGTCCGCAATAAGGATTCTAGTCTTAGGCCTATCATTGATTTCAGACAATTAAATACCATTACAATAAAGGATCGTTATCCTTTACCTCTTATTCCTGAACTTATCGAACAGGTGCGCGGAGCTTCCTACTTTTCAAAATTGGACTTAAAAGGGGCATACAATTTAATTCGAATCCGTGAGGGGGATGAATGGAAGACAGCATTCAGAACCAGATACGGACTGTTTGAGTACCTCGTGATGCCATTTGGGTTGTGTAATGCTCCCGCAGCTTTCCAACGTTTTATAAATGAGATATTCAGAGACTTGCTTGATGTTTGTGTTGTAGTATATTTGGACGATATACTTATTTATTCTCATTCCTTACCTGAGCACATAAAACATGTAAGACTTGTGTTGTCAAGACTACTTGCACATAACTTATATGTTAAATCAAAAAAATGTTTATTCCATAAAGAGGAAGTACTATTCTTAGGATACATTATATCTAAAAATGGAATCAAAATGGACATGAGCAAAATATCCTGCATTCTGTATTGGCCTGTGCCAACCACTCGCAAAGCATTACAAAGGTTCCTCGGATTCTCTAACTACTATAGGAAGTTCATTATTAAGAACTTCTCTGCGATTGTGAAACCTCTCACACAACTCACAAGCACAAAAAAATCATTCAAATGGTCAGAAGAAGCAAATGGAGCTTTCTGTCTGTTGAAATCAAGCTTTACTTCTGCTCCCATACTACGCCATCCAGACCCATCCCTTCAATACATCTTGGAGGTAGATGCGTCAAATATGGCAGTAGGAGCAGTTCTCTCACAACGACCAACAAACACCTCACCTCTTCACCCAGTTGCTTTCTTCTCAAAGTCATTAAGCAGCCCCGAGGTGAATTACCCAGTAGGTGAGAAAGAGTTGCTAGCCATAAAACTGGCACTAGAAAATTGGCGACATCTACTTGAGGGTACTCAATTGCCAATCCTTATATATACTGATCACAAAAACCTTCAATACCTTCGGACTAATAGAACTCTTTCCCACCGGCAGGTACGGTGGTCGTTATTCTTTTTGAGATTTAATTTTTTAGTAACCTACACACCTGCAGACAAAAATAAAAAAGAGGATGCGCTTTCACGATTAGCCGAGAATGATTGCACCGAGGTTCCCTCAGTTCCTATAATACCACATGAACGTATTGTCGGCGTCGTTCGTTCCCTGAAAGAGGAGATTTTGCACAGCATAGGACTGGATTCACCTCCACCACAACTAAATGCTGACGCAGAAGGCTTCCTTTACTACAACGATAAATTATACATACCCCCTACTATGCGAACCAAGATCTTGGAGTTGTCGCATGATGTACCTATGGCAGGACGTATGGGTATGACTAAAACGTTCAATCTACTTACTAGGCAGTTTTGGTGGCCAGACATGAAGACAACCGTAAAAAAGTTCGTTTCATCTTGCGATATCTGTGCAAGGTCTAAAATTGACAATACGAAACCATCGGGTCTACTTTGTAGTTTACCAATACCCCAGGTTCCGTGGGAAGTGGTATCCTTAGACTTCATAGTGGAACTACCACCTTCCAAAGGATTTAACACCATCTTAGTGTCAGTGGACCATCTGACCAAGATGGCACATTTCACTCCTATCCGAAGACTACCTTCATCCAAACAAACAGCGGAATTACTTGTGAAACATGTCTTTAAGTTACATGGTATTCCAAAAACACTGCTGTCTGACCGTGGTTCACAATTCATGTCAAAGTTTTGGCTAGCTCTATGTCAGATACTACGAATAGAGCGTAAACTTACTTCTCCTTACCACCCTCAGACCAACGGACAGACAGAGAGAGTTAACCAGTGCATTGAGCAATATCTACGTTGCTATTCTTCATATCTACAGGACGATTGGGTGGATCTCCTCCCGCTGGCGGAATTCGCCTATAACAACGCGACCCACAGCACTACTAAGAAAAGTCCATTCTACTTAAATTATGGGTTTCATCCCACACTCCTTCCACCACGTATTTTGCCATCAAGTAATCCAGTGGCATCTGATTATCTTGCCCAGATAAAGGATTCCCTGGGATTACTCAACAATACCATCTCACATGCTCATAGCCAACAAAAGAGGTACTACGACCTCCGTAGGAAACCCTCTCCCCAATATGCCATTGGGGATCTTGTCTGGCTTTCTACAAAAAATCTGAGATTAAAGATCCCTAGTAAAAAACTTGGACCTCTATTCTTGGGACCTTTCCCAATAAAGAAGCTTATTGGAAAAGCTGCAGTACAACTCACATTACCAACAGACCTCAAGATACACCCCATCTTCCATGTGTCGCTACAAAAGCCCCATGTTCCTAACCAAGGAATAAGGCCTACCATATCACCTCCACCTCCTGTACAAGTTGAAGGTGGAGAAGAATTTGAGATAAAGGAGATTCTGGATTCCCGTATACATAGAAGAAGACTCCAATATCTAGTACGATGGAAGAACTATGGGCCCCAAGATGACACCTGGCTGGATACCTCCGATATACATGCCCCTAGACTGATTCACAATTTCCACTCGAAATACCCGGAAAAAACAGTTCTAGAGGCCTTCCGGAGCCGGCCTTAAGGGGGGGGGTACTGTAATGTTCTGGTACCTCTGGTACCCTTATTTCCACATTTCTCTCTTAATATTGCGTCCCATCTTGCTATCCAAATGGGACGCATACACCTTTAAGGGCAATGACATCATCGCCGAGCGCCGCTATGAGCGGCTATTTCAATCGCCGGCTTTCTCTCACTCATTGCTCGTTCAAACCGCATGTTCACCGCACCTTCTCTTGCGAAGCTGGAGCTGCTGGCTATTCCCTTTGCCTGAACTGAACCGGAACCTCGCTGCCGATCCGTATCTCACTACTGGATCACCTCTCACTACTGAACTTTGTTACTACTATCTATCTAGTGATAAGTACCCCACAGGGGATTCCTTACTAACCTGCACTTCTACTGTCATCTACTGCATATACCAGGACTATCTCTATCTAAGCTATTTCCTATCATCTGCATAGACTGTTAGCTCTTGGGACTACCATCAACTATCCTTGCACTAGGTTACTCTGTCTTGTATACTCCATCTGCTGTCCCCTACCATCTGCACTATACTTGACATTAGAACCTATCTGCTTACTACCATCACCTAAACACTCTCCTAATACTACTCCTAGGTGCTCACCATACTATAGCCTGTCTCTCACCTATATACTCTCACATATACTATCCCTCCATTAACATCAGATTGAGTGTATGTATATTGCATAAACAGGCTGTGCACAGTGATGAAGTCCTGAGAGTTGGATATGTTTGTTCAACAGAATCTCTACACGACTACTGAGTGTGACAATTCTGCAGCTGCAAATCCATCCACTAACAAAAACGCATGAGCGTTACACGCACACCACTTTACCAACTGTCAAATTCATCTGTGTCAGCCACTGATCTGCCTGTGAACGCAAAGCTGAAAGGAGTGCAGGACCAGTGTGGCTCTTGGCTTCCAGGCACAACAGACGCAGCACAGCATGGCAACGTCTCACTTGGCATGTGGAATAGGTTCTGGGGATCTTGGGCGGCACAGCGGAAGAGACGGTAGCAGTGGAAAAGGAGGAGTCAGCCAAGGAGGAGAGGGAGGATGGAGGAGGAGGATGAGGAGAAAAAGAGGCAGGCCTGCATGCAATCTGTGGCGGTACAATTCAATCTACACAGCTGCCACGGGTTACATGCTTGACGGCCGTCAGAAGGTTGACCGAGTGGGCAGTAAAAGTGATATACATTCCCTGCCTGTGTTTGCTAGACCATGTGTCTGTGGTCAGATGTATCTTGGCACCAACACTGTGTGCCAGAGATATATTCACTTGCCGCTGAACATGGCCATACAGCTCTGGAATGCCCTTCTGCGAGAAATATTTCCTGCCTGGGACCTTCCATTGTGGTGTCCCAATGGCCACAAATTTACGAAAGGCCTCCGAGTCCACCAGTTGATATGGCAGTAGTTGGCGGGCTATCAGTTCCGAGAAGCCAGCAGTCAAACGTTGGGCAAGATGGTTATCTGGCGTCATCATTTTTTTTAATGCTCTAACATTTGGGCCACAGAAGCCTGCCTTTTTCCAGAACAACGTGACGACGGCATCATGGAGTGGAGGACAAATGTGAGGAGAGAGGAGAAGAGGCTGGACGGTGAAAGCCTGGAGTGTGGCTTTGTGGGTTCTGACGGTGTTGCTCCCACTGGGCTCGGTGATGGGAGTTCAGGTGCCTTCTTAAGGCGGTCGTCCCTAGGTGAGTGTTGGGCTTACCGTGACTTATGCGTTGACTGCAAAGGCTGCAGATGGCAACACTGTTGTCAGCAACGGACACATTAAAAAAAGCCCACACTGCGGAGCCATTGCCGGTGTCCTGGGAGCGCCAGATGTGACTGTACATCATTGATGACTCGCTCCTGATACATTTTCATTCTGCTTTGTACCTCTTGTGCAATGCAAGTTCTGCCTGCCAGCTCTTCCTCTCTTGTGGGCACCCACATGACGTCCATAGACACGCCATCATCCACATCACCTTCCCCACCACTAACAATCGAGAGGGACCAACCTCCTTGGGCTGATCTGGGTACTGTCGCCAGACTGCTGAGTGTCGGCTGTTGCTACCTCCTCTTCCTGATCCGATGCCAACAATGGCTGCGCATCGCAAATGTCTTGTGATAGATCGGAAAATAATTCCAGACACTCAAGCGGAGGGTATGTGGTGGTGGTGGTGGTGTTTGTGGTGATGTATTTGGGGGTGCACACAACAGAGAGTGAAGAGGGTGCAGATAGAGAGGATGAGGAGGGTGTAGAAGAGGAAGTCAGAGTGATCCACTCAACCAAGTCTGGTGCGTCCTTTGATGTATTCGAACGCGCTTTCTGAAACTTCACACTTTGGCTCCGGCCTACTGCTCCTGCCCTACGCCTACCAACCCCGCGTAAGTGTCTGCCTCTTCCTCTGCCTGTCATGTTTTTAAATTACCCTGTGGCAAAAGTCTCTAGAGAATAGCAGTATATCTGGAAAAAGGTATATAACAGCCCGTTTCAATCTGTGGTATTGGGGGGCCACAGTTTTATCACACCAGTTCTACAAATAATTGAAAAGTATAATGTTAAATAACACCCCACTTCAATATGTGGTATTGGGGGGCCACTGGTTTATCACACCAGTTGTTCAAAAAATTGGCCAGTGAGTTTGGCACTGTGTGTATCAGAATTAACACAGCAAAAGAGGCAATATTGTTGCAGGACACAAATACACTTATGAAAGTATACTCAGATAACACCCCACTTCAATATGTGGTATTGGGGGCCACTGGTTTATCACACCAGTTGTTCAAAAAATTGGCCAGTAAATTTGGCACTGTGTGTATTAGACTTAACACAGCAAAAGAGGCAATATTGTCGCAGGACACAAATACATTTGTAAAAGTATACTCAGATAACACCCCACTTCAATATGTGGTATTGGGTGGGGGGGGGGGGGGGCACTGGTCTATCACACCAATTGTTCAAAAAATTTGGGCAATTTGGGCAATTGTTCAAAAATATTAGGGCATTTTAGGGCGAGGCTGGAGATATTTAGGGTCAGTGTTCTACAATCAATTTTGCTGTGTGGGGGGGGGGGGGGGGTTTGCAGTGCCGGCAGTGACCGATCTTATCGATCATTTTAGGGACAGGCTGGAGATAGGCAGGGTCAGTGTTCTACAATCGATTTTGCTGTGTGGGGGGTTTGCAGTGCCGGCAGTGACCGATCTTATAGATTATTTTAGGGCGAGGCTGGAGATAGGCAGGGTCAGTGGTCCACATCAATTTTGCTGTGTGTGGGGTGGTGTGAACACAATCTTTTTGCCCGCTGAGGAGGAGGGAGAAAAAAGTCTTTTTTATCAGTCAGTTGTGTGCAGCGTTTTTCCTTCAGTGCTGCTGACTGTGATCAGGGCCGCTGATAAGCCAGTACAACTGGCCCTGTTGTACTGGGCCCAGAGTCCTCCGCTCTGCAGGGGGGCCGGGCAATCTAAAATCAAAAACACAGTGCAGAATAAATTTTTTTTAAAAAAGCCTTTTTGAATTAACAGCAGCACCCTCTCCTACTTACTTAACTAGTCTTTTTCCTTTTTCTGGGCCCCTCTGCAATAATGTGCTGGTAGGAGTGGGAGGGACTACTTCTTCTGTTTCGGGCGCATGTCAGTTCAGTGCCCGCTCTGCATAGCATTCTTGCCTGCAGCCTGCTTATTGCCTTCCCTGCCCTGGCGGAGTGATCTGTCTTCCCCTGCTTATGGCACTCAGCTCTGCTCCCCACTCGGCCTGGAAGCTGTAAGGCTGCAGAGGAAGCAGCAGCTCAGCCACATTTCTCCAGGAAGCAGGCAGCAGCACTACAGGAACTGAGGTGAGGAAGAGTTAAGTGAAGAGAATAAGAGGTTCGTGATCGTGAGGCTGCCAGACAGTGCCTAAGACAGCAGAATAGTCAGCTGTGTCTGAACTCTGAATTTCACACAAAGTCAGGCAAGCAGGGCTATAAATTCAAGGAAAGCCCAGAAAATCCAGATTGTTTCTTTGTATGTATTTCACTTTGTAAACGTTTGCAGGATTGATGTAGCTAAATGTGCTTGCCTGGTATTATTTCCCAAGTCAGCCTAAAGACTTCTATATAGTAAATAGAAAAAAAAAAGTTATGCTTTGAAATTTGTGCTTTTTAATCAAGCTATCTGAGAACAGAAAGCTTTTTTTCAGTTTGGAAATAAAATGATCAATAACCATAGCAGTGCGTGTCATTGAAGGCATCCTGTCACTTCTGTTACAAGGGAAAGTTGCAGGAGTTCAATATGTAATGAACAAAGAAGGTTCTCTCTGCCAGAGGTGGGAAGCATTGTGACACTGCCCTAATCACTTTCACTTTATCTAAAACTCCAATCCCAGACAGAGAGAAAGAAATAGAGAGAGATGTAGGGGGAGAGAGAGACAGAGGAGAAGAGATATATAGATGGGGAGAGAGATGGAGAGACAGAAAAAGAGAGAAAAATAGAGAAAAAGAGATGAAAAAGAGATGAAAGGGGAAAGAGACTGAAAGAGATGGAGAAAACGAGATATAGAGTGAATTAGAGATGGGGGGCAGACAGAAAGGTAGAGACAGAGAGAAAGACACAAATAGTATATCATTTAAGATACAGAGAGAGAGAGAAATTGAGAAAGAAGCAGAGCGGTAGGCTGGGCAGAAAGAGAAAGAGAGGGATGGAGAGAGAGAGATAGAGAGAGATGGAGAGAGCAATAGAAAAAGAGAGAGATAAAGAGATGCAAGAGGAAAGAGACTGAAAGAGAGAGAGATGGAGAAAACAAGATATAGAGAGAATTACAGATGGAGGGGCAGACAGATAGATAAATATTATATAATATAAGATAAAGATGAAGAGAGATAGGAGAAAGAAAAAGAGAAATGGAGAAAGAAGCAGAGGTAGGCAGAAAGAGATGGGCGGAGAGAGAGAGAGAGAGAGAGAGAGAAAGAAAGAAAGAGAAGAAGAGATAAAGAAAGAGACAGAGAGATAAAGATTATATAATACAGAATAAAGATAGATAGAGAGGGAGAGAGACTGAAAAGAAAGAGATACAGCAGAGAGAGATAGAATAGAGAGGAGTGGACAGAGAGGGAGAAAGAAAGAGCAGAAAGATATATGGAGAGAGAGGAAAGGATGAGATACCAGAAGAAAAAAAGAAAGAGGAACAGAATGAACTAATGAGGGAAGAGAGAAAGAGAGAAATAGAGAACAGAAGAGAGTGCAGAGAGGAGCAGTGAGATAAACCATAAGCTCTATATACAGTAGATGAAGCATCAGCTTTTATCAAGAGAACATGAACTTGTATAGAAAACTGTATACGGTGGCAGAAGGCTGTATACTGTGGCACCTGCAGCTCCTCAGGTGCAGAAATTTTATGTATATGAGGCCTGAGTTCCCATCATCACCGCTTTAAAATGGGGTAGGGATAGCACTGGTGGCAATTTATTTCAGAGCCACCCCAGTGCCATTTCAAAACAGCTAGCTTAGCCTCAGCATTTTCTGTGTGCCCCCCTTTGGATTTAGTACTAGAATCACCGACTGTCTGTGAAAGCCAGGATTTAGTACCGGTTTACATTAGTGTGATGTCAAACATCACATGTGATTCGCAGCACACTGCTCTGAAAATCACATGCGATGTCTGTGCAATGCGAATTCAGCCATACAGATTGTACGGCTGAATTTGCATCACATTCGAACACAACTCGCACAGGACCCTTTTTTGGTCCGCAGCAGAATCGGATCGCATGGTGGTTCACATCTATGCGATCCGATTTATGTCCGAACTGACAGTATGCACTGCGATATGCGATCTGATCTGAGGGTGTTGTTAACTTTGTATTGACACCCCCAGCGATTCGCATATGGCAGTGTGAACTGCTTGCGATTTGAATGCAATGTGGGAACCCGCAGTGGATTCGCAGAGTTCCCGCATCGCATATATGGGAACCGGCACTTAACACTAAACCCAGAAGCTGAAAAAATATTTTCCTGTGCTTCAAACTGTGCTACACAGCATTCCATAGAATGCATAGGTAGGCTGCACGGGGCCCCATGATTTATATCAGCGGCCCTGACTGTGATAATACACTGCTGTGTTCACATGTGCTATTATTGAGTGATTTCAAAAGTTATACACTTTTTTCTATTCCACTATTCAATATACACCCTTTTGGGTTAAAAAAATTTAATTGTGGCATAGTCTGTACTAATCTATTTAAAAATTAGAAACTTAAAAGGGGAATTTTCTTTTTTTTTCCCCTCCATAGCCTGCAGCAGAGCTGACTGATATAAGACACTGCTGTTCACATGTGCTATTGAAAAATCACCAATTTTATATCATATTTTCTATTCCGCTATTCAATCTACACCCATGGGGTAAAAACAATTAAATTGCGGGATAGTCTGTATCGGTACGTGTGAGATACACCTTTCCAATTTTTGGGGCGCATCTCATACTGCCGAGGATTGCAGGGTGCTTCAGTGTGCCTCCTGCCTGTTCCGAACTCCTCCTACTCCTCATCCTGCCTTTGGGGGTCCAAAAATAGTAATTTGGGCCTAGTCTGGGTCTCTACGTGTGAGATACATACACCTTTTGATATCATATTTTCTATTCCGCTATTCAATCTACACCTTTGGGGTAAAAACAATTAAATTGCGGGATAGTCTGTATCGGTACGTGTGAGATGCACCTTTCCAATTTTTGGGGCGCATCTCATACCGCCGAGGATTGCAGGGTGCTTCAGTCTGCCTCCTGCCTGTTCCGAACTCCTACTCCTCATCCTGCTTTTGGGGGTACAAAAAATAGTAATCTGGGCCTAGTCTGGTTCTGTACGTGTGAGATACATGCACCTTTTGATATCATATTTTCTATTCCGCTATTCAATCTACACCTTTGCGGTAAAAACAATTAAATTGCGGGATAGTCTGTATCGGTACGTGTGAGATACACCTTTCCAATTTTTGGGGCGCATCTCATACCGCCGAGGATTGCAGGGTGCTTCAGTGTGCCTCCTGCCTGTTCCGAACTCCTCCTACTCCTCATCCTGTCTTTGGGGGTACAAAAAATAGTAGTTTGGGCCTAGTCTGGGTCTCTACGTGTGAGATACATACACCTTTTGATATCATATTTTCTATTCCGCTATTCAATCTACACCTTTGGGGTAAAAACAATTAAATTGCGGGATAGTCTGTATCGGTACGTGTGAGATACACCTTTCCAATTTTTGGGGCGCATCTCATACTGCCGAGGATTGCAGGGTGCTTCAGTGTGCCTCCTGCCTGTTCCAAACTCCTCCTACTCCTCATCCTGTCTTAGGGGGTACAAAAAATAGTAGTTTGGGCCTAGTCTGGTTCTGTACGTGTGAGATACATACACCTTTTGATATCATATTTTCTATTCCGCTATTCAATCTACACCTTTGGGGTAAAAACAATTAAATTGCGGGATAGTCTGTATCGGTACGTGTGAGATACACCTTTCCAATTTTTGGGGCGCATCTCATACCGCCGAGGATTGCAGGGTGCTTAATTTTGCCTCTTGTTCGGACCTCCTCCTACTCCTCTTCCTCATCCTGCCTTTAGGGTAAAAAAAATTGTAATCGGGGCCTAGTCTGTGTTTGTACGTGTGAGATACACCGTTTTATAAAAAATTTCCTATTCCGCTATTCAATATACACCCTGTTTGAGTGTAAAAAATTAAATTACGGCATAGTCTGTATCGGTACATGTGAGATACACCTTTTTAAATTTGTTTGGCGCATCTCCTTCCACCGCCGAGGATTGCAGGGCGCTTCAGTTTGCCTCCTTTTCCCAACTCCTCCTACTCCTCTTCCTCATCCTGCCTTTAGGGAACAAAAAATTGTAATTGGGGCCTAGTCTGTGTTTGTACGTGTGAGATATACCGTATTATAAAATTTTTCCTATTCCGCTATTCAATATACACCCTTTTGGAGTGTAAAAAAATAAATTACGGCATAGTCTGTATCGGTACGTGTGAGATACACCTTTTAAATTTGTTTGGCGCATCTCCTTCCACCGCCAAGGATTGCAGGGCGCTTCAGTTTGCCTCCTGTTTCCGAACTCCTCCTACTCCTCTTACTCATCCTCCCTTTAGGGTACAAAAAATTTTAATCGGGGCCTAGTCTGTGTTTGTACGTGTGAGATACACAGTTTTTTATCCTTTTTTATATTCCACTATTCAATATACACCCTTTTGGGGTAAAAAAAATTAAATTGCGGCATAGTTTGCATATTTGACTGTGAGATACACCCGTGCGATACTGTTGTTGTTTTGTTCCGCTATTCAATAAACACCTTTCCAGGGCAAGATCATAAATTACAGAAATATGAGGAGACCGTCAAATAGGGGCCGTGGCCTGGGTCGTGGTGCTGCTGGTAGAGCTCCTGTTGCAAGGAGAGGACGTGGTCGATCTGTGCCAGCTACACGCACAAGTGAAACACCTTCCTCAAGTGTGAGTAGGCGACAGAACCTGCAGCAGTATTTGGTAGGGCATCATGCGCCTTTGGAAGTGATGAGGCCAGAAGAAGTACAGGCGATAGTAGATTGGGTTGCTGACAGTGCCTCCAGCTCCTTCACATTGTCTCCCACCCAGTCTACTGCAGAAAGGTCAGAGTTGGCACCTGCAGCCATTGTCCAACCGTCTTTCACCTCACCCCCTTGCAAATCAGGCAAGCAGTCTGAGCCCCAAGTAATGCAGCAGTCTCTTCTTCTTTTTGATGACTCTGTCATCCACCTAGCCCTGCCCCAGAAGTGGAAGAGATTGAGTGCAGCGATGCCCAACCACTTATTTCTCAAGATGAGTACATGGAAGGACCATCGCAGCACGTCTCCGATGATGACGAAACGCAGGTGCCAACTGCTGCGGCATTCAGAATTGTGGAGACCGACAAGGAGGGCAGGCGTGAAGACTGGGTGGAAGATGATGTGGAGGACGATGAGGTCCTCGACCCCACATGGAATGAAGGTCATGCAGGTGACCTGAGTAGTTTGGAGGAAGAGGCAGTGGTCGCACAGAGCCACCAGCACAGCAGAAGAGGGAGCAGGGTGCAGAAGCGGAGCGGCCGTGCCCTAGACACTACGCCTGCTACTGCCCAACGCAGCAAGGGAACGAGCGCACCAAAGCGAGCTCAAAGGAGTTCTCTAGCGTGAAAGTTCTTTAGAAAATGACAGGACACGAATGGTTTGCACCCTGTGCAATCAGAGCCTGAAGCGAGGCATAAACCTTCTCAACCTGTGCAAAGCACGAGCTGCAGTGGAGTAGACACCTTCAAAACCAAGAAAGGTCTCTGGCTCCTCCTGCTTCCTCTTCTGCTGCAGTCTCGGCCTCTCCATCCACCTCTGTAGTGATACCGGCACCTGCCACCCCGCAAACAGACGATCTCTCAGCAACACCACCACCTGGGTCACCAACCATCTCCACAATGTCCCGTGGAAGCGTTCAGCTTTCCATCTCCCAAACACTTCAGAGGAAGAGGAAGTACCCCCCTACCCACCCGCGATCCCTGGCCCTGAATGCCAGCATTTCAAAATTCTTGGCCTTTGAAATGCTGTCATTCCGTCTGGTGGAGACGCACAGTTTTAAAAGCCTTATGTCGTTGGCTGTCCCACAGTACGTCGTGCCCAGCCGCCACTACTTTTCCAGGCAAGCCATCCCTTCCCTGCACAACCAAGTGGGGGAAAAAATCAGGTGTGCAGCTGCGCAACGCCATCTGTGCCAAGGTCCACCTAACTACCGATATGTGGACCAGTAAGTACGGTCAGGGGCGTTATATCTCCCTAACGGCACACTGGGTAAATGCAGTGGCGGATAGGCCTGAGGCGGATAGCAATTTGGCGCATGTCCTTCCACCACCGAGGATTGCAGGGCGCTTCAGTTTGCCTCCTGTTCCTAACTCCTCCTACTCCGCTTCCTCATCCTCTACCGCCTCCTCATCCGGTCAGCGTAACACCTTCACCACCAACTTCAGCACGGCCAGGGGTAAACGACAGTAGGCAGTTTTAAAACTTGCCTGTTTGGGGGAAAAACCACACACCGCGCAGGAGTTGTGGAGGAGCATGGAACAGCAGACAAATGAGTGGTTGCTGCCAGCGAGCCTCAAGCCCAGCCTGGTGGTGTGCGATAACGGGCGAAATCTCATAGCAGCTCTGGGCCTAGCCGGTTTGACGCACATCCCTTGCCTGGCGCATGTGCTGAATTTGGTGGTGCAGAGGTTCCTTAAAAATTACCCCGATATGTCAGAGCTTCTGCAGAAAGTGCGGGTCGTCTGTGCGCACTTTCGGCGTTCTCACCCTGCTGCTGCTCGCCTGTCAGTGCTGCAGCTTAACTTCGGCCTTCCACCGCCTCATATGTGACGTGCCCACAAGGTGGAACTCCACCTTGCACATGCTGGAAAGACTGTGCGAGCAGCAGCAGGCCATAGTGGAGTTTCAGCTGCAGCACGCATGCGTGAGTCGCTCTGCAGAACAGCACCACTTCACCACCAATAACTGGGCCTCCATGCGAGACCTGTCTGCCTTGTTGCGCTGTTTTGAGTACTCCACCAACATGGCCAGTGCCGATGACGCCGTTGTCAGCTTAACTATCCCACTTCTATGCCTCCTTCAAAAAACGATTCAGGCGATGATGGAAGAGGATGTGGCACAGGATGAGGAGGAGGAGGAGGAGGATGAAGAGGTAACATTTCCAAGGCTTTCAGGGCAGTCATTCGCAAGGGGCTCCGAGGGTGGGTTCCTGCACCCACAAACGCCAGGGACACAATTGTCCAGCAGGGGCACAGTTCTGGAGGATGAGGAGGATGAGGAGGAGGAGATGGAGGAGGAGATGGAACCATGTTCACAGCAGGGAGGCACCCAGGCCAGCTCATGGCCATCACTGGTGCGTGGCTGGGGGGATACAGAGGGCACGGACGATACACCTCCCACAGAGGACAGCCTTTCGTTGCCTCTGGGCAGCCTGGCACACATGAGCGATTACATGCTGCAGTGTCTCCACAACGACCGCCGATTTGCCCACATTCTAACTTGTGCTGATTACTGGGTGGCCACGCTGCTGGATCCCCGTTACAAGGACAACGTACCATCCTTAATTCGAGATGCGCGAGTACAAGCGCACGCTGGTAGACGCGATGCTGCTGGCATTCCCACCTGACAGCGGGGCCACAGTGGAAGCACAAGGCAGAAGAGGAGGAGGAGGAAGAGGTCGCCAACGCAACCAGGGCACCGCCAGCACCTCAGAAGGCAGGGTTAGCATGGCCGAAATGTGGAAAAGCTTTGTCAGCACGCCACAACAAACAGCAGCACCAGCAGCTCATATGGAACGTCTTAGCAGGAGGCAGCATTTCACCAACATGGTGGAGCAGTATGTGTGCACACGCCTACATGTAGTGAATGACGGGTCTGCCCCCTTCAACTTCCGGGTCTCCAAATTGGGCACATGGCCTGAGCTTGCCCTTTACGCCTTGGAGGTGCTGGCGTGCCCTGCAGCCAGTGTATTATCTGAACGTGTATTTAGTAGGGCTGGGGGCGTTATCCCAGACAAGCGCAGCCGCCTGTCCAGAGACAATGTGGACAAGCTCACATTCATTAAAATGAACCAGGCAAGGATCCCACAGGACTTTTCTGTACCTTGTGCAGAATAGAGATGGATACCGACCTTACCCAGCCATTGTTATATTTTTGAAAAAAAGCAGTGTTGGCTACCTCGTCCCCCTCCACCGCCGCTTCCACCTACACCGCCACATCCACCGCCACCTCAACCTCCCTCCTACTCCATATGGGCCTCGTCCTTCACAGATGAAGAAAATTGTTTTATTTTTCATTTTTTTTGTTGTTTTAAGTTATTTCCCTATCCACATTTGTTTGCAGAGCACTTGCCATGCTCTTAACTACATTTTGCTGCCATTTGCAGCACACTAGCCCTTTTTTTCGCGAAAAAGCTACGCTCAGGTGTGAATGTAACCTAAGGCTATGTTCACATCTTGGCGTTGCTATTTACAGGCGTTTTTATGGGCGTTTTTTCAGGCGTTTTACTGGCGTTTTTACAGGCGTTTTTGTGCAGGCGTTTTTAGGTTGACTAGTAACCAATGGAAAAAAATAAAAACGCCTGTAATCTGCCCAAAAAGAAGCTTGTGTACTTTTTTGAGCGTTGGGCGTTTTGCTTAGAACGTCAAAATGCTCAGATGTGAACAGGGGCCATTAAAATGAATAGAATTTGTCTTGTTGGGCGTTTTTTGAGCTGATCCTAGAGCAGAAAAACTCCCCAAAAACACCCCAAAACGCCTACATGTGAACTTAGCCTAAAGGTCCAGGTAAAAATAAATATAAATAAAAATAAATATTTGGGTAATGAGTATATGGAATGAAAGATAATGAATTTGGTCTGCAAGATTATCATAAACCAAGTATAAATGGAATATGGCTGAATAGGAGTTCAACTTTGTCCTTTACTGAAGGGAACAGTGTCCTATAATTATATATAAATCTTAAAGAGGAAGTAAAGTCAAAAAAAAAATCCGAGAAAAAAAAAGCCCTGTAAAGAGAAAGGCATAATGAGCTAGTATGCATTGCATACTAGCTCATTATGTAGTACTTACCTTAAAACGAAGCCCCCGCCGTGCCGCCACCTCAGCGACAGGACGGCGACATGTCCTGCCGTCCCGCTTCCGGGTTCGCGTCCTCCGGCCATCTGATTGGCCGGAGGCGCGATTACATCACTCCCGCGCATGCGCGCGGGAGCCGCCGTTCACGGCACTGAGCTCTGAAGGAACGGCACGGGTGGCCGTTCCCTCAGAGCAACTGCGCCGATGACGTCATCGGCAGTTTGCGCTGTAAATATCTCCTAAACGGTGCAAGTTTGGGAGATATTTATAGCACCTATAGGTAAGCCTTAATATAGGCTTACCTATAGGTAAAAGTTATACAAGAGGGTTTACAACCTCTTTAAGCTATGTGTTCAAAAGTTCATATATTGGTACTGTGTAATGATTTGGTGGATTCAGAAAGAGGTACTGTAAAAAGGGAAAGTAAGTATAGTGGTAAAGTAGTGTAAAATATGAATGGGTTACAGGACTGGGTGGACCTCAAGATCCTCGTTTAAGCCACCAGGGGTTATAGCGTCCAAAGTGTAAATCCAGTAAGTTTCCCTGATACAGAGGTGCCGAATATGTTCTGCTCTTGGGATGCTCCTGGAGATACTTTCTATGACCCAATCTTGAAACCCAGCTGATGATTTTTGATGGAAATCTGCAAAGTGTTTTGGAACACTGAGTTTATCTTTTTCCTCCCCAAAGGATCGTCTATGTTCACCAAACCTTTTCCTGATGGTTCTGATGGTCCAGTCCACATAAAGTAGGCTTCAGGGACAGGACAGGCAGTATATCATGAACTCTGTAGAGCAATTGTAGAAACCATTGCGTACGTATATCTTGCCTTTGGTGCACATGTTTGCACATAAGGCAGTTGATCTTGAGACATTGGAATATGCACTTGATGGACTAAAAAGTGAGAATTGGATGAGAGAGAATTTTCTGCAATTTCATTTTACTTGTAGCAATTTTACTTTTTATATTACGAGCACGTCTATATGAGATCTTAGATTTATCTGTGATGGAGGACTTCAAATAGGGATTTTCTTAAAGTGTCCCCCATTGTTTCTTGAAAACGTGTTCTATTCTATTTTGGTGTACATGGAATTGTGTTTTGCGTCTCAAAGGTTGAGGTGCATTATTGGTCTTGATTCTGGTGTGGGATGTTTTGTGGCCATGGAGGTAAAACTGAAAAGCTTCCTAGACCAATGGTGTATTCTTTCTCTTCAAATTTTTGTTTTAGAAGATTACCTTGTGAGGTGTAATCTTCATCCCCTATGCAATTATTTCTAAGTCTGCAGAATTGACCACTTGGGATGTTGATGGTTCACCCCAGGTGATGGCAACTCTAAAAGTGGAGGTAGGAATTGCCAGAGGTTGAGGCTTGATGTAATTCTTGGCATAGATGGCAGTGTCTGTGTGACAAAGCTCAAGATCCAAAAAGGCTAGACAGTTTGGGTCACAAACAGAGGTGAATGACAGGCCTAAATTGTTGGAGTTGCAATAGGTGACAAAAGATTCTACAAGAGTCCTTGGACTGTCCCAAGTGATTACAATGTCATCAATATATTGTCCGTAATAGATGATATTCAGGGAGAAGGGTTGTTGTTCCAGATCAAATGGTGCTCCCAAAGGCCCATGACCAAGTTTGCAAAGCTGGGTGCAAATTTGGCACCCACAGCTGTGCAAACAGCAGAAAGAGGGCGCCTAGGTCAGTGTGATAGTAAAAACAAGTAACACTTTATTCAGATACACTTACACAAGAGTGTCTTGCAAACTGCACACAGGATGGTTGTGGATCACCAATAAAACTGGTAGCCATCACAAGGGATGAGAAGATTGCTGTGGGGGATAAGCACGGACCTGCCATATGAAGGTATAAAACTGGTGGGGTCTCCAGTTCTTACACCCTCTCTCACAGAGCTAGCAAGAGACTAAATCAGGAAGGGGGCAGGCCGCAATGCATTTGAGGTGCCGCCTACTTTTTCAGGCAAACCTGCCCCCCTGTAGAGAGGAAAATGTATACTGTCTGGACGGACTCAAAAAACAGCCAATCAGACCAGGTGTGGCTAGTCACCCAATCAAAGCTTATAGCACAGTGGGCAACAAGCTAAAAAGTATATAAAATAGAATAAAGAAAAATGGACAATTACAGAACACTGACCCAAGTGCCCTCTTTCTGCTGTTTTTGTCTGAGGAAATTCCCATTTTCTGCTAAAGGTGACTGTATGTGCTATCCCCATCCACCTGTGGATCTATCCATCCTGTGGACTTCTCCTTGATATTCCAAACCACTATGGACTGTATGAACTAATTATACTAATTACTAACTAAGTATGTAGTTTTGTTCCCACCCCCCGTCATTGATCCCTTATAGTCCACCTGACTATACACTGACTCACACACTACCGGCCAGTTCTGTGTAATATAATGCTTGTACCCATAGTTGTGCCCTGGGTTTGAACTTGGCATTAAACTGAAAGTAGTTGTGCATAAGGTGACATCCAAAATGAACTGGGCCTGTTTCATATTAGTAAGGGGATCTTGAGAAAGACAAAAAAAAAAAAATCGACTGCACTTTGTGGGGTATCGTCGTGTATAGAGAACCAACCTTGAGAGACATCCATAAATATGTGTGTTCCCAGGGATACATTTTTAGATTTTCTAGGAGATGAATGCGGTCTTGGCTATAGTCTGGTAGTTGTTGGGCAAAGGGTAGCAAGAAATTATGAATGTAGATAAGTAAGAAATTGGTGATGTTTTCCATGGCTGCCACTGTTGGACATCCTGGAAGATTTGTAGAATTGCTTGTGAATTTTTGGCAAATGATAAAAGTATAGTGTAGTATAACTGTCCCTAAGGAGAAAGGAGGCTTCTGTTTTGGCAATAATGCCTTCATCCAACACTGTGTGGACCAGCTTCTTCACAATAACAATAACGTGGAAGTAGATCATGATTGAGTTGTTTGTAGGTCTTCGGATCAGATAATAATCTGTATGCTTCATTGAGGTAATCTCATTTGTCTTGCAGCACAACACCACCGCCTTTGTCTGCTGGTTTGATGACAATTTTCTTATCATAACCTGTGTTTCTTGGATGGTGAGATTAGAGCGGGTTGGATGAAGAGCTATGGAAGAGTCACACATCCATTGTAGATCTGAGTAGACTACTTGGTAAATGCTATGGATGTAGGATCCCTTGACATATGTCTGGTTTAAGTATGTCTTGGGATGAAAATTGATATGTTGTACTGAGGGAGAGATGGGAAGATGTGGAGTGTCATCATATTGTACTCCTCTTTAGCCAGATCTGTATAGAGATCTTCAAGATCGGCTAGGCAGACTGCTTCAGAGAATCAGAGTTCCAAGTATCCTAGTATCCTAGTATCAACAGCTGACTGCATAATCAAACAGTTTGGCTGCCTGTTTGTTGTAAAATCTTTTTGATTGTTATGTTCCAAATGAACTTATGGAGATCCACAAATAATGTGAATGGGTTAGAGGTACCGTAAGAGCAAAATTTAGCCCTTTGGGGGGGTGTGACCGGAAGTGAACGGCGCCGGACGTCTTTTCCTGAGCTCCGGATCGGCCGCTACTAAATCCGCAACCATCGACTCCGTGGTGGCCCCCACAAGCCCCAAAACCTCTCAGGGACCTTGGCACAAAGCTCCCCTATCCAGGGATACCTCCATTGTAGGGATCCGAACGGTTTGACCGCTTGCGCTGTTTGCGGCCTACCACCCGCCGTCCGCCGAGTGAAGCCGTGGCCTCGAGTAGGAGCCAGCGATCCCTGTGGGGCAGCCCCATCCGCCCCTACCCACCCAGCCACAACTCTCCTGGATGCTGAGGCCTGTAATGGCGCCATGAACACGATGTAGGCCTGAGCCCTGGCCCCAGCTGCTGCAAAGGAAGGCACCTGCTACCATCCCCACAACCCTACATGCCTGGACGCTCAGAAAAACAGGGGGAGCACAGCGGTTCTCAATCCGCCGATATTCAACGCTTTTTCCAACCAGGAACCCTGCGCACACGCTCGGCATCTCGGAGCAAAATGGCACCAGGTGCAGCCACAGAAGAGGACACCAGACCACCTGCTGCTCAACAGAAGGTAAGCAGCTCGCCCCCATGCACGTCAAACACTGGTGACGCAGAGCCCCCCCGCATTCGAACCTCTCAGGCACCCCAGCTATATTCCGGGGGGACGCACCTGACAGCCTCACTCAATCTGGGGATTCAGCTGGCTGCACTGGGCTACATAATCTGTCCATTCCTGCTCCCTCTACAGTGCTCTCTCCGGCTGAAATGTCTGCCATACTTTTATCTCTCCCTACTAGACGAGATATGTAGGACATAGCCACTAAGCTCGTGTCCTGTGTCCTCCTAGTGTCGTGTCCTCCCTACGGAAAGACCAAAAAGTAACCCAAAATGTGGAAATCCTGGACACCAAAGTGAATACCCTCTCCAAAGACAGGGACTCTATTATGCAAAGACTCACTCATGTGGAAAAGCTACAGAAACAGCAACAGGCGACTTTCACTCACCTTCAACTGCAGCATGACGATTTAGAAAACCAAATAGACGCAATAACATAAAATTATGCGGTATTCCTGAAGCTACTAGACCGGCTGACCCCCGTGACACTGTCGTTAACATTTTCAACAATATCCTGGGCAGGCCGGCCTCCTCACCCATTGAAATTGACCGGGTTCATAGGGTCTCTGCCCTTGGCAGTGGGGACCGTACCCAACCTAGGGACACCCTATGCAGGGTGCATTTTTTCCTTCTGAAAGAGGAAATCATGCGCCGAGCTTGGAACAGGGGGAGCTACTATCCACCTCCTGCCTGATCTCTCACATAGAACTCTTTACATGCGACGACAGTTGAAACCGCTACTGGAAAAGATCAGAGATTGTGGAGGTACTTATGTATGGAACTATCCCTTTGGCCTCACTATTCGCCTCCGTAATGACTGTATATTTCTGAATGAGCCTCGGCAACTTCCGGAGATTTTTCGTTTCCTGGACACTGAACCCATTGATGTCCCTGACTGGCTATCAATGAGACCACTCCCGAATGGCCCCCCACTTCCTCAACGCAGACGCCGCAGCTCATCCTCCAGGAGCAGCCCCAGAAGGCAGAGGGATGACCCCCGGGCCAGAGAATTGTGAATGGTTTTGTTGCCGTAGCATACCCACGCATTTCTCCATATCTCCCTACTGGGCATGATGCTGTCCTATGGCTACACGCTAAACGCTTTCACTTTTCTACCAGAACTGAACAATGTCAATCATTTAACCCTGTTCATCTCTCTCCCCCATCACTTATTTTTGAAGAGAAAAAAAGAAGAAATTGTTTTTAATTTTTTTTTTTTTTTGTCTTGATCAGACACCAAATGGGATACGCCCTATGAAGGCTTTCACTGAGCAATGGTGATGGTGGTAATGTACTCACATTTACATACAGAGTTTTCTGTCGCGAGCGGAGGTCCGACGGTGCTGGGTTCCTCCCCCCCCCCTTTTTTTTGTGCTTCTCTACACCGCCTGACCTCTCCCCGTGGGCAGGGACAGGAGTGAACTTAATCGTGTTCGCTGTACTTCTTATGTTTTAGCTTGTTTAGCTTTGTTATCGTTTTGTTTTCCATTGTGCATCATACCCGCTGCACTAGTTTTTGAGCGATATTTCTCCTCCTGTTGTTCCCCATACGGCTAAGATGCACACACACAATCTGCCCAGGTACATGTAGCCATGATTGCTATTGCATGTCAGGATACTGGACTTTCCAACGCCAACCTAGAGGTGTTTCTTTCTGTTCTACTGTTATCATACTTTGTTGTTATATGTTTCATGCAGCATGAACACCGCTCTGGCAGCCACCTGTTCTCTCTGTCTCTCCCCCCACATAGATTTCGGAAGTTCTGTCTGTTCTGACTTTTGAGTAGACGGAATTCTGTTGGCATTTGTTACAGATTCTTTAAGTGGTGTTGATCCTTTAATCACACCTTCTCCCGTGGGATAGGAGCTGGGAGAGGGGGAGATCTTCCTTATTCTGGGACTTTTCTCCTTTCCTTCCCTGCCTCTTCCTCTTCTTCCTTTTTCTCTCTCTTTCTTTTCCCTCTTTACCTCTTCGTATACTGCACAAATCTGGCCTCTATGGAAGAGTGGCAAGAAGAAAGCCATTTCTTAAAGATATCCATAAAAAAGTGTAATTTAAAGTTTGCCACAAGCCACCTGGGAGACACACCAAACATGTGGAAGAAGGTGCTCTGGTCAGATGAAACCAAAATCAAACTTTTTGGCAACAATGCAAAACGTTATGTTTGGCGTAAAAGCAACACAGCTCATCACCCTGAACACACCATCCCCACTGTCAAACATGGTGGTGGCAGCATCATGGTTTGGGCCTGCTTTTCTTCAGCAGGGACAGGGAAGATGGTTAAAATTGATGGGAAGATGGATGGAGCCAAATACAGGACCATTCTGGAAGAAAACCTGATGGAGCCTTCAAAAGACCTGAGACTGGGACGGAGATTTGTCTTCCAACAAAACAAAGCAAAATCTACAATGGAATGGTTCACAAATAAACATATCCAGGTGTTAGAATGGCCAAGTCAAAGTCCAGACCTGAATCCAATCGAGAATTTGTGGAAAGAACTGAAAACTGCTGTTCACAAACGCTCTCCATCCAACCTCACTAAGCTCGAGCTGTTTTGCAAGGAGGAATGGGCAAAAATTTCAGTCTCTCGATGTGCAAAACTTATACCCCAAGCGACTTACAGCTGTAATCGCAGCAGAAGGTGGCGCTACAAAGTATTAACTTAAGGGGGCTGAATAATTTTGTACGCCCAATTTTTCAGTTTTTTATTTGTTAAAGTTTGAAATATCCAATACATTTCGTTCCACTTCATAATTGTGTCCCACTTGTTGTTGATTCTTCACAAAAAAAAAAAAATACTGTTTTATAGCTTCATGTTTGAAGCCTGAAATGTGGCAAAAGGTCGAAAAGTTCAAGGGGGCCGAATACTTTCACAAGGCACTGTATCTCTATGTCTGCCTGACTCCGCTGAAGGGGAATGGAGATGGAGATTGAATGAATCCCTCTTGCAGGATGATGCCTGTGCCCTGGACATACGCACTGGCATTCCTGACTTCATTTCCAATCACACATCTGTCACCACAGCCCCCTCCCCCCCCCCCGACTCAGTGGGAAGCCTTAAAATGTGTCTTACATGGCATTTTTATTAAAGCGGTAGTATCCCGCTTTTTGACACTTTTACCTACAGGTAAGCCTATAATAAGGCTTACCTGTAGGTACAAATAATATCTCCTAAACCGGCACGGTTTTGGAGATATTTACAGTGCATGCGCTCTGAAGGTCCAGGGGGGACCTTCAATTAGTTTGCCGGAGCTTGCCGGAAAAATCACTCCCGCGCGCATGCGCGGGAGTGACGTCATCGCGGCTCCGGCCAATCATCGCGCTGGAGCCGTCTCTTCCGGCCAATCAGCGCGCCGGAGCCGCCGAACCCGGAAGAGACTGCGAGGGATCATGGCAGCGCCTGCAGCGATGTCCGGGGGTCCGTGGCGGGGCTTCATTTTAAGGTAAGTTACACATAATGGGCTAGTATGCGATGCATACTAGCTCATTATGCCTTTGTCTTGCAGGTTTTTTTTTTTTATTTTTTTTTTATAGGGTTTACAACCGCTTTAAGCACGGGTCTAGGCTCAAACAATACAGATTGGCTAAAATTTGTGACCTAATGCTCCGCATAACGGAGCTTGAGCGCTCTCACAAGAACGTCCAATCTCCAGCCATTCATACAGCCCTTTCCAAAACCAGGCTTGAACTATTGCAATTATTTGAGCATAAATCGGCTTCCGTCATTGATGGAACCCGCAGACTATTTTACACTGAAGCCAATAAACCGGGGAAACTTCTGGTGAGAGCTATCCATGCTAGGAATAGTATTCCATCTATACATAAGATCAAAACGCCAAAACGACCGGCTTACTTACTATCCTACAGAAATTAATGACGCATTTCGATCATTCTATACTGACTTATATGACTTACCCAGACACCCTGACGGTACTTCACCCCAGGCTTTTCAAACTAGGATCGATGATTATATTGCGACCACGCCCCTTCCAACTCTTCCTACCTCGACTATCACTGCATTGGACCAACCATTTTCAGAGGAGGAAATTTTGATTGCTATCGCTTCTCTCAAGAACAATTAAAGTCCGGGCCCCGACGGATACACCGCACGTTTTTACTAATTTTTCCAAGAATCCCTTATCCCACTTCTCACTAAGTCCTATAACGCTATCTCCCCTGAGAATCCATTCCCTAACCAATCTCTGGCAGCCCACATTGTTGTTTTACCTAAACATGGGAAAGACCCCACTCTCTGCAATAGCTACCGTCCAATATCATTGACTAATATAGACATCCGTTTGTATTCTAAATTAATAGCTAATCGTCTCTCGCCTTCTATACCGAACCTAGTTCACCTCGACCAGGTGGGATTTACCCCTGGGAGGGAGGCTAGGGATAACATCTTAAAAACAGTTACCCAGTATGTATTGAGGGGGAGCATGCGCGGACTCAGCGAGACGGACATGTCTGCCTGAGCTCCGCTACGGAATGACACACGCCGCCGCCCGAACCGGTGACCAGCCGCCCTGCACTCCGCCCGACAAGGCTCCCCACATAGCCCACGCTGCCCCCACCCTCACCATGGTATCCGGGGGGGCAAAATCCAAGCTCAAGAGCCGCAACATCCGAGACGCTCTGGTGCGGGCCTCTTCCAAGATGGCTCCGCCGCTAGTCTCCCGCGCCAGCACCAGCTCCTCCAAGGCCCCTCGGTTCTCCCAGCCTCACCCAGATGAAGGTGAGTCTGACACAGACATCCCGCTCACCCAGGGGCAGGCAAACTTTGACCCCCTGCAATCTGGACTCCTCCGCCATTTTGAGAGTATCCTCCAGAGGGCCCTGAAGCACACATATGACCAGATCACGGACAAACTGACTAGAGAGATCAGGGACCTGGGCCAACGCACTGCTGACCTTGAGCTCAGGGCGGACGAGATCGAGGTCAGTGTCACTAACCACTCTGAGGAATTGGAGGCCCTCAGGGAAGAAAACCAGTCCCTGCAGCTTCAACTGGAAGATCAGGAAAATCACACCAGACGATCCAATATCCGGATCCGTGGGATTCCGGAGTCTGTGGTAGATCTGCAGTCCACTGTCACAGCCCTTTTTCAGGAACTCTCCCCCTCAATCCCCATTGAGCGTCTAGAGATGGACCGTATTCATCGGGCCCTGGCCCCCCGCAAACCTGATGGGCCCCCAAGGGACATAATCGCCAAAATGCACTTCTACAAGACCAAAGAACAGCTTCTACAAGCCGCCAGACGCAAGGAAACCCTCCATTTTCAAGGCTAGGACTATCAACTCTTCACGGATCTTTGTAAGGCTACTATCATGAAGCGCAGGGAATTTAAACCGCTGCTCCACACTCTGCAACAGCACCAAATAATCTATTCCTGGGGCTTCCCGTTCTCCTTACGTGTTACCCACCAGGGCCGCAAGCACACCTGCAAATCTACAGAGGAACTTCAGCGCCTTCTTCAGGATCTCCGCCTGCTCTACCCTCCATCTACCCCGACACCCCTTCAGCAACGAAGACGATCTGCCTCCAGATCCCCACTGAAGCTGACCGCCCCGAATTCCACCACTCCTAAGAGGAGCCGCCTTGTTTCGCCACTACCACCCCCACCCCCAGGATTCCATGGACTGAAGAACCGCCAGCCGGATGTCATGGCTGCAAGCCAACTCAGGCCTGTATATTTTTCACTGCACCCCCTTTTTTCTATTCACTAGAACCTGTATTGGGTGAGCCAGACACCCATACGGTTTGAACTTGAACTTTTTTGAACCTGTGTATTTGACTTTCCATGTTCTTTTATTTGCCTTACCTCTATAAACGTTTATTTATAATATCTCCCCTGGTCACCACCGTAAATCTTGCCTAAAGCTACTTTATAGGCGGTCGTGTCTCCAACCGGTTGTCACTGCCGCCTCCACCCACCTTTGGAACACTCCTCTAGGAGTCTTCCGGAGGTGACTTGTTTCCCTCCATGCAGTGGATCACCCTCTGCATGGACGGACTGTCCTTTTTCACCACGCTCTTACGAATATTTCTAACTACAGTGTTGTCAATGTGGTCCTCCTCTCTCTCCTCCTTGCATCTTCCCACCCTCCACTTTCCTTTACCCTTCCCTCCCCCTTCCTTTGTTCGCCGGGGGGTCCTGTCCTCCATGCTATCTCAGTTTAGCTGCTTTCTCCTGCTGACCCAATGGCCACCTTGAACATCCTAACCCTAAATGTACAGGGCCTCAACTCACCTCAGAAACACCGTAAGGCATTTCGCTCGCTTGCCTCTCTAGATGTGCATATAGCCTGCCTGCAGGAAACTCATTTTTCTGCCCCACAAACTCCCCGCTTTCTAACCTCCTCTTTTCCACAGTTTTACACAGCTTCAGCGACGGTCAAGAAGAGGGGGGTGTTGATAGCGTTCCATCGGACAACTCCGTTCACACTACACACGTCAATTGCGGATCCTGAAGGTAGGTACCTGATCCTTGTTGGCACCCTACTAGACACGGACGTCACTCTGGCTTCTTATTATGCACCCAACACCAACCTCACCTCCTTCCTCTCCCACTTCCTTCAAATTGTTGAACACCATAAGAAGGGTACAACTATCCTATGCAGTGACTCGAACCAAGTCTTATACCCATCCCTTGATAAATCACCTGCGGCCCCTTCCTCGTCCGCACACCGTCTCAACTTCCGGGACTTGCTTCACTCTTATTCCCTGATTGACGCTTGGCGTGAATGCAACCCCTCCAGGAGACAATATACCTACTACTCACACCCGCATAATACTTTCACACGCATAGATCATATTCTTACCCTGATTGCTACCTCTCCCTCCCTCCTGGCCTCCTCTATTGTGCCTGGTCGGATCACAATGCGGTAGTCTCCTCCTTTGACTCTCTAGTTCCTAAGCAGCATACATTTTCTTGGTCTTTGAACGATACCCTCTTGACCCATCCTTCCCACAAAGTTGAAATAGCAGCAGCAATCAAAGACTACCTTTCACACAACGTCACCACTGACGTTGCCCCCCCTCACTGTTTGGGAGGCCCACAAAGCAGTGCTCAGGAGTACGCTCATTAGCCTGGCATCTCGCCGTAAACGAGAACGCCGCCTTACATACCAAACCCTGGATTCAGCTTTTATACAAGCCCACAACGCCTTCCAAGCACACCCCCACCCCGAATAACAAACAAATTTTCGATAAGGCAACCCTGTAACTAAATCTCTTCCTCACGGATGGGGCTGAAAAGCAAATTCGTCGCTCACAACACCAATTTTACTTCAAAGCGAATAAACCAGACACTTTTCTCGCCCTCTCTCTCCGTAACGCAAATATTACCCGCAAACCTATCCGTCTGCGAACCTCCCCCTCCACCCACACTAGTAATCCCATCAAAATTTTAGACACCTTCAGATGACACCTCTCCAAACTTTATTCCCCATCCCACCCCCCAACTGACTCGCAACTCTCTAAATTTTTCTCGACGATATCTATGCCCACCCTTTCTGCCTCACACCGCGACGCATTAGAGCAACCGATCACGGACCTTGAAATCTGCGCAGCAATCAAAACTCTTAAATTACGCAAATGCCCCGGCCCTGACGGTTTTACCGCTTCGTACTATAAACACTTCTCAGAACTTTTGACCCCCATGCTCTCTAAAGCGTATAACTCTATCCTCAAGGGCCATTCCTTTGGCCTAGACTCCCTCAAAGCGGCCATCTCCATGATCCCCAAACCACAGACGGACGAATCCTCTTGGTCCAACTATTGCCCTATATCCCTCCTCAATATAGACATCAAGCTGATGGCCAAAATCCTATCTGCACGACTTAACCCGATCATAGGGTCTCTAATCCATAAGGACCAAACGGGCTTTATCCCATGTCGCCAGGCTGGAGACAACGTGCGCAGAGCTGTGCACCTTACCTATTTCGCCCGTAAAGGCAATATACCTGCCTGCTTGGTCTCCCTAGATATTAAAAAGGCCTTTGACTCCCTCTCATGGGCATACTTACACGAAGTCCTACGCAGATGGGGTTTTGGTCCACACTTTCTAACATGGATATCCTCACTATACTCCTCCCCGTCTGCATTTGTCCGTTACGCTGGCTTCCACTCTTCCTCTTTCCCAATTCGATCTGGTACTAGGCAGGGCTGTCCCTTATCTCCTCTCCTCTTCGCCCTGGCTATCGAACCTCTTGCCCTTAAAATTCGAGCAAACCCTGATATTAAAGGCCTAGACCTTGGCGGCTTTCACCATCAGTGGCGTAGCGTGGGGGGTGCGGGGGGGGGGGCCACTGGCACCGGGCGCAACATTTAGGGGGGTGCATCCCACGCCCGCCATCCGCAAGATAATAGTGTCCCCATCCCTTTATTGTGACAGTGCTCGTCCGGCGGCCCGCCCGCTCTTTCCTGCACTGGGCTCCTTTACTGCCTCTTTGTGCAGGACGAGCGGCGGATGCTGAAGGTGTCAAGTGCGGCCAGGGGGCGGGGCTCTTGGAGTCTCTCCCTGCTGTCCGGACCAGCGGGCTCCACGCTGGCTGCTGCTGCTGCTGACACGCTGTGTCTCTCCTCCGTTTCAGATCGCCTCCTCAAGTCCCCAGTGTCTGGACACAGAAAGAGGTGAGTGATGTGCTGCCCGGCCCCCGGGAGCCCAGGAAAGTGGACATGGGAGGGGGGAGATAGGTCAGTGTATGGGGAGGTCAGTGTAGGGGGGTGTCAGTGTATGGGGGGTCAGTGTATGGGGGGGTCAGTGTAGCTGTCAGTCAGTGTATGGGGGGGGTCAGTGTAGTGGGTGTCAGTGTATGGGGGGGGGTCAGTGTAGTGGGTGTCAGTGTATGGGGGGGGTCAGTGTAGGTGTCAGTGTATGGGGTGTCAGTGTATAGGGGGGGTCAGTCAGTGTATGGGGGTGTCAGTGTATGAGGTGTCACTGTATGGGGGGGTCAGTGTAGGTGTCAGTGTATGGGGGGGTCAGTGTAGTGGGTGTCAGTGTATGGGGGGGTCAGTGTATGGGGTGTCAGTGTATAGGGGGGGTCAGTCAGTGTATGGGGGTGTCAGTGTATGAGGTGTCACTGTATGGGGGGGTCAGTGTAGGTGTCAGTGTATGGGGGGGTCAGTGTAGTGGGTGTCAGTGTATGGGGGGGTCAGTGTATGGGGTGTCAGTGTATAGGGGGGGTCAGTCAGTGTATGGGGGTGTCAGTGTATGAGGTGTCAGTGTATGGGGGGGTCAGTGTAGGTGTCAGTGTATGGGGTGTCAGTGTATGAGGTGTCAGTGTATGGGGGGGTCAGTGTAGGTGTCAGTGTATGGGGTGTCAGTGTATAGGGGGGGTCAGTCAGTGTATGGGGGTGTCAGTGTATGAGGTGTCAGTGTATGGGGCGGTCAGTGTAGGTGTCAGTGTATGGGTGGGGGTCAGTGTAGTTGTCAGTTTAAGGGGGGTCAGTGTATGGGGGGACACAGAAAGAGGTGAGTGATGTGCTGCCCGGCCCCCGGGAGCCCAGGAAAGTGGACATGGGAGGGGGGAGATAGGTCAGTGTATGGGGAGGTCAGTGTAGGGGGGTGTCAGTGTATGGGGGGTCAGTGTATGGGGGGGTCAGTGTAGCTGTCAGTCAGTGTATGGGGGGGGGTCAGTGTAGTGGGTGTCAGTGTATGGGGGGGGGTCAGTGTAGTGGGTGTCAGTGTAGGTGTCAGTGTATGGGGTGTCAGTGTATAGGGGGGGTCAGTCAGTGTATGGGGGTGTCAGTGTATGAGGTGTCAGTGTATGAGGTGTCACTGTATGGGGGGGTCAGTGTAGGTGTCAGTGTATGGGGGGGTCAGTGTAGTGGGTGTCAGTGTATGGGGGGGTCAGTGTATGGGGTGTCAGTGTATAGGGGGGGTCAGTCAGTGTATGGGGGTGTCAGTGTATGAGGTGTCAGTGTATGGGGGGGTCAGTGTAGGTGTCAGTGTATGGGGTGTCAGTGTATGAGGTGTCAGTGTATGGGGGGGTCAGTGTAGGTGTCAGTGTATGGGGTGTCAGTGTATAGGGGGGGTCAGTCAGTGTATGGGGGTGTCAGTGTATGAGGTGTCAGTGTATGGGGCGGTCAGTGTAGGTGTCAGTGTATGGGTGGGGGTCAGTGTAGTTGTCAGTTTAAGGGGGGTCAGTGTATGGGGGGGGTCAGTGTATGGGGGGGGGGGGTCAGTGTAGGTGTCAGTGTATGAGGGGTCAGTGTATGGGGGGGTCAGTGTAGGGGGGTGTCAGTGTATGGGGGGTCAGTGTAGGTGTCAGTGTATGGGGGTCAGTGTATGGGGAGGTCAGTGTAGGGAGGTGTCAGTGTATGGGGGGGGTCATTGTAGGTGTCACTGTATGGGGGGGTCAGTGTAGGTGTCACTGTATGGGGGTCAGTGTATGGGGAGGTCAGTGTAGGGGGGTGTCAGTGTATGGGGGGGTCAGTGTAGGTGTCAGTGTATGGGGGTCAGTGTATGGGGGGGGTCAGTGCAGGTGTCACTGTATGGGGGGGTCAGTGTAGGTGTCAGTGCATGGGGGGGTGGTCAGTGTAGGTGTCAGTGTATGGGGGGGTCAGTGTAGGTGTCAGTGTATGGGGTGTCAGTGTAAGGGAGGGTCAGTGCAGCTGTCAGTGTAGTGGGTGTCAGTGTATGGGTGGGGGTCAGTGTAGTTGTCAGTTTAAGGGGGGTCAGTGTAGGGGAGTCAGTGTGTGGTGTCAGTGTAAGGGGTGTCAGTGTATGGGGGTGTCAGTGTATGGGGGTGTCAGTGTAGGTGTCAGTGTATGAGGGGTCAGTGGGTGTGTCAGTGTATGGGGGGGGGGTCAGTGTGTGGGTCTGTGTAGGTGTCAGTGCATGGGGGGGTCAGTGTAGGGGGTGTCAGTGTATGGGGGTGTCAGTGTATGGGGGGGGTCAGTGTAGGTGTCAGTGTAGGGGGTGTCAGTGTATGGGGGGGGTCAGTGTGTGGGTCTGTGTAGGTGTCAGTGCATGGGGGGGTCAGTGTAGGGGGTGTCAGTGTATGGGGGGGTCAGTGTAGGTGTCAGTGTATGGGGGGGGGGTCTGTGTATGGGTCAGTGTATGGATGGGTGTCAGTCAGTGTATGCGGGGGTCAGTGTAGGGGGTGTCAGTGTATGGGGGGTCAGTGTAGGTGTCAGTGTATGGGGGGGTCTGTGTATGGGTCAGTGTAGGTGTCAGTGTATGGATGGGTGTCAGTCAGTGTATGCAGGGGTCAGTGTAGGGGGTGTCAGTGTATGGGGGGTCAGTGTAGGTCTTAGTGTAGGGGAGTCCGTGTGTGGTGTCAGTGTAAGGGAGGGGGGGTCAGTGTAGGTCTCAGTGTATGTAGGAATGTAGGGGTGGTCAGTGAAGGGGGGTGAGTGTAGTTATCAGTGAAGTTGTCAGTGTAAGGGGGGTCAGTGTAGTTGTCAGTGTAAGGGGGGTCAGTGTAGGAGTCAGTGTATGGGGGGTGGGGGTCAGTGTAGTTGTCAGTGAAGGTGTGAGTGTGGGGGGGGGGGTCAGTGTAGGTGTCAGTGTATGGGGGGTGGGGGTCAGTGTAGTTGTCAGTGTGGGGGGGGGGTCAGTGTAGGTGTCAGTGTATGGGGGGTGTCAGTGAAGGTGTCAGTGTAGGTAAAAGGTAGGTCTCTTAAGTGGTCAGCTAGGTCAGTGTAGGTGTTAGTGAAGTGGTCTAGTAGATTTGTGTAGGGGGCGCAAATTACTTACCTTGCCCCGGGCGCTGCCAACCCACGCTACGCCACTGTTCACCATAAACTATGTCTCTTCGCAGACGACATCCTTTTGTTCCTCTCCTCACCTCTCACTTCTGCTCCCAATCTTCTTTCTACACTGACCAAATTTGCCCGCATCTCCAGTCTAGTTATTAATCCCGAGAAATCGAAGGCCCTTAATATCTCCCTGACTTCCTCCCTTCACTCACAGCTCCGATCGGTCCTCCCCTTTTCCTGGGAGTCCCAGTATTTGCCCTATCTAGGGATTAACTTGACAGCTGACCCAACGGAGCTATTTAGGGCTAATTACCCTCCTATGCTGCGACACCTCACACGGTTGATGACGTCTTGGGCTACTCTGCCCCTAGCCTGGATGGGGCGCATTGCAGTAGCTAAGATGGCCATCTTACCCAAGGTACTGTATCTCTTTAGAGTCCTGCCCATCCCTGTTCCCTCTTATTACCTTCGTCAACTTCAGCGACGCACCTTCTCTTACATTTGGGGCACCACCAGACCTAGGGTTGCCCGCACGACCCTCTATCTACACAAACTCCAAGGAGGCCTAGGACTCCCGAACTTCACCAAATACTATCAGGCGGCCCAATTAGCCCAATTACCTAAATGGCACGCTACTAAGGAAGTCCCTTTGTGGGTATCTCTTGAAGCAGTAGAAACAGACCCTCTCTCTGTCGCAAACCTATTATGGCTGACCCCTTCTGACCGTCGGTCGATCACGAATCCTATCGTACGCCACTCCCTGCGGCTTTGGGATGCTCTGAAATTTAAATTTAAGCTCCGGTCACCGCATAATCCCTTACTCTCCTTCTTGCGCAACCCCTCTTTCACTCCAGCCTGGGAATCCCCTACAGCCTTCAACAGTTGGGTAACTGCTGGTCTCCTCCAAGCTCACTCTATAATAGCATCTAACGCCATTAAACCCTTCTCTGACCTTTGTGCGTCTCATCACCTGCGAAGCTCAGAGGTCTTCCATTACCTTCAACTCAAACACTTCTTCACGCAATGCATCCCCACTGACCCCACTCTGCCCCACATGACCTTTTTTGAGCATATCTGCCACGACGATCCGCACATGCGAGGCCTCATTTCCCAACTCTACTCTAGGCTCACTGCACCCCCTACTAATGATCCTCCGCCTTACGCATCCAAATGGGAACAAGATCTTGAGTCCTCCATTGAAAAAGTGGACTGGACAAGTATATGGCAATCAACTAAATCGGCCTCCCAAAACATTGTAGCCCTAGAAACAAACTACAAAGTGCTGATGCGATGGTATCTAGTACCCGCACGCATTGCGAAATTTCAACCTTCATACCCTGCAACATGTTTCCGTGGATGTTCAGAGGCTGGCACGCATATGAACATCTGGTGGACTTGCTCAATTGTGCAAACTTTCTGGCAGGAAGTCTTTCGGGTCCTTTCCAAATTAATGTCCACACAACTCCTGCCCGACCCTCTCCAGGCCCTCCTCAATGTGAAACCAGATATGGTTTCGAAATTTCGGCACAAGCTGTTTCTGCAGGTGACCACGGCAGCGAAACAGACCATAGCGAAAGCATGGAAGTCTCCGCATTTATCTCTACTTGAAGTTAAACAGCGTGTCACAACTGCCATGATACATGCCAAGATCGAAGCTACACTAATGGACAAAATAGATCGGTTTGACAGACTCTGGCAACCCTGGGTTGACAACTTCCTTCCTTCCAACTTCGATAGCTCCCTGTTGATGCCCTAATCACCCTGAGCTGTGCCCACTCCTTTCCTTCACTCATGGCTCCCCCCGGCGACCCTCCCCCTCTCTTTTTTTGTTCTATTCCCACCCCATGCTCCCTCCCCCGCCTACCCCACCTTCCCCACTCTTCTTTACTAAATACTTCTCCCATAACACTAACAACGTCCTTACCTGAACCTGCCTCTCACAGTGTAGCCCACCAGGCAGGCTCGTGAGTAAAGCCAGCTCTCCCAGTTCGCTGGACTATACTCTCAGTTCCCCACGTCTGGTCAGTCTTTTCTGCGGTTTCCTCCACCCCTCTGCTTCTCTCTCCGAGATGTTAAGGTATTGGGCACTAGATAACCCTGGACAGCTAGATAGCTACCTGGCTGCACCTTCCTGTCTAGGCACAGTGTGTTCCCATTACGGGGTGCCTACGGGCTGGTCGCGCCACCTGCCTCCATCTAACTTTGCCCGACTTGTTAGCTCGTTCGCTCTCATGTTTACCATACAGTTATGGCTGATCCTGTTAAATGCCTGTCATGGTTATGACAATCTTCTGCAATGTAACTCACACGTTGTTATTGTTATTTGTTATTTGTTATTCTTCATCAATAAAATACTTGAACAAGAAAAACAGTTACCCTTATGGAGCATGCCCAGAAGTGCCATATCCCAGCTTGTTTGGTCTCGGTCGATGCTGATAAAGCTTTTGACCGGGTACATTGGTGTTTCATGGAAAGCTCACTTAACCACTTAAGCCCCGGAAGATTTTACCCCCTTCCTGACCAGGGGGTATTTTGCGATTCGGCACTGCGTGACTTTAACGGACAATTGCGCGGTCGTGCGACGCTGTATCTAAACAAATTTGGCGTCCTTTTTTTCCCACAAACAGAGCTTTCTTTTGGTGGTATTTGATCTCCTGTGCGATTTTTTGATCATGCGCTATAAACAAAAAAAGAGCGTAAATTTTGCAAAAATAGCAATATTTTTCACATTTTTTTATATGAAATTCCCCCCCAAAAAATGTAAAAATCTAAATTTTTTAACATTTTCGGCCAATTTGTTTTATGCTACCTATGTTTGGTAAAAAAAAAAAAAAAAAAATCGCAAAAAGCGTATTTTGATTGGTTTGCGCAAAAGTTATCGCGTTTACTAACAAAGGGAAAGATTTTTGTCATTTTTGTTGGTTTTTTTTTTTAACGCGATTGTCGGGCAGTTTGGACATATACATTGCAATTGTCGGGCAGTGTTTCAGACACTTTGGACATACACATTGCAATTGTCGGGCAGTTGCAGACACTTTGGACATACACAGCAATTGTCGGGCAGTTGCAGACACTTTGGACATACACAGCAATTGTCGGGCAGTTGCAGACACTTTGGACATACACATTTCAATTGTCGGGCAGTTGCAGACACTTTGGACATACACATTTCAATTGTCGGGCAGTTGCAGACACTTTGGACATACAGTGGGTACGGAAAGTATTCAGACCCCCTTACATTTTTCACTCTTTGTTATATTGCAGCCATTTGCTAAAATCATTTAAGTTCATTCTTCTTCCTCATGAATGTACACACAGCTCCCCATATTGACGGAAAAACACAGAATTGTTGACATTGTTGCAGATTTATTAAAAAAGAAAAACTGAAATATCACATCGTCCTAAGTATTCAGACCCTTTGCTGTGACACTCATATATTTAACTCAGGTGCTTTCCATTTCTTCTGATCATCCTTGAGATGGTTCTACACCTTCATTTGAGTCCAGCTGTGTTTGATTATACTGATTGGACTTGATTAGGAAAGCCACACACCTGTCTATATAAGACCTTCCAGATCACAATGCATGTCAGAGCAAATGAGAATCATGAGGTCAAAGGAACTGCCTGAAGAGCTCAGAGACAGAATTGTGGCAAGGCACGGATCTGGCCAAGGTTACAAAAAGATTTCTGCTGCACTTAAGGTTCCTAAGAGCACAGTGGCCTCCATAATCCTCAAATGGAAGACGTTTGGAAGACATCGGCTATGAGGAAAGACTACAAGCACTGAACCTATTCTCTCTGGAGAAGAGACGATTGAGGGGGGATATGATATCAATGTACAAATACTGTACTGGCGACCCTAGCATAAGGAACAAACTATTCAGAGAAAGGGAATACAATAAGACACGTGGCCACTCACTAAAACTTGAGGAAAGGCGGTTTAACCTTAAAGTGCGTAAGGGGTTCTTCACTGTAAGAGCGGTAAGGATGTGGAATTCTCTTCCACAAGCAGTCGTATCAGCGGGGAGCATAGATAGTTTCAAAAAACTATTAGATGTACACCTTAAAGACCACAACATACAGGGGTACACAATGTACGGTTAAAAGCAAACACACACGCATCATGGGTTGAACTGGATGGACTTGTGTCTTTTTTCAACCTCACTAACTATGTAACTATGTAACTATGTTTGGGACGACCAGAACCCTTCCTAGAGCTGGCCGTCCGGCCAAACTGAGCTATCGGGGGAGAAGAGCCTTGTTGAGAGAGGTAAAGAAGAACCCAAAGATCACTGTGGCTGAGCTCCAGAGATGCAATCAGGAGATGGGAGAAAGTTGTAGAAAGTCAACCATCACTGCAGCCCTCCACCAGTCGGGGCTTTATGGCAGAGTGGCCCGACGGAAGCCTCTCCTCAGTGTAAGACACATGAAAGCCCGCATGGAGTTTGCTAAAAAAACACCTGAAGGACTCCAAGATGGTGAGAAATAAGATTCTCTGGTCTGATGAGACCAAAATAGAACTTTTTGGCCTTAATTCTAAGCGGTATGTGTGGAGAAAACCAGGCACTGCTCATCACCTGTCCAATACAGTCCCAACAGTGAAGCATGGTGGTGGCAGCATCATGCTGTGGGGGTGTTTTTCAGCTGCAGGGACAGGACGACTGGTTGCAATCCAGGGAAAGATGAATGCGGCCAAGTACAGGGATATCCTGGACAAAAACCTTCTCCAGAGTGCTCTGGACCTCAGACTGGGCCGAAGGTTTACCTTCCAACAAGACAATGACCCTAAGCACACAGCTAAAATAACGAAGGAGTGGCTTCACAACAACTCCGTGACTGTTCTTGAATGGCCCAGCCAGAGCCCTGACTTAAACCCAATTGAGCATCTCTGGAGAGACCTAAAAATGGCTGTCCACCAACGTTTACCATCCAACCTGACAGAACTGGAGAGGATCTGCAAGGAGAAATGGCAGAGGATCCCCAAATCCAGGTGTGAAAGACTTGTTGCATCTTTCCCAAAAAGACTCCTGGCTGTATTAGATCAAAAGGGGGCTTTTACTAAATACTGAGCAAAGGGTCTGAATACTTAGGACCATGTGATATTTCAGTTTTTCTTTTTTAATAAATCTGCAACAATGTCAACAATTCTGTGTTTTTCTGTCAGTATGGGGAGCTATGTGTACATTCATGAGGAAGAAGAATGAACTTAAATGATTTTAGCAAATGGCTGCAATATAACAAAGAGTGAAAAATTTAAGGGGGTCTGAATAATTTCCGTACCCACTGTACACAGCAATTGTCGGGCAGTTGCAGACACTTTGGACATACACATTTCAATTGTCGGGCAGTGTTTCAGATGCTTTGGACATACACATTGCAATTTTTTGGCAGTTTCAGATACTTTGGCTATGCAGCACATTGCAATTGTAAAATGTACTTACCTGGCAGCGGCTTCTCCCCTCCTCGATTCTGCAGCGGCGGGAAGATGGGCGGCTTCTCCATAGTCCTCTTCTGCGGCGGTGACGGTGAGTGACTGACGCACGCACCGGCACCGCCCCCATTGCGACGATCGGATGTCCTGGATGATGATTGGTCCAGGCTGTAGACTGGACCAATCACAGCCAGGATATCAGGAATGTGGGGGTGTCCAATCGCAATGACTTGCGCCAAGGTTACGCCCCCAGAAGGCAGCCAATCGGCGCCTCTTCTGGGAAGTAAACCCCACCCCCCCTAGCCACCAGTGCCATCACAGAGGCCGGCGAACCCATTTTTTTTTTCACAACTTTATTTGTTCGCTTTGTAATTTTTTTTTTTTTTTTTATTTTTTATTTTTATTTTTTTTTTTAGGGGTAGGGGGGCGGCGCCCTGGCGCCCCTATGCACGGGCCGCCACTGCTGGGTATGGGTGTAGACTGGACGGTGGTCCGAGTGTTCCTAGGTGTCCTTTTTCAATTTACTAATTCCCCGAGGTTTGGGAGAGGGACAGAGGGATTGGGGGGAGAATCTGAATATTGTACAGTGGATTGATGTCCATTACCTACTCTGGAGGGGGTAGGTTTACAGGACATGAGGAGTCTGGGTTTATGGCAAGTATCCCTTTAGGCACATAGATTAAAGTGGAGTTCCACCCAAAAGTGGAAGTTCCGCTTTAAGGACTTCTCCCCCCCTTACATGCCACATTTGGCATGTCATTTTTATTATGTAATTATGAAATTGATCTTCTCCAGTAAGTAATGGTCACCTGATAAGAGATGTATAGACAAATCCTACATGTAGGGTAATTTCTGCCAAGGTTTACATTCCTAGTGATGGCGCTTGATAACTAGCTTTGCCACATAATAATTTGCAATCCCCATACAGCTTATAAATACTATTTATCTTTTATATTTCTTTATATGCCCACCAGTGGCGGCTGGTGCTCCATGGGCCGGGAGGGGCGGCAGACGGACCGCACCATACCCCCCCGGACCACACCAGGCCGCGCACCATACCCCCCCCCCGGACCACAGCAGGACAGGACAGAGGACAGGACCCCCTCCCGCTCACTCACCCTGCCTGGATATCTGTAGCTTTGGCTTCTACCTCCTGTGTTCTGCGTCTCCTCCCTCCTCCTCCATGCCCAATGGCATGGCTTCTCTTTTCAGAGCCGCTTCCTGATTGGCCAAAAGGAGGATCCGTGTGACAATAGCAAATTTTTATTCGCGATTGTCACACAACTGGGTGGGCTCGGGGCGCAGTGCTCTGCGCCCCGAGCCCACCCTTTTTTTAGCCTATTAGAGCTAATCACATGGCTAAATTAAAAAAAAAAAGCCCCATTAAAGTCCATGCGTCCGGCGCCCCGCATGTAGATTAGGAGGCCGGACGCATGGATAGGGGGGGTGGTGCGCCTGCGCCCCCAATGCACCAGCCGCCACTGATGCCCACTAATGTGCATTTCCTTATATGCCTAGCATGTTCATCCCTAATGTCAATTGTGTTGTTTTTTTCGCCATAATGGGTTATTTTAAACAATCTATGTCAGTACTATGAAGACAGCATGCTGGGTAATGTAGTCTATGTCCTCCCTTAGGAGAGACATACAAAACAGCCCCACACAAACATGGAGGAATCACAAGCTTGAGGAAGGAGCATGCATTCTCCGAATTTGCGCCTGTTCTCCCTTCCCCACGTCCACTGACCGAGGAGGAACTGCTACACTGACTTGGAGCCCTGGGACCCACCAGAGCAGCAGGCAGCATCTGCATCGGACAACAAAGCAGATTGGGATGACAGAGACACTATATGTGATATGCCTACTCTTACTCCACTTTTGGGAGTTGCTAATATGTCTTTTAATAAAAGATTTTTAATCTACTACACTCCGATAGCGCTGCTGTGTTTTCTCATACCTCCCAACTTACGCAGATAGGAATGAGGGACACCTATTAGCTAAAGTATGTAGGCATAGGACACACCCCCTTCCACGCCCCCTTTAAAAGGTGAATTGTACCAAAAAACAATTATTGGGTAAACCCACGGGTGCTTTTTTTTTACCAGTACTATTTCTTTATATTGGCTTTTGGAATTTACAAATGCAGGAATATATAAATTGGATGAAAGGTTTAGCACTGGGAAACACTTACTGATAGATAAGTAGTGCAATTTTATAGTATGTATATTAAAGTTATATACAACTATATAGATCAGAGTAAAATGAGGGACAAATGAGGAGGAAAAAGGGCCAGAGGGACTTTGTTCCAAATTAGGGACAGTCCCTCAAAATCAGGGACAGTTGGGAGCTATGGTTTTCTCTGCTTTTTTTTTTTTTTTTTAATGCTGTCTGCATCCCTGTTACAGAGATTCACCCTGTCTATTTGTCATGTGTACCATTCTCATCAAAAGTGTAAGAAAAAGAAGGTTGTTCTCAGAACAGTAATAGAGGGAAATCTTCCAATGGGGACACTAGTTCTGGTTACCCAGACGGGCTTCTCTAACATTAGAAGGATTTGCTCTCACCTCCTGCTTTGACTATGAAACAGGAAGAGAAGGGACACAGATGGCAAAAAAAAAAAAACACACAACAAAACAGGTTTTATAGTCCTTCCTTACTCTATCCAAAATGGAAAAAAAAGTCTTGCCTTTAGTTCTACTTTAAAGTTAGTTCTGCACTCCTGTGACCCATTTTTAGCCTACATCATTTAACCAACGGCTTTATCACGTAGTTGGTCCAGGCTCTAGAAAGATCCTAACCATGTGGTTGGGATCCACCCAGAATTCTGGATCAGCCTCTCAGCGATCTGCAGAGAGCCTAAGACAGCCCCTCCTGCAGAACACTGAAAGAGCAGTGCAGAAAGCCAGAGGCCGACAGTCACGGACAGTTATCTCTACGGAGTGAAGCTGGAGAACTGAGCTGGCATTACTTCTCTCTTTAAATCTAAACTCTAGGCAAATAATAAAAAAAATATATTATATATATATATATATATATATATATATATATATATATATATATATATATACACTGTATATGTACACACACACACACAAACAAAAAATTGCAGCGCTGAAATAACAAAGAAATAATGTCCCATAAATGATACAGTCCAATGAAATGATACAGTCCCATAAATGATACAGTCCAATGCAGTCCAATCATAAAACTAAAAAAAAAAAAAAAAAAAAAAAAAAAAAGTGAGGAATTCAGTTTTAAGCATATATGAAATATACACCTTGATAGTGAATATCATACAAAAAGGTGAATCAACCAGGTGTGCCTCCAACATATCATATGAGATGGCCGCTTACCAGAGGGAGCAGACTACATTATAAGAGTCATAAACACAGTATGGCAGGATATCCTTTAGGAACAAGTCATCAACCCTCTTTCCTTTAGAGCAGAACCGGAGACCTTAATATCTTTCCTTTAGTGTCAATGGGAACACTCACATAGGGAATAGTAGATGGTTCACCAGCATATCATGCATGCAAATGAATCAAAGAAACTCCCATAGTGTAAAACTGTATAAAATTTATTGAGGGTAAAAGATAACAACTACTCGATAGGCAGTTAAAAATTAGCATATATGCAGTATGTATCTGTTCCAGGATTCAAGGAGACAGCCCCTGTGGGATCGGTGGGCATGGGGACGTCACAAACATGGACTCTTTCCAACGCGTTTCATGAAAGACCGTGTCATCGGGGCATGGGGGCTAGACATGTGCAGAACAAAAAAAAATGTGTTTAGTTTTGTTTCGATTCATTATTTAGTTTTGTTTCTATTAGTTATTTGCATAAATTCATTTAGTTAAATGATTTTAATCCATTTGATTCAATTTCGGAATTCATTTCATTTATTCATATTCAAACAGATTTGAATTTCCCAAATTTGAATAGTTTTCAAATTAATTTGGAATATTTTTTTAATTTGAAAAGTATTCAACTCGTACACAGTATTGCTCTGGTAATCATCCACATCCCGGAGGTATTTAGACCTTTTGACCTGTGTAAACTGTGTTTCTAATTCCTCTATTGTACGCTGTAGTTTCTCTTGCTGGCCAGAGAAAATGGGTAAATGGGTAAATATGCAAACTTGTCCACTGCTTCTTTTTGATCCAAAATGTCAGTTAGGGGTTCGATTTGTCAACCGCAATTTTGAAAAAAAAAAAAATATATATTTTTCACATTCTGCTATATGACATTCTCAAAAAAAAAAAATGTAAAATTTAAAATTGTAGGCCAATTTGTTTTCTGCTACATATTTTTGGTAATAAAAAAAATAAAAAAAAAATCGCAATAAGCCTATTTTGATTGGTTTGTGCAAAAGTTATTGCGTCTACTAACTACGGGAAAGATTTGTCATTTTTTATTGTTTTATTTTTTACTAATGGCGGCGATCTGCGATTTTTTGGGGGACTGCGACATTGAGGCGGACAGATCAGACCCCTGACTGACATTTTTGACACTTTTGGGGGGACCAGTGACATTACTACAGTAATCAGTGATAAAAATATGCACTGTTACTGTAATAATGACACTGGCAGGGAAGGGGTTAACATTGTGGGCGATCAAGGGGTTAAATGTGAGCCTAGGGGAGTGAGCCAAACTGTGGGGGCGTGGCTTCTGAAATGAGCATAGAGACATGTGGTCCTATATAGAAGGATCACATGGGCTCTATGATCATTCCAGAGAGAACGGTCAGCTGTGTTTACAACAGCTGACCGTTCTCTCTCAGCGGGGGAACGATCGTGGGTGTCAGGCGGCAATCTGAGCCACTTGCCAGCTGCATCGGCTTCCGCGCTAACGAGAGGGGGCGGGAGCACACCACTTGCCTTTCCCAAACACACAACCAATGTGGCCACAGATTTTAAAAGGAGGCTTGGTCATACAGCCTAAAATATTCACACATATGGCTGGCCAATCAAATGCACATTTAATATGGCCACTTAACCCAAAATGAAGCTTGGGTATCCAATTCTATATAGAGATCAAAACAAGGCTTGGCCTCTCATCCCATCATGGTGGGGAAATCAAAAACTAGGCTTGGCCATCTAACACATGCTAGCAGTGGCCATTTTGGCTTTCAGACTAAGGCTTGAGAAGCGGCTGTCTGTTCTTAATTTTACTCCCCTACTTTATATAAATAGTGTGGTGAGGAGTATGGCCCCCCATTAGACACGTGCAGTTTGTTTCGTTCTGAATTAAAATTCGGACAAATTTTCAGTTTTCGGAAATTCGGAAATGTATCCTAATTTTCGAATTACAATAGTACCAAATTTTAATGAATCCGAAAAATAACAGAAAAAATGCAGACGAAATTCGAATCGATTTGAATAGTTTTCAAATCAATTTCGAATAGTTTTTGATTTGTTTTCCAATTTCCAAAGAGAATAAAATAGAATAGAAAGTAAAGGAATAGAATAGAAAAAAAATATAATAAAATAGAAAGAATATAAACATCTTCTGGAATCCTAATTTCAAATAGAATACATTTGAATTCAAATACATAAGAAAATAATAGAATAGAAGAAAAAAAAAAAAGAATATAATTGACTATAATAGGATAGAAAAGAATAAAAAAAAAAAGAAAAAGAAGAATAGGAGAAAAAAAAGAATAGAATGTAACCATTTCCCAAAACTCAAATAGAATCAATTCAAATTTGAATAGAAAAGAATAGATCGGAATAGAATAGAAAGTAACAGAATAGTATAGAAAAAAAACAGACTAGAATGGAATAGAATAGAGCAAGTATAACCATTTTCTGAAATTTGAATTTTAAATAGAATAAATTTGAATTTGAATAGAAGAGCATAGAAAATAATATTTAAGAATAGAATGAACAAATAGAAAAATTATAGAATTAAAAAAACTATTGAATAGAATAGAAATAATAACCATTTCCCAAACTTCAAATAGAATAAATTTGAATAGAAAAGAATAGATTAGAATAGAAAATAATAGAATAGTATAGAAAAAAAGACCAAGAATGGAAAAGATAGAGGAGGGAATATAACCATCTACTGAAATTCGAATTTTAAATAGAATACATTTGAATTTAAATAGAAAAGAATAGAATTGAAAATAATAGAATAAAACAAATAGAAAAAGAATATAATTTAAAAAAAAAAAAACAAAATTAATAGAATAGAAATATTATAACTATTTTCCAAAATTTAAATAGAATTCAAAATTTGAATAGAAAAGAATACATTAGAATATGAAGATGGTTATATTCTATTCTATTTTTTTTTTTTTTTTTATACTATTCTGTTATTTTCTATTCTAATCTATTTCCTTTATATTCAAACTGATTCTATTTACATTTTGGGGAATGGTTAAATTCTTTCTATTCTACTGTTTTTTTTTTTTTTTTAATTCTATTTTTTGTATTCTATTATTTTCTATTGGAATTTCAGAAGATGGTTAAATCCTTTTTATTTTATTATATTCTTTTTTTTTTTTTCTATTCAATTCAATTTTTTTTTTTTATTCTATTGTGTTCTGTTTTATTATATTATATTCTTTTATTTTCTGTTATATTCTTTTCTCTTCTATTATCATTATCCAGATCTTGATGAATTGGGGTTAAAAACAACATTTAGAAATCAAACTTACCTACACAAATTTACAAATCATCCTGTGAAAATAAAACAAATAAATCCACTTAATTCCACAACTGTATACATGGTACATTTTATTAAAAATCCGTAATGAAAGCTCTAATTTGTTGACATGACAACGTAGTGCATTTCTGTTACTGAATTTCAAACTACATGTTTAGGCATCAAAGGAAATTAGGATGACTGCACAATCGGTAAACAATCAACTCCTTTATTGTAGACTCAAAATCAATGTCAAAGCGGTAGGGGTGAGACAACTAATGTTTTTCACCCAATCCAGCATTACTCAGTTTTGGATATTCTGAGTAAAGTGCTGCATGTAGGAAAATGTGCGAGTAGCCTCACCCCTTCTGCTGCATGGTCATTGATTTTATGAAGAGTCCACAACAAGCGTCCATTTACACTTAAAATCGTGTGATTTCCATTGCGAGTTTACTATGCAAATTGGTGCGCCTTTCATGCGATTTTGGTGCAACTTTGTTACAACTTTGGCTTTGACCACTGTGTTAATTGTGTTTCTGCTCTACAAAACCGCTAGACATGTGCAGAACAGAAAAATGTGTTTAGTTTTGTTTTGGTTTCTTTATTTTCCAATGATTTCAGATCGATTCCAATCAGCCCAAAATTGATGGACTCATTCAACTTCTGTAGCTGGTTGTTAAGAAGCAGGCCGGGAAGCCGGCCACCACATCCTTAACAAATCGATGACTTATTAGCTGTCAGAGGGTTTCCCCACTGACAGCTGAACGTAAACAAAATAATGAATGTAATAAATGTAAGTGTACAGTCCCCCTATCCATACCAGGGAACCCCGTGCCAAAAAAAACCCAGCGTGCCCTCCCCCCAAAGTCCATACCAGATCCTTATTCGATCATACAGCCTGGCAGGTCAGGAAAGCGTGGGGGGGGGGGACAAGTGAGTACCCCCAGGGCTCGAGTCCTGCAGGAACGCGTGGGAACGGTTTTCCCATACTTTTTCCACAGCAGGAATGCCGTTCCCATTAGCATCTTCAATATGAATAGACTGTGACAGGCTGGGAACGCTGCGGCAGATTGAGCCGCCTAAATCCGAAACTGATAAAATAGTCCACTTACTGTCCCCGCTCCCACCGAACACAGGGGGCCCGGACCCATTTTTTTTCCAAATAGCTGCACAGGTGGGGGATAATCTAGTTGGTGGACACTGCCAGGATTTGGGAGTCCCAGCCCCGCTCTACTTTACCCCCCCCCCCCCCAGTTCCCTCCAGCCCTAGTTGCCCAGCAAGAAGGGAGAGGACCAGATTTACCAGCAGCGCTCAGCTGGTCTCTGGGCTCCCAGGTCCCGGAGGAACCACCTGCAGGACAAGCCCTGCACCCAGGCTGCAGGTAGAAGACTGCGTCCAAACCAGGTACTGGGAGGGGGGGCTAACAATGCTGCATTTGAATTCTTGTCTCAGCGCCGGTTCACATATGTGCGATGACAGACATTGCATGTGATTCGGAACGCACTGCTCTGTAAATCACATGCGATGCGAATTCAGCCATGCAGATTGTATGGCTGAATTTGCATCGCATTTGGACACAACTCACACAGGACTCTTTTTTGGGTCTGCACCAGAATCGGATCGCATGGGTGTTCCCACCTATGCGATCCGATTCATGTCGGAACTGACAGTATGCAAACTGATCTGGGGAGTGTTGTTAACTTTGTATTGACACCCTCAGTGATTTGCATATAGCAGTGTGAACTGCCTGCGAGTTGAATGCGATGCAGGAATCCACAGTGGATTCGCAGGGTTCCCGCATCCCATATGTGTAAACCGGGACTAATACCAAGCACATTTGGAGTGACACATCTGAGGGGCATTGCTGTAAATTAGGGTACACTAGTATTGCCCTCTGAATAGTGAACCACAATGGATCACTTTTCAGAGGGTGTTTGTCAAGCAGCAAGGAAGCATTATGATGCCTCCTCACCATCTAATTTAATCCTTAACCACCTCAATACTTGGCACTTAAACCCCCTTCCTTCCCAGACCAATTTTCAGCTTTTAGTGCTGTTGCAATTTGAATGACAATTGCACGGTCATGCAACGCTGTACCTAAACCAAATTTGTGTCATTTTTTCCCCACAAATAGAGCTTTCTTTTGGTGGTATTTGATCACCGTCAGGTTTTTTCTTTTTTGGTGCACAAATAAAAAGACTGAAAAGTTTGGAAAAAAAAAAAGTTTTTTTGTTTAGGTTATAAAATTTTGTAAATAGATATGTTTTTTCCTGCACTGATGAGCACTGATGATGCCGCACTGACAGGCACTGATGAGGAGACACTGATGGGGTGGCACTGATGGGGTGGCACTGATGGGGTGGCACTGATATGCAGCACTGATGGGCACTGATATGCAGCACTGATATGTGGCACTGCTAGATAGCACTGATATGCAGCATTGGTGGGCACTGATAGGCAGCGCTGATGGACACTGATAGGCAGCACTGATGGGCACTGATTGGCGGCACTGATGGGCACTGATAGGTGGCACTGTTGGGCGGCACTGATGGGCACTGATAGGCAGCACTGGTGGGCAATAACGGCACTGGTGGGCAGCACTGATAGATGGCATTGGTGGGCAACACTGATAGGGAGGGCACTGGGGGGCTCTCTGAGCCCTGTTTGCCATCCCTGGTGGCCATAGTGGGCACCCCTGGTGGTCATGGGTGAGCATCCCTGGTGGATCTAGTGGCACCCCCTCCCCCCAGGGCTGCACTGGTAATCAATCATCTGATTACCAGCACAGACCCCCCCTGTGATCAGTGAGTAATTAAAAATACTCACTGATCACCCCGGCTGCAGAACCGATCCTCTGATCTTCTCCTCACTGACAGGATCTGTCAGGAGGAGAAGAGATCGAAGCCGTTACAACGGCTCTATTTACATTATTTACATTACATGACGGCTGTGATTGGTCACAGCCATCATGTGATCAGGAGGGCCAATCACATGGCCCTCCTGCCGAATGATGTTGCTCTGTGTCCGAGGGACACAGGCACATCGAGATCGCGCCGCTGCGCGTGCCCGCGGCAGCGCGATCTCTCTCCTTCTGAAGGACGTTCCGGAACATCCATTTAGAAGGACGAGACTCCCGCCCGGCCGTATATGTACTATGGCCCGGGTGGGAGGTAGTTAAAAACCTGCACCACCTCGCTGCTTGGCAGTGCCAAGCTGCTGCAAGCAAAGCCAAAAAAATATTGGCATGTATAAAAAGGGTAACTACAATAGAGGGGGGCAAGTGGGACTTTAACGGTGCTAAATGATGGAGAAAAATCTGAATTCAGATTTTTCTCCATCATTTAGCACCGTTAAAGTCCCACTTGCCCCCCTCTATTGTAGTTACTCAATTTATGGGATGTGGTGCCTCTTACTTCATCTCTAGCAATATCTCTTCAAAATTTATGTATAAAAAGGGGATTCACTCCAGAAATAAAGAGATTATTCTCCCACTCTACAAGACTCTCCACATCTGGAGTATGCCGTCCAGTTCTGGGCACCGGTCCTCAGGAAGGATGTGCTGGAACTGGAGAGAGTCCAGAGAAGGGCAACAAAAATAATTAGGGGAATGGAGGACAGCAGCTATGAGGAAAGACTACAAGCACTGAACTTATTCTCTCTGGAGAAGAGACACTTGAGGGAGGATATGATATCAATGTACAAATACTGTAATGGGGACCCTAGCATAAGGAACAAACTTTTCAGAGAAAGGGAATACAAGACACGTAGCCACTCACTAAAACTAGAGGAAAAACAGTTTAACCTTAAAATATGTAAGGGGTTCTTTACTGTCAGAGCAGTAAGGAGGTGGAATTCTCTTCCACAAGCAGTAGTATCAGCAGGGAGCATCGATCATTTCAAAAAACTATTACATGGACACCTTAAAGACAGCAACATAAAGCGGTATACAATGTACGGTTAACAGCAAACACACAAACACATCATAGGTTGAACTGGATGGACTGGTGTCTTTTTTCAACCTCACAAACTATAACTATGTAGCTGCAACTGCGTTGTGTTGTACATTCAGTGGAGTGGGATGCATTTGCCACTGAATGCGATTGGGGGATATTTTTGTATACCCTCATGTGCTGCCTTTGCTATTACCCCCTCCTAGCCACTGCATTCTGTACATTACATATCCCAGACCCCTGCATTCTATGCATTACCCACTCCTGACCTCTGCACTCTGTATATTAAACACTCCTGACCCCTGCACTATGTATGTACCCCTGACTCCTGCAAACTGTACAGTACATACTCCTAAAACTACACTGTGTAAGTTACATAGTCCTGACCCCTGCACTCTGTACATTACATAGTCCTGACCCCTGCACATTACATAGTCCTGACACCCGCATTTTGTAAACTTTATACATACACCAGATACCTACCCTCCCACTGTTATTGCAGTTTTGACACATCCTTATTTCTCCAAGGCACACATTCCATGCTGCCTCCTTTTTTTCCGCTGCCTGCAGGCTAGGGGGAGCGGTGGTCGGGCTCAGGTCCCAGGCTGGTCAGATGGGGGGCCCTGTCAAGTAGGCTGTATGAGGCCCCATGATTTCTAACAGCTGCCCTGCCTGTATCATGTCCACGGCCTCTGACCATCTCCTGTACCATGTCCGCAGCCTCTGAACACCTCCTGTATCATGTCCGCAGCCTTTAAACACCTCCTGTACCATGTCCACTGCCTCTGACCACCTCCTGTATCATGTCCACAGCCTCTGACCACCTCCTGTATCATGTCCACAGCCTCTGACCACCTCCTGTATCATGTCCACAGCCTCTGACCACCTCCTGTATCATGTCCACAGCCTCTGACCACCTCCTGTATCATGTCCACAGCCTCTGACCACCTCCTGTATCATGTCCGTAGCCTCTGACAACCTCCTGTATCATGTCCACAGCCTCTGACCACCTCCTGTATCATGTCCACAGCCTCTGACCAACTCCTGTATCATGTACACAGCCTCTGACCACCTCCTGTATCATGTCTGTAATCTCAGACTCTGCGGACATGATAAAAGACAAGAGATGGTCAGTCTCTGAGGGGGTGTCCGGAGAGGAGTCAAGAGTGGGAGCGCCGTGGTGGTGGGGATAACAGGAGAAGTCAGACATATGTGGACTGTGGAGAGGAGACTATAGGATAAAACCAGAGCATGGTGCACCGAAGAGGAGGTCAGTGACAGTTCTGCCAGGCCAGTCTGAGGGGGGGCGGTCACTGATGTAAGGGGGAGTGAATACAATAATGTAAGCGGGCACTGATATAAATGTTCCCCCTTATATCAGGACCCCCCCCTTCCTTAGTGCATGCACTCTGCGGAAGGTGGTCTCTGGTCACCAGAATCCCCCCTACATCAGAGTTCCAGGCGTTCCCTTTTACATTAGCCTGCATGATTCCCTCTTACAGTGCAGGGGGGAACTTTCTGATATAAGGTGCTCTCTGGTCACCAGAGCCCCCCCCCCCCCCTTATATTAGCGTTCCCTTTTAGATCATGATCTGCAGAATTCCCCTTTATGTCAGAGTTCCCTTGCATTGTAAGGGAATCCTGCAGACTCTGATGTAAGGAGGAACTCTTTGCTGACTGGGTTATATTAACCTGACCTTTGTAAATGGAGAAATATGGCTTTTGACTTTTGTTTAACTTAAACACAATGCTAATAGCACTATCTGCAGGATTATAGTTTAAATATTGATATTTGCATTTTAGGTACTTTTGGGAGGGAATCTTCAGTGAGTTCCCACACTTTTTTCCTAGGACTTGACCCCTGAGTACCGCCTTCCCTGAACCTTACCTGGCCACACGTCCTCAACATAGGACGGCTGCTTTGGGGTAGGACAGGCTCTTCCCCACAACCCTGGCCTGTGGTTGTGAAGGTCTGCGGGCGGGTGGCTTATCAGAATCTGGAAGCTCCCTTTATAAGGGGGCCCCAGATCCTGCCCCCCCCTCCATGTGAATGAGTATAGGGTACACAGTACCCCTACTCATTCACCAAAAAGTGTAGAAAGTAAATAAAAACACAAGACTATTTTTTGACAACGCCTTTGTTAAAAAAATAAAAAAATGACCTCTGGTGTAGATCCATCTTCCATCATGACACCCGCCACCACTGCCGATCCTAAAAAAATCCCAAAAACCTCCTGTCCAGACGAAGGCTTCCGCCGTCTGCCATATCTTAAATAACTAAGGGGAGGGGCCACCCTGTGACATCAACGGGTGGCACCGCCCCTTGTGGCGTCATCGACCGAGGGCATCCTGGGTAGGTGACATCACAAGGGGCTGGTGCCAATCGGTGATGTTATTTAAGAGCAGGCAGGTGGCAGAGCTGGCAGATGAAAGGAGCCTTTGTCGGGACCGGAGGGTTTTCTTTTTTTGGGTCAGCGGTGTTGTCAGGCATTGTAATTGATGATGGATCTACACTAGGAGACTTTTTTTTTTTAAAATAAAGGAATAGTCTACTGCCTGTCATTTTTTATACTACACTTTTTTTTTTTGAATGAGTAGGGGTATGTACCCCATACTCATTCACATACGGGGGAGCCAGGATCTTGTGGCCCACTTGTTAAATGGGGCTTCCAGGTTACAATTAGCTCCCCCCCCCAACCAGCCAGGGTTGTGAGAAAGGCCCTTGTCCCCATCAACATGAGGACAAGGTGCTTGGGGGGAGAGGGGGAAGAGTGGGGCATGTGGCCTGGTATGGTTCAGGAGGGGGGCGGACCTCATGCAGTTTTCTTTTAAATGTGGGCGTGGGGTTTCCCTTAAAATCCATACTGGGCCTAGTGAGGTGGGAGGGGGGGGGCCACAATTTTTTTTTCCATTTCTTTTTCATTGCTGGTATCTTTTTCACAAGTAGTACACAAGTTGCATGTATATCATACGGGTGCAACTTTCATGCAACTTTTGGGGGTTTACATTGAAGCCTATGGCTCTCAAATCGCATGAAAGTTGGACAAAAGTAGTGCAGGAACTACTTTAAAGCCGTTGTGATTAAGTCGCACAGATGCTGTGTGAATGGTACTCATTTGGAAACATGGGGTGCAATGTGTTATGAAACTTTGGGGTCCAACGTCGTATGACAAGTCGCAAAAGTATGAATGGGGCCTAATAAAGTTGATTATTGTTGCAGCCATCCTGATTACATTTTATGTCTGAAGTTTACAGTTGATGGCTGTCCTGGCACCCAGGATTTAGAAAGAGAAAAGGTGGATGGACCTGGAGTGGTATATTATATATGATATTTTCAACCCTGTCGGATGGATTACAAAGAACACACACCTTTCCTTTCCCTCCTACCCCCTTCTCAAAGTAAATCCATAACCCTCCCTGTGCACAGGTAGGAAGCACATGAAGCTATTAGTTCAAATGATTTCTGACAAAATCAACTGTATTTTTGCACTTCTCAAACACACAAAAAACAAAGTGTTAGGTACCTATAAACTAAAAGTTTACAGTGCTACACCTCTAACTTATCTCCATATACTGACTTGGGATAATATTGCCCATTGGCTAATATTTCCCTACATATTTCCCGTTGTGTTCCTTTTAATCAATATGTGGAAACAAAAAAAAAAAAAAGATAAAAAAACAGTGATTGGATTGTTCATATATTTGTGAACCTTTGCTGCTTTTTTAAAATGGATTTGCTGCTGTTACTAAAGCATACACCTCAATAAATGCTTCAAAAACTACTGACGGCACTGCCCTTTTAAATTTCTATGTCTAACGTGCAAAAATGAATAGCAATATTCATGTCTCCATGTGTGAAATCATGGGCGACTACAAAAATATTTGTAAATGCTGTAGAGATTACTTGTAGCATTACCCTTTTAAATAGATATATATACAGTATCTCACAAAAGTGAGTACACCCCTCACATTTTTGTAAATATGTTATTATATCTTTTCATGTGACAACACTGAAGAAATGACACTTTGCTACAATGTAAAGTAGTGAGTGTATAGCTTGTACAACAGTGTAAATTTGCTGTCCCCTCAAAACAACAACACAGCCTATACAGACATACCCCGTTTTAAGTACACTCACTTTACGTACACTCGCGAGTACGGACACAGCCTGGTCAGCTTGGCATGGCACTACTCCCAAACCATAAGTGACAAGGATACCAAACTTAGGGAGCAATGCGAGGGGACCCAGGACTACAACATATCCTATTTGTGGCCAGCCAGCTTGCCTAGGAAATGAAAAAAGGTATTGCTTCACTTTAAGTACATTTTCGTTTTACATACATGCTCTGGTCCCATTGTGTACTTAAAAGTGGGGTATGCCTGTACTTGCATGCACAAAGTTTTTGTGTCTAGAATGTCAATTTCATTTAGATGGCGCATGTGTGCTTAGTGCTTACTTGTTCATTTATTTCCCCCCATCATGCAATATTACATCTCTCTTCCGGTTTGAGTGCTGTCCTCCCAAGGTTTAAAGCATTTCTTTTTTGTTTTTGTGTGTAACGTAAGCTATCTGACTATGAATCTTCAAGATACAAACCCCTCTCTTAGCTCACAAGCAGGTAAAATTGGCATGTACATTTATTTCTGTCTAGTTATGGGTTTCAAGTCATGTTAGTTTTTAAATGAACTGTATTTCACTGTATGTCGGATGATTTGTCTTTCATATTTGTTCTCTTGATTCTCTTGATTTAGTTTTACGGTGTTGATGTAAGTGTCAGTGTAAGAATATGATATGTACATTAAACATCTATAACACAAGATCCTCATTCTTCTCATTGTGACTAAGGGCGGCATAGTGGAACACTTTGATGCGTCTGTGAAGGCCATGAAACCGTGAAAGCTGAACACAGAAATCGGCTAGCAAGGAAAGCCAATACGTTTGATAAGGGAAGTACAACATTGGAAACAATTGCAATTTTCTAACAAAGATTCTCTAGAACAGTTTTCCAATAAAGCATTTCAAACAGAAATATAGAAGATGGAAATATTGTATCAATGGTTTGAAAAGAGCCCTTAAGAAAAGTGATAATACAGAATTGAGATGTGCACACAATCAATGCCACTCAGTCAGCGTTTGACCATATTTATGGTGACAGAAGAAGCATTACAAGCCCTGAACCTGAAATTTGGAGCAAAAGGGACACTTGTTTTGCAATCACTAACACTACAAAAAAGGTTCAAACACTTAAAAGGTTCAAACACTTTCTCATCGAAGGTCCAGAAGACATAAGCTGGCCTGATTAAGAGTCAGTGCTTGAAACTACTGTGTCCAGCATCCTTTCAACAACCTCCAGTAGGTTAAGGTCTGTTTCCAAGATGTCCAGTCAGTCTTTTCACAAGTGGCTGCTCAAGAAACAAGAAGCAGCAAATGAAGTAGCAGCCACAAAAGAGGTGATTAAAATATTGAAGACACATCAATATTAGAAAAAAATAAAATAAAAATGAGAAAACTTGAAGCAGAGGATGTGAGGTTAACAGCAGACAAAGATGCCCGATATAGGGAAATAGAAGCAGGGAATGCAGGAAAAAGAACAATTTATATCAGAAAGCACCAGTAGAAGAATGAAGTTGGAAGAGAAGAAGAAAGTGGAACAATTGGAGGAACTTAAAAGGCACAATGCAGCACAAGAAAGGCTACAAGTGTATGCTGGAAGCATCAAACACAGGAAGGTCATGTTTCTCAACTAAATGCTCCTACTCTTTCCCAGCCAGTCCTGCTCATTAAAGTCACAACTCCTTTAAACCAACCCCTTGTTACCCCTCAAAAGGTTCCATTCACCCAAGGTCCTGTCTCTCAATCAGCTATATTTACTACCTCCCATGAAGCTTCTAATGAACTTGTGAAAGCACTCGTTGAAGCAATTATAGCCAATAGGATTCCAATTCCAGAACCTGTTCTATTTCAGAGGGTCTCCAAAGAAAATGACTGGAAGCTGTCTCTCCAGACATTAGTTGACCGCAAGAACTTGCCAACCCAAAAAAAGGTTTTCTTTTTACGCAAGTATGTAAGTGGCCAAGCAAACAGCCGTTGAAGGGCACTTCTTGGTTGGAACAGAAACCTCTTATCGGGCTGCCTGGGACATACTTGACAGATTCGGTAATTCTTTTGTAGTTTGAAAATGAAAATCCTATTGTGACAAAATGCAAGCAAGGCATAAGATTGCCACCAAGGACAGTAAAGATCTCTTTGAATGCGTAGATTTCCTAAGCAGCGTTAAGTCAGCCATGCCTTATGTTCAAGATTTACAAGCTCTAAATGACTGCGTTGAAAATCAAAGGATAGCAGCCAAGTTACCATAGTGGTTGAGTTCACCCTGGAAGAGAGCTGTCACAAAGTTCCAAGATGAATACAGAGCATTCCCTGATTTCAGGTACTTTGTTGAATTGCTCAACAAAAAAAGCTAGAATTGCATGCAACCCTTTTACCTCGCCACAAGCAATAAAGCCAACAGAAAGATCTAAGCAAACAGATCAAGATTTTTTTAAGTTTCCACACAATCACAGATCAAGTGCCAAAACCTTTAACACTAGTTCTAGTGAAAGGACTAGCATTAGGTGTGCCTTTTCTAAGAGACATGGCCACACTCTTCATAAGTGTTGCAAACTTATGGAAAGACCAGGGGAAGAAAGAGTTAAGTTTGCACAGTCAAAGAATTTGTGCTTTGGCTGCCTTAAAATCGGTCATAACTCCAAAAATTACACCTCCAGAAGTGTGTGTGCGAAATGTGAGAGGCGTCACCCAAGATGCCTACATCAAGATCAGGAGAATAAAGATCAAGAACAAAAAATCAGAACCAATCCAGAGCAGACAAAATGCCAATCATGGACCTGAAAAAAGAACAGCTGATTTACAGAAGACACAAAAGAGTCCATGCAAGTAACTTCCAACAGAGTTGTCCAAGAAAGAAGTAACACTGATACTGTACCTCATCAATTATTCCAGTATATATGTCTCAACGGCAGCTGAAACAAGGAAAGAAATTCTAGTGTACGCTTTGCTTGACACCCTGAGTGACACTACTTTCATCCTAAAAGATACAGCTGTAATACTTGATATTAAAAAATAGCCAGTCAAACTCAAGATTTCTACCATAACTTCTAAAACAAAAGGTTGTGTCCAGCCAGAAATTGATTGATTAACAAGTAAGAGGCATCAAGTCAAATAAAATTTAAACTTCCAACAACTTATACCAGAGACTACATACCTGCCAATAGATCCCATATACCCACATGTGACACCGCAAGGAACTGGCCCCATCTAGAACACCTAGCAGATGAAATGTTTCCTAAAACTGACTGAATTAGGGTTTTTAATAGCCTATAACTGTCCTCAAGCCTTACTGCCCAGAAAAGTTCTCCATTGTAATGAAGACCAGCCATTTGCACAGAGATCTGTGTTGGATTTGAGCATCATCAGATACCACTACTTGGACAATGGATACAAAAATCAAATTGGAGTGAGTCATAGGATCATGATGAAGCAAGTTTTACCCATTGTCAAACTATCTCTAAATTTGAAATTTTGAAGTCTACTTTGTGTGTAAGAACAAAGTGAAGCAACTGATCACTACAACAGATATACTGAAGGTTTGCGGGTCAGATTTTAGTGAAAAGAATAGGGAAGAAGTATTTAAGCAACGTCAAGATGGACACTATACAATGCCATTGCCTTTTAAAGACAAGAGACCAGAATCGCCAAACAACAAAGCTTGTGCAGAACATAGACTCAAGTGTCTAGAGAAACGTTTGAAGAAAGATGAGCAATACTACAAGGACTACATGGCTTTCTTGAAGAGGCAATGCTAAAAAGGTTCCTGAGATGGAGATAAGCAATGAACCAGCATGGTATACCCCTCATCATGGGGTTTACCACCCCCAGAAACCAGGCAAGGTCCGCATCGTCTTAGATTGCGCTGCTAGATTTCAGAATAGAAAAAAGGGAATTTGTGAAGAATCATGTGTTGGAAAACCATACCACAGTTGACCCTTCACAAAAACGTATGGACTTTCTAAGGCACACCTTGAAATGATTCGTAGCGACTCACATATTTTTAAAAATAAAATATAGTTTTTATTGATTACAACCAGAATTAAAATATGAGGGCAAAAGACATACTGTCCTCATTGAGAATTACAAGACATATAACAAACCACATGAAATTTTTTTTAAATCGAATAACCTAGGACTATTTTTTACCCATATAGTCGCTGAAGACAAATGGGAAAAATGTGTAGGTTATTAAAACTTCACAATATTTGGGTACATCATGTAATATATAATCATATCTGATCTTTGGGTCTATGCGTTTCGCAGCGTGCTTCTTCAGGACCACATTTATACATCAGAGATATCTGTATAGGGTGTAGCCAGTATCTCCCGGGCGGACAAAAAGGGCGCAAATAAGGATATCTGAGGCAGAGCTGATAGTTAAATAAGTAGATTCTGAGGTATCTGTTCCAGTTCATGCATGAATATTCAGGGTAGGGTATTGACTATGTAGGGTCAAACAGGTAGATGTACCCCGGGATTGGTAAATCCTCAAGTCAAAACAATCCCTCAAAACATCTGTGATTATGAACGTAATGGTGGACAGGACGCCTATCTGTCATCCACAATTCAGGGAGGGAGAAGTATAGCAAATCTATGATGTTCTGTCCTTGTATGCTGAATGTCTGCCACGATTCCCGCCGCGGGACAGAACATCTAGCCCTGTGGTCAGGGTATAAGGGAGCAAGATCACTAATATCCTATATATATATTGGCCGGATTGGATGCTGGCGGTCTGATAGATTTGCTATACTTCTCCCTCCCTGAATTGTGGATGACATATAGGCATCCTGTCTCCCATTACGTTCATAATCACAGATGTTTTGAGGGATTGTTTTGACTTGAGGATTTACCAATCCCAGGGTACATCTACCTGTTTGACCCTACCCTGAATATTCATGCATTTAACTATCAGCTCTGCCTCAGATATCCTTATTTGCGCCCTCTTTGTCTGCCCGGGAGACACTGGCTACACCCTATACAGATATCTCTGATGTATAAATGTGGTCCTGAAGAAGCACGCTGCGAAACGCGTAGAACCAAAGATCAGATATGATTATATATTACATGATGTACCCAAATATTGTGAAGTTTTAATAACCTACACATTTTTCCCATTTGTCTTCAGCGACTATATGGGTAAAAAATAGTCCAAGGTTATTTGATTTAAAAAAAATTTCATGTGGTTTGTTATGTGTCTTGTAATTCTCAATGAGAACAGTATGTCTTTTGCCCTCATCTTTTAATTCTGGTTGTAATCAATAAAAACTATATTTTATTTTAAAAAATATGTGAGTCGCTACGAATCATTTCATGGTGTGTCTTAGAAAGTCCAGCTATACGTTTTTGTGAAGAGTCAACTGTGGTATGGTTTTCCAAAACACGATTCTTCACAAATTCCCTTTTTTCTTTTCTTCAATTTTGGATGATGGCACGAGTTGGGTAGTTCAACTTCTTTAATACTAGATTTCAGAATACTTCCCTGAATGAACATTTACTGACTGTACCTGACCTCACAAATACCCTTGTTGGCGTCTTATGTCGTTTTTGGAAAGGCAAAGTGGCTATCATGTGTGATGTGGAGCATATGTTCCATCAGTTTTATGTTGTGCCAAGGTATGGAGACTACCATCTGTTCCTGTGGTGGAAAGAAGGCAACATCGAATTCCCACCATCAGTGTATCGCATGAAAGTTCACCTGTTTGGAGCTGCTTCCTTGCCTGGATGCAGTGGCGTATTTAGGTATTGTGCTGCCCTAGGCCTGACTAAACTTTAAATTTGACCCACCCCTTCCTGTGAAGGCCACACCCCTTCCTGTTTATGACCCACCCTGTCATATGTAACCACAGACCACAATCACAGTCTATCAGTGCCCATGAGCATAGATTTATCAGTTCCCATGTTCAGCCTCATCAGTCCAGCCTTTTCAGTGCCACCTCTTTTCTGCCCATCAGTGCAGCATATCAGTGTGGCCTCATCAGTGGTATCCAGTGCAGCCCCATCAGTGCCCATTAGTACAGCCTTATGTCATGGGATTAGTAAGATTAGTCTTTTAAGATATTTGGACTTGTGTTTGCTGCCACTGATTGTAATTATAGGGTTATTTCACTTATTTGTATAATAAATAGGAAGTCCATAGTCATTATACAAATAATGAAATATTTTTTCTGCTGCCCCCCTGCAAAGTGCCGCCATAGGCCTGGGCCTTGTTGGCCTAGGCCAGGATACAGCGCTGCCTGGATGTGCAAACTTCAGGATCAAGCACCTTGCCACACATGAAGGAAAGTTTAATCAAGCTACAGCAAATTTTATACAATGCAATTTTTATGTTGATGATGGTCTAGCAAGTGTAGACACAGATGCTATCCAGCTTGTGAGGGAAGCCAGGGATCTGTGCAATATTGGGAAACTTTGATTGCACAAATTTGTCACTAACAGCAAGAAGGTGATGGCAACAATCCAAAAGGAAGAATGTGCTGAGGGTGCAACAGACTTTGATTTGACCCCAGAAGAACCTAAAATAGAAAGGGCACTAGGGGTCCAATGGTGCGAAACTGCCGACAAGTTTCATTTCAGAGTCTTAGTAAAGGAAAATCCTTTCACTAGAAGAGGAGTGCTGTCTATGTCGCTCCGATTTTTGATCCTCTTGGATTTTTCGCTCCCTTCATCTTAGTTGGTAAAAGGTTACTGCAAAGATGTGTCAAGACAAGATAAGCTGGGATGAACCACTTCCTGATGACCTAAGGCTCCATTGGGAAGCTTGGCTTCAAGTCCTTCAAAACCGGTCTTCAGTAAAGATACCACGTGGTTAGGTGTCAACATTCAAAGACATTGAGCAATATGAGCTCCACCATTTTTCTGACGCTAGCGTGTCCCGGCTATGGAGTATGTTCATATCTCAGAACTGTGTCTTCCTCTGGAGAAGTCTACTGCAGACTTGTTATGGGTAAAACAAGAGTTGCCCAAAAACGGATAACAACAATTCCAAGAATGGAGCTCTCAGCTGCAGTTGTGGCCACAAGAGTTGGGGATTTGCTCAAGAGTGAACTAGACTTGTGTGATATCCGTGAATACTATTGGACCGACTCCAAGGTTGTGCTTGGTTATAAATGATGCAAGATGGTTCCATGTATTTGTAGCCACACTAAGCCTAGTCATTGAAGATATGTTGCTTTAAGTGGGCTCACTGCAGAGTAACTTGTAGAGTTGAATTGGTTCACTGGGCCAAGTTTCCTTTGGCAAAGAGAATTCTCTATAGAAGAACAAGATATTAAAAGGTGGGAGAGATTGATGGAGACCCAGAACTCAAAGTGGTACAGGCACATACTATCAAGGCAAGGCAAGAAAGGCCTCTTTAAAATCGTCTACAAAAGGTTTTCAGATCGGAAGAGGGTAGTGAAAGTCGTAGTAAGACTTAAACTGTGTACAAATGATAACTTGGGTTCCATTAAGAATCACACGTTGCGTGATGGTGGAAGTGTACTTGCATGCACAAAGTTTCTGTGTCTATAATGTTAAAGTTCCTCTAGATCGCGCATGTGTGCTTACTTGTTCATTTCCCCAATCATGCATTATTACATCTCTCTTCCGGTTTCTTTTTGCAACATAAAGGAGATTGAACAGTGCTGTCCTCCCAAGGTTTAAAGCATTTCTTTTTTGTTTTTGTGTGTAAAGTAAGCTATCTGACTAAGAATCTTCAAGATACAAACCCCTCTCCTAGCTCACAAGCAGGCAAAATTCATATGTAGATTTATTTCTGTCTAGTTATGGGTTTCAAGTCATGTTAGTTTTAAATGTATTTCACTGTATGTCTGATGATTTGTCCTTCAGAACTGTTCTCTTTATTTTGTTCTACGGTGATGATGTAAGTGTCGGTGTAAGAACTTAATATGTACATTAAACATTTGACACAAGAATCTCAGCCTTCTCATTGTGACTAATAAAGCCATTAATGTCTAAACCTCTGGCAACAATAGTGAGTACACCTCAGTGAAAATGTCCAAATTGGGCCCAAAGTGTCAATATTTTGTGTGGCCGCTGGCCACCATTATTTTCCAGCACTGCCTTAACCCTCTTGGGCATGGAGTTCACCAGAGCTTCACAGGTTGCCACTGGAGTCCTCTTCCACTCCTCCATGACGACATCACGGAGCTGGTGGATGTTAGAGACCTTGCGCTCCTCCCCTTTCCATTTCAGGATGCCACACAGATGCTCAATAGGGTTTAAGCCTGGAGACATGCTTGGCCAGTCTATCACCTTTACCCTCAGCTTCTTTAGCAAGGCAGTGGTAGTCTTGGAGGTGTGTTTGGGGTCGTTAGGTTGGAATACTGCCATGCGGACCAGTCTCCGGAGGGAGGGGGATCATGCTCTGCTTCAGTATGTCACAGTGCATGTTGGCATTCATCGTTCCCTCAATGAACTGTAACTCCTCAGTGCTGGCAGCACTCATGCAGCCCCAGACCATGACACTCCCACCACCATGCTTGACTGTAAGCAAGACACACTTCTCTTTTTACTCCTCACCTGGTTGCCACAACACATGCTTGACACCATCTGAACCAAATAAGTTTATTTAGGTTCATGTCCTTAGTCTGCTTGTCTTCAGAAAACTGTTTGTGGGCTTTCTTGTGCATCATCTTTAGAAGAGGCTTTCTTCTGGGACGACAACCATGCAGACCAATTTGATGCAGTGTACGGCGTATGGTCTGAGCACTGACAGGCTGACCCCCCACCCCTTCAACCTCTGCAGCAATGTCGGCAGCACCCATACGTCTATTTCCCAAAGACAACCTCTGGATATGACGCTGAGCACCTGCACTCAACTTCTTTGGTCGTCCATGGCGAGGCCTGTTCTGAGTGGTACATGTCCTGGTAAACTGCTGTATGGTCTTTTCCACCGTGCTGCAGCTCACTTTTAGGGTCTTGGCAATCTTCTTATAGCCTAGGCCATCTTTATGTAGAACAAATCTTTTTTCCGATCCTCAGAGTTCTTGCCACGAGGTGCCATGTTGAACTTCGTGACCAGTAGGGGAGAGAGAGAGTGAGAGCGATAACACCACATGTAAGATCCCTGCTCCCCCTTTAAGACCTGAGACCTTGTAACACTAGCAAATCACATGACACTGGGGAGGGAAAATGGCTAATTGGGCCCAATTTGGACATTTTCACCTAGGGGTGTACTCACTTTTGTTGCAAGCAGTTTAGACATTAATGGCTGTGTGTTGAGTTATTTTGAGGGGACAGCAAATTTACACAGATACAAGCTGTACACTCACTACTTTACTTTGCAGCAAAGTGTCATTTCTTCAGTATTGTCACCTGAAAGGATATAATAATATATTTACAAAAATGTGAGGGGTGTAATCACTTTTGTGAGATACTGTATATTGTATTAATATGGCAGCATATACATTGCTAAATATTTTAAAGAATTGTCAATGTCCACAATGTTGTTTAACCCCCTTGGCGCCGGCTCCCACCGCCCCTTTAAGGGCTTTAGCATGCCGGTGAAACGTGAGAATTACCTACCCCGTGAGAAAAACCTACCCACGTCACTTCCTGCCAGGAACAGCTGAGCAGCGCAGCACTGCGCATGCTCACAGCCCCGGATACCTAATTGAAGAGCTGAGGATCAGACTAGTGCGCATGCGCACTAGTCTGAAACGATCTCGGTGTCCGTGAAAAAAACCTACCGACGCGGTGGTGACATAAAACAGCTGTGCTGCACTATCACTCATCTCCGCGCCTGTCCCGGTCACTTCCCTGATCTTGGCTAGTAAATATAAAAGCGGCTGGCGGCTCCGTGATTTATCTTTTCATACAGCCGCCGCCGCTTTTATATTTACTAGCCGAGAGCAGGGTAGTGACCGGGACAGGAGCGGAGATGACTCATAGTGCAGCACAGCTGTTTTAATGTAACTGCTCGCGTTACACAGACTGCCGTGCACCGGAAGTGACGAGGGTAGGTTTTTCTCACGGGTAGGTAATTCTCACGGAACACCAGTAAGCAGTGCTTTTGGCCATGTTATTGCCAAGATTGGCTGACACGGTGGTCACATTATTGTTAGTCGCTGCTCACTGTGCTTGGAGCGTGCACCACACACGCTCTCGGCCCAACTTCCTCTGTGTTATTGCGTGCAAATATGCAGCCACTCGGCGTGAAGGCCCGGGCCGCTGAGAGGCTGCATATTTGCGTGCACTTGGGGCAATTTTATTGCCACAATTTTGACTGGACTTGAAGCAATGCCTGCATAATCTTGAGGTCTATGGACCTAAAAACGCATCAAAGTCAGACCAAAGTAGTGCAGGGACTGACTTGAAGTCGCACAGATATGAACAGCACTCATTGGAAATCATGGAGTACAACTTGTCATGTGACTTTGCAGTCCCAAGTCACAGGACAAGTCGCACAAGTGTAAAAGGGGCTTTAGTCCATCCGTGCTCTTTAGTGTGTGCCTCCCATGCTGATAAATCATGGGAGGTCCCTACGATATGGATCCCATGTAAAAGCATCTGAAGATGGGGTGCAACGCATTAGTGGGGTGACGTCACATCCAACCCTTGAGGCACACACCTTGCAGGATGCATCCGGGTTTGTTCTGTGTCTGCAAATATCTTTTAACAAGCAAGTGTAGCCTGTTTAAACACATTTTTTAATAAAGTGGAATTACACTATTGGAGCTTTCCCTTGTTTGCTCCTTTATCCATGAGACATTGAGGCTTTCCTGCAGCCTGGCCATAGAGGAATTAGGAAAGGAGTGGAGTGTATTTAAAGAGAATATACTGTATATACCTGAATATCACAGCATTTAAAGTGCACCTGCCCGCATGTTTTTCCATGGGGTCCATATCTTTTGGTGAGTTTGGGCACAAGAAGGGAGCATTCTGTCTGGCATTGTGTCTGCACTGTACAAAAGTGATTTTTCAGCACAAGAGATTGAACTTGTGTAAATCACACTTAAGAGCACAGATGGACTAAGTGTGAATTACCATATTTCACCTGTCTGTCTATACAGTTCGTAAACAACATTGTGGGCATTGAAAATTCTTTAAAATATTTAGGATTGTATATGTCACCATATCTATACAATATCTACTGTATGTGTATTAAAAGGAGTAATGCTGTAAGTGATATATACAGCATTTAAGATTATTATTATAGACCTCTATGATAGGACACATGGAGACAAGATTATGGCTATTCATTTATGCACATTAGACAGAGATTTAAAGGGGCAGCACTGTCAGTAGTTTTTGAAGAGCTAGGTACCTGGTAACTCATTTTCTAGGAAGCCTATAAACAGGAAACACCATAAGCACGGTCATAAAAAGTTGACACATACCTCAATGCTTTAACTAATGAAAAAGGGCACCATCTTAGAGAATGAGCAAGGGATAGTTACTTAGGAAGGGTCAACCATTCGAAGAACTTGCCTGCCAAAAGTTTAAGCTTGGCTGGACAGTGGGTTTATGCGGTAATGCCTTACAAAGGATTTAAGGCTCGACCATGTCACAGCCCTGCAGATCTGCCCTGGTATGGCCCCTGCTTTTTCTTTGTAGGAGGAAGCCCATATCCTGGTGGAGTGAGCTGTTACTCTCCTTTCTAACTGGCAGGTGAGAGCTACAGTATAGATATCTTCATCCACCTAGATATGATGCTCTTTGACACTTGAAGTCCTCTGTTCTGGCATGAAAAAAAGGACAAAGAGCTGATTTTTTCCAAACCTTGGTTCTTTCAAGATGAGCTTTAAGGATTCTTCTAGCACCTAGCTTGGTATATATTTCTCTCTTTTCCCACTGTCCTGGCTACCGACAAAGGAGGGGATAATTATATTCTGTGACCTATGAAATGCCGAAGGAACTTTTGGTAGAAAGTCTGGATCTGGTGAGAGGCCTAATTTACCCAAATAATTTGCACAATATGGTTAGAGGATAGAGATCGCCTGCATTTCACTTACTCTCCTGGGCGAAACTAGAGATACTAATACACTTTTCAGTGTAAGCATTTTGTCAGAGCTATCCTCTAAGAGCTCAAAGGGAAGCTTGAGGAATCCCTCAAACACTGGGGACATATCCTATGAGGGGAACTTTTTGGAGGGTAGCGGTATTGTTTTAAAAGTGGTGTAGAACATCCAAGCAAATGTACATATAAAGGCAGCTGACAAAAAGGATAATACAGTCCTCAAAATAGAATAAACAAAAATTTGCAGCGCCAACCATAAATGAGCATATAAAACTTATCTTGAAAGCAGTCCAAACTTGAAGCACAGTCTATGGCACAGACAAATAGCAGCTTCATCCAGTGAAAAGAGATGAGTTGGATAATCCTTAATCAATCCCTCAGTGGTGCGTCATGTAAAAAGAACATAAAATACAACATAGTGCAACTCTGCTGGATAAGAGAGTAAATTGGGGAGGGAGAGTGGGGGTTCACCAGTGAAGGAGCGTGGTAGAAAGTGACATTCCTCCTGTTCCCCTATGTATAAAGTACTCACCAAATGATGGTGGAGATTAGCATGTAGGGGATTGATAACACAACACTTCCCGAGTAGCAGAGTGCACAGCCCAGCGTCAGTGGCAAACACCTGTGGAGATCAGACTGCTGCTTTTTGCTCTCTCATCACAGCTCCAGCCATCCATCCAGATAATGCAGGCGCTCACAGGCAAAGCAAAGGAGACCAGGGGTGAAATCCAACTCCTTTTTATTAAATTAAAGGCTAAAATAAACAGTAAATGGTGTGTGTACTTACAAGCCACACCGCTGTTACACAGACATCAGCGGAGCGACTGACCAGGAAAGCACACCCAGATACGCCCAACACGTTTCCGACCAATAGTCGATCATCAAGGGGCTGACATCTGTCAATCACAGCCCTTTTGTATTCACTGGGAAGCCGCAGCTTATTGGAGTTAGTTTGTCATCCCTCCCCCAGTAGCCCAACAGCATTACACTACAGAATAGAAAGAAAAAGGGGCTGTATTAGCCCCCATTTTCTATATGGGATAGTGGCAGTGGCAGTCAGACATAGATTTGACCTCTAGTTAACTAGGTCCAGGAGTATAACCTTATCTGAAGCTGGGGACAGTGGCCTTTTGACTCTTGGGTCATTTCAGCTCCACTTCCCGCTCAAATTCATGCGGTATCTGGGCAGTTTTTAAAACCGCTGTAGCCTTCCCACCTGATTTAACCCCGTTTCTGGGGAGATTTGCACGTGAGCCCTGCTTCCCGCTCAAATCTCCCGCCTTTAGGGGCTCAGCCAGTCCCAACTAGTTCCCTGTAGGGCTATTTAAGTGTGACCTCGGGGCTCTGAATCATCCTATCTTCAAGAAAAGCTGTGGCATTTTGTTCTGGGTGTTATATATCCTGCCTGAAGAATGAGCCTGCTTAGAAGACTAATTGAAAGAGCCGGGGAGAAGACGGCGTAGATTGGATCCGGCGCTGCCTTAACCTACCTTTGTCTCCGGGTCAAGAGGCTCCGGTGGGAGCTACACCAGTCACGGTACCTGTCCCGGGGTCCGTGGCTGAAGAAAGCAGCATGCCAGATGAAGAGAGCGCCGGCGAAGACCGTCTGCATCCGCCGGAGGACATGGTAGAAGTGCGCACATCACCGGACATGCGCAGCAGAGGTCACGTCCGGTGCAGAGGCGGGACCGGCCAAACGGAAGAGGATGCCACGGAAGCTATTCTCTCCCTCCGAGGCAAGCTGACGTCAGGATCAACGAGTGGTCTTCACCACCCAGACGCGGGGGTTGCCAAGCAGGACGCAATACAGCCGGGGGTCCAGTGCACCACCACCAATCCCCTGGGCATAGAAGAACGGCCGCAAGGAGGGAGCCTGTCAGTCGGACAAGCGACAACGCTGCCACTCTGCAAGACATTCCGGCGCATTCTTTCCCTTAGGTCAGAATTTCAGCCCAGCCTGTTGCGGGTGAGTCCTCTGCAGTTGTTAATGACAATGTAATGTCCAAGCTTTTTCTGAATTTCAGTCTTTTACTAAGAATAGCCAGCCTAAAACTCATGTTAATCTTTGTGCTGGAAGCATATAAAAATTTTGGGGAGTCTGCATGGTTCAACTAGGACGTTGCTTTCCATCAGAAACTTGCAGTTCAACCCAATTTGAAATGGGGACCAAGGATGTCGGACTCTGGCTCGACCTTTTTCTTCCCCAGAGGTCATTTTTTCCTAGACAAACTAGCAACCCTCAACAATCACAGAAAGGTTTTCAAACCTTCACAAAGGTTGGCAAATTAATGGCAAATTAAAACCAGGGGTTTTCATTTTAATGAGTCCCAATGCAAATGGCCTGGTTCCTGTAAATTTAGGCACGAGTGCGCTTTCTGCGCAGGAACGCATCCCATCACAAAATGTTTCAAAAAAATGTCAGCAAATAATCAACAGCCAGGGGGCATTCCAAAGAGCCATTACGCCAGTGAGGTTCCAAGAAATGCTGCCATGGCTCCACATTTATCCAGACAAGGGGAAGGCACAGCTCCTAATTGAGGGTTTTGCTTATGGTTTCTTTTTACCAATTTTTAAAGGAAAAGGTTGTGTGATTTTTAATAATCTAAAGCCAGTGGATGGCCTGCAAGACATTGTGGCTTCAAAAATTTTGAAAGAAATCCAGAAAGGAAGATTTGCGGGGCTTTTTCTCATCCCCCCTTTAGGGATTTTAGAATATCACCCTTGGGAATAGTATAAATGAAAGAACCTAATACCTACAGGTTAATAGACCATCTTTCTTTTCCTAAAAGGTGACTCACTTAATGAAGACATTAGTGAGGACATGGCGTCTGAAGTATTCAACTTTTGAAGATGCTTTAGTTAAACTTAGGAATTTAGGTCATGGTGTTCTAGCAAAAACTGATATCAAGTCTGTGTTCTGTTTACTGCCTGTACACTACAAATGCTTTAACTCTTTAGGTTTTTATTTTGCAGGAAGTTATTATTTTGACAGGTGCCTTCCAATGGGCTGCTCCCTTTCTTGTTTTTACTTTGAGTGTTTTTCATCTTTTCTGGAATGGGTGATAATTCATGAGACTGGTTCACAATTTATGGTTCACTACTTAGACGATTTCCTTTTTTGGGACCTTATGATTCTCCTGATTGTGAAATTTTACTTAACACTTTTATTAGTATTTGCAAACAGTTTGGTATCCCTCTGGCCCAAGAAAACAGTTTTTCCCTCAACATGTGTAGATTTTTAGGTATCGCTATTGATTCAGAAAGGATGGAATTCAGACTGCCAGAGGAAGATTGAGAAGCTGCGCAGATCTTTGCTGATGGTAATCCGCAGACGGAAGGTTTGTTTACAAGAATAACAATTTTTATTAGGTCTACTGGCGTTTGCCTCCAGGGTTATCCCGGTAGGCAAGTTGTTTTCTAGGAGACTATATGCCTCCATTTCTGGTCTTCAATCCCCCTCGGCTCACGTGAGAATTTCCAGTGACATGAGGGAAGATTTATTGGTCTGGATTGAGTTTCTTTTTTATTTTAATGGGAAAACGGTATGGCAAGAGCAATTAATTTTAGATAGGGAGTTTTTTCTTTTTACAGATTCAGCTGGTTCCAGAGGCTTTGCCGCCATCTGGTGTACTCACTGGTGCACTGCACCATGGTGCTCCAGATGGAGGAGCCTAGGTTATACATGAAATATAGTACTGCTGGAGCTTTTTCCGATCATAGTGGCCCTGGAGCTATGGGGCCACTGTTTTAGGAACAAGCGCATCATGGTAAGGACAGACAACAAGGGAGTGCTCTTTGCATTTAACTGTTTATCGTCAAAATCTACACCAGTTACCAGTATGCTAAGTTATCTGGTAGCAAAATACCTTTATTTTAATATTTGGATCAAAGCGTCTTTTGTGCCGGGAAAAGATAATGTGCTGGCGGATTCTCTATCTCTTAGATTTCATCACGGAGAATATTAAAAGGTCTTTAGCCCCGCAACGTTTGCTGGATACTTATCAGCGTGGTCATTATGGTTATCACATTTACAGTGGCTTAATCTGTCTGCTGACTTTCTGAAAATTTGGTGTTGTCTTTTTTGAACTCCCTTTTTAAAAAACAATACTCGTGGTTCCACGCTAACAAGATTATAGCGGGAGTATCATTTTTTTTTTTTAAACTTCACTATCTACTTTCATGTTTGTACTTTTTCTCTGGGAAACAAGCCTTACAGGGTTATAGAAGAGTGAATTCTAGAGTTGATGGTAGAAAGCCTGTCACCATCGACATCCTTGTTAAGGTTTAAAAAGTGTTTGTTTCTCCAAGTATGAGTCGGCTCCTTTTAAAGCCACTTTTTCTTTTATGTTTTTTGCTGCCCTCAGAATCTCTGAACTGACTCCCAATATTAGATTTGGGTTTTCTGGTTTAATTTTTGACGATATTCATTTTTTTGACTCCAGTGTCAGCATTTTTATAAGGCATTCTAAAACAGATCAGTTAGGGCTAGGTAAGCGGTTATTTCTCAATGAATTTAAAGGCTCTTTAATTTGCCCGGTAACTTCCTTAAGGAATTTTGTTTCTCTGAGACCCCCTATAAGTTATTATTCATACATGAATCTGGAAAACCTCTTTCCAAGTTCTCATCTGTTTTGAAAATGTGTTGTAAATCTTTAAAGTTAAGTGACAATGTTTTTACCACCCACTCTTTTAGAATAGTCGCAGCAACCGAGGCAGCTAGATTAGGCCTAGAGGGTGAGTTAGTTAAGAAAAAAGGGAGATGGAAAACTAACAGTTATCTGTCTTGTATTCGTCCTAATGAATGTTATTAAAATTCCAGGAACCAAGCTCAAGGTTTGGCTATCGTGCCACTCTTTTATTCACTGGGCGCAAAGGAGAGAAAGGAAAAGGGTCTACACAGAAAACCTCGGTCTGGACGTTAAGAAGTTTGAGGTTCATTGGTTTAGCAAAAAAGCAATGGTGTGGACAGAATTTAGGTCAAAATTTTTTAGACTATTACAGTTATTACCTCACCCAGATATTTTAGTTATTAACTTAGGCGGTAATGACATTGGTCATTTTAAAACTTTAGATCTCCTTTTTCAGATGATGGAGGATTTGGAACAAGTGCAGTCTCATTTTCCTAGCCTAGTTCTGTTTTTTTCAGAGGTCATTCCAAGATTGATATTTTATAAATATCGGTCTTTGAGACCTCTGGAGAAGATTAGAAAAAGATTAAACTAAGTCTTAGTAAATTGCTTAATAAAATTGGATAAAATTGGAATTTTAACTTTTAGACATGTCGAGTTGAAAGGGGGAATCGCGGGATTATATTGGAAAGATGGCATACACCTATCTGATATTGGTTTGGATGTTTTTAATACTAATTTGGGTACTTGCATTGAGCAGGCAGCGCGTTGGGCTGTTGGGGACAGGCAGAATGTTTCTGCCTGTCTGGTGGATAATTTTGTTTAAAGTCATGTTATATATTTTCAACCTGAGCCATAGTGGCTAGGTTGTTTTTAAATGTTATGTATCAATTTGAAAAACTGAATTTTTGTAAAATCTTACCGTAAAATTCCTTTCTCCGATTCCTCCGACAAAGCATTTACATAGACACACCCATGGGGGCTGTCCCACTGGTGCAATACACCCCTGCAATAGCCATCCCAACCCAGTTTGGTAGCAAGCAGTTAAGTGTATAAGAACCCCAAAAGAGGGGCGGGGGCGGCGACTGTCGGAGGACTCAGAGAAAGGAATTTTATGGTAAGATTTTACAAAAATTCAATTTTCTCTTACGTCCTCCGACAGTCGCCGCCCACTCATACAGTCTTCACCAATGGGGATGTCCCAAAGCAGTGTAGACATGAGGGGTGGGAAACGCAACCATCAGAAAGGCAACGCAGTACCCACAGCAGAGAAAGGAACCTTACATGAACAGCAAGGGAACCTCCTGTGCAACAAGAAAGCTCAACAGGAGCAATAACCCAGGAAAGCAAATAACCAAGGGGGTAAACAACCCCAACAGTCAGGGACCCGCAAAAACAAACAGGGTCCCCTACGGCACTGCCGCACGGAGAATTTTGCGGCCAAAGGAGGCATCAGCTGATGCCAGAACATACATTTTGTAGAATTTGGAAAAAGTGTGCACTGATGACCAAGTCGCAGCCTTGCACACCTGGGCCACCGAAGCCTGATCCTGGAAGGCCCAGGATGTACTCATCGCTCTGGTAGAGTGTGCCTTGACAGGGAAGGGCAGTACCCTTTCCTTCAATGAATAGGCCTGAACAATTGTCTGTCTGATCCATTTTGAAATGGTCACCACAGACGCAGCCATACCCTTCCGAGGTCCCTCAGGAAGGACAAAGAGAATCCGATTTTCAAAAGGATTCAGCAAACAGGTAAACCCTGATCGCCCTGACAAAATCCAACGAATGCAGGGCAACCTCCTTAGGATGCTTAGGATTCGCACAGAGCGTAGGTAAAACAATGTCCTCATTAAGGTGAAAATCCGAAACCACCTTTGGAAGAAAGGACGGGTTAGGTCGCAAGACCACCTTATCCCTATGAACCACCAGGTAAGGGGAACGGCAGGACAACGCCGCCAATTCCGACACTCTGCGAGCCGAAGTGATCGCCACCAGAAAGGCAACCTTTTTAGACAGCAGAGGTAACGAAATTTCCCTGATGTTTTTAAACGGGGAACGTTGTTACACGGACAGAACCAAGTTCAAGTCCCATGGAGGTAGGGGCTCCCTTCTAGGAGGGGCCAAGTGACGCACACCTTGAATGAAGGGGCGAATCAAAGAATTAGATGCCACCGGGCGCTGAAAAAGAACAGCCAGTGCAGATACCTGGCCCTTAATCATGGCCAACGCAAGGCGCTGGTCCACACCAGACTGAAGGAAAGCCAACACTCTCGCCACCGAGTAAGAACGAGGAGAGAAGCCCCTGGACTCACACCAGGCAAAATAAGCTTTCCATGTACGGTAATAAATCTTCATAGATGAGGCTTTTCTAGCCCTGATTAAGGTAGGAATGACCTGAGGAGAGACCCCTGTCTCTCAGGACCTGGCTTTCAACAGCCATGCCGTTAAAGCCAGCGACTGTAAAGCAGGATGGAAGATCGGTCCCTGAGACAGTAGATCTTCTCGCATTGGCAGCCGCCATGGAGGCTCGACGGCCAGGTGAATGATGTCTGCATACCAGGACCGGCGTGGCCAGTCCGGCGCTACCAGAATCACCAGTGTTTGTTCCAAGGCCAACCTGCGAAGGAACCTGGAAAACAACTGAATCGGAGGAAAGGCATATATCAGATGATACTGATGCCAAGGCACCACCAGCGCATCCGAGGCATCTGCCAGAGGATTGTGCGTGCTTGCCACGAACCTTTCCACCTTGTGGTTTAGCCGAGATGCGAACCGATCCACATCCGGTTATCCCCATTTCGCACACAGCATGTGAAAAACCTCCGGGTGCAGGGACCATTCCCCCTGGTCCAGGGTCTGGCGGCTCATATAATCGGCCTGCCAATTCTCCACACCCGGAATGTGAACTGCTGATATCGCTGGGACATGAGTCTCGGCCCAAGACAGAACGCTGGTCACTTCCTGAGCTGCCCGGGCACTCCTGGTGCCCCCTTGGTGGTTGATGTACGCCACCACAGTGGCATTGTCCGTCTGCACCCGTACAGGACGGCCCTGAAGACGATCCGACCAGTGGAGCAGGCACAGCTTGATCGCTCTCAATTCCAATATGTTGATCGAAAGGGAGGATTCCTCCTCCGACCAAGTGCCCTGGGCAGACAGGTTGCCCAGGACGCCACCCTAGCCCGACAGGCTGGCATCTGGTAATCTCCGTCCACAGTAACGGCCGGAAGGATTTCCCTTCTGACACAGCCAGGGACTGAAGCCACAAGAGATCCATTCTGGTTTGGCGACTCAGAGACACTCTCAGGTCCAAGGACTGAGGCCGTCTGTCCCACCTGGCCAGGACCTCCGCTTGGAGAGATCGTGTGTGAAACTGTGCAAATGGTATCGCCTCGAACCCTGACACCATCAACCCCAGGGACCGCATACAGGTCCTGAGTGACGAGGATACGTTGTCCCTGAGGGACCTGACCTCGGACTGCAGGGTCCGGAGCTTGTCCTCCGGTAAGAACACCTTTGCTAGAGCAGAGTCCAGGACCATTCCCAAATACGGGAGACGAACCGATGGAGACAAAGTCGACTTCTGAACGTTGATGGTCCATCCGAACTCCTGGAGTGTCTGGACCGTAGTGGACAGATCGCACAACAGGCTCTGACTGGCACTCGATCTTAACAGGAGATCGTCCAGATATCCCAAGACCGCAATGCCCTGTGCCAGCAACAGGCCCAGAACAGGCGCCAACACTTTGGTAAAGACCCTTGGAGCCGAAGCGAGACCGAAAGGTAACGCCACAAACTGATAATGATCCTCCGTGAGACCCCGCATAGGGAAAGTCAGCCACCGTCTTTCTGGATTTTTGGTCAGCCGACCAGCTTTTCAACCAGATCAATCGACGGTTAAGCACCACGACACTAGACAGGCGCGCAGCTAATGGGGCCTCATTCAAGGCCGCATTACAGATACATGACCCCTTGATAAACCTGGTCCACCATCTCCAAGGTAGTAGGGGGGGCAGAATCCGCCACGAGGGTGTGTCTTATCATTATTACATAGTTATTACATAGTTAGTGAGGTTGAAAAAAGACATCCGTCCATCCAGTTCAACCTATGATGTGTGTGTGTGTGTTTGCTGTTAACCGTACATTGTATTCTCCACTTTGTTGTGGTCTTTAAGGTGCCCATCTAATAGTTTTTTGAAATTATCAATGCTCCCTGCGGATACGACTGCTTGTGGAAGAGAATTCCACATCCTTACCGCTCTTACAGTGAAGAACCCCTTACGCACTTTAAGGTTAAACCGCTTTTCCTCTAGTTTTAGTGAGTGGCCACGTGTCTTATTGTATCTCCTTTCTCTGAATAGTTTGTTCCTTATGCTAGGGTCGCCAGTACAGTATTTGTACATTGATATCATATCCCCCCTCAATCGTCTCTTCTCCAGAGAGAATAAGTTCAGTGCTTGTAGTCTTTCCTCATAGCTGATGTCCTCCATTCCCCTAATTATTTTTGTTGCCCTTCTCTGGACTCTTTCCAGTTCCAGCACATCCTTCCTGAGGACCGGTGCCCAGAACTGAACAGCATACTCCAGATGTGGCCGGACCAGAGCCTTGTAGAGCGGTAGAATAATCTTTATTTCTGGAGTGAATTCCCTTTTTTATACATCCCAGTATTCTGTTGGCTTTGCTTGCAGCGGCTTGGCATTGCATGCCACTGCCAAGCCTGTTGTCTACCAGTACCCCCAGGTCCTTTTCCATCCTAGACTCACCCAGAGGTTCCCCCCCTAGTGAGTAACTTGCTTTCTGGTTTCTGGCCCCCAAGTGCATTACTTTACATTTTTCAACATTAAACCTCATCTGCCATGTAGTTGCCCACCCCATTATTTTGTTCAGGTCCGCTTGTAAGGTTTCCACATCCTGCACAGAAGATATTGGCATGCCTAGTTTAGTATCATCTGCAAATACTGAGATTGTACTAGATATCCCCTCCTCTAGATCATTTATGAATAAATTAAACAGGATTGGTCCCAGGACAGAACCCTGGGGGACCCCACTTTCCACACCCACCCAATCCGAGTACTCCCCATTTATCACCACCCTCTGGACTCTCCCCTGGAGCCAGTTCTCTATCCAGGTACTCACCTTATGGTCCATACCTACCTTCCTTAGTTTGTACAGTAAGCGTTTGTGGGGAACGGTGTCAAAGGCCTTTGCAAAGTCCAGATACACCACATCCACAGGCTTACCTTTATCTAGGTGGCAGCCCACTTCATCGTAGAAGGTTAATAGATTGGTTTGGCAAGAACGATTTTTCATGAATCCATGCTGATTACTACTAATAATAGCATGTTCATTACTAAAGTCTTGTATGTGGTCCCTTAACATCCCCTCCAAAATCTTGCAGACTACAGATGTTAGGCTGACCGGCCTATAGTTACCCGGGATATATCTCGGCCCCTTTTTAAATATTGGTACCACGTTGGCTTTTTTCCAATCAGCTGGCACCATACCCGTCTGTAAACTATCCTTAAAGATCAAGAATAATGGTCTGGCAATCACCTGGCTGAGCTCTTTAAGAACCCTCGGGTGCAAGCCATCCGGTCCCGGTGATTTATTTATGTTAAGTTTCTCTAGTTTAGTTCCAAGTCTATCTTCTGTTAGCCATGGCAGCACTTCCTGAGGTGTGTTGTTTAGTTCGGCCTTACAAGCTGGGTTCGTGTAGCCCCCCGATTCTTTTGTGAAGACTGAAGAGAAGAAATTATTTAACACTTCTGCCTTTTCTCTGTCCTCAGTGGCCATATTTCCTTTGTCATCTTTTATGGGGCCAATGTGTTCTGGCCTCGCTTTCTTACTGTTTATATACTTAAAGAACTTCTTGGGGTTCTTTTTACTCTCCTCCGCTATATGTCTCTCGTGTTCTATTTTAGCCGCCCTGATTTCGTCTTTACATTTCTTATTGCACTCTTTGTAATGCTTAAATGCTGCCAATGACCCCTCAGTCTTGTATTTTTTGAAGGCCCTTTCTTTAGCACTAATATGCATTTTTATGTTGGAGTTTAGCCACCCAGGGTTTAGTTTTGCTCTTTTAAATGTATTTCCCTTTGGAATGCACTGGCCAATCCCCTTGTTAAGTATGCTCTTGAAGCACTCCCATTTTTCCTCCGTGTTCTTTGTTCCAAGGGTTCTATCCCATTTGATATTTTCTAGCAGCGAGCGCAGTTTTGGGAAATTGGCTCTTTTGAAATTCAGTGTCCTTATATAACCCTTGTGCTTCCTATTACTGTAATTAATACTGAAACTTATTGACCTATGGTTACTGTTTCCTAAGTTCTCCCGTATTTCTATATCCGTGAGCAGGTCTGTATTGTTGGTAATCAGTAGGTCAATTACCGCATTGTTTCTTGTCGGTGCATTCACCCTGGTCCAATCCGCCACAGCCTGAGCAACCATGACAAAGGCAAAAATAGGTTTTAGCATGGAGCCTGCCACCATGTAAGAATGGCGGGCAAGCGATTCCAGCCTCCTATCCATAGGATCCCTAAATACCGGTGAATCTTCCGTGGGAATCAGAGTACCCTTGTTCAATCTGGCCACAGTGTGATCCACCTGAGGAGCCACACACCAGCGCGAAACCGTAGGAGACGCAAAAGGGTAAAGAAGTTGGAACCTTTTTGGCACCGTGAAGGTGTGTTTTAAATTGCGCCATTGCTCATTCACTGTGCGATGAAACTCAGCGGGGCAAGGAAAAACCTGCGCCGTCTTGTGGGTCCTGTGTGAACCAAAAGAGGACACAATGGCCGGAGGATTGGGCTCATCCTCTAAATGTAGTGTTTCTTTCACGGCAAGAATCAGTGCATCCATAGCTGCGCGTTCCTCGGGCGTTCCAGGGGGGAATCATCCACCCCTGCAACCTCCGCCTCCCCCTCAGACTGAGAAGAGCAAGACCCTTCAAGGGGTACGCTACCTACAGCAACCATGTCACATTCAGAATCAGAAGAAAAAGAAATCCTAGGCCTTTTTCTAGCAGCACGTTCAGTCATCAGCATAACCATTTTGGACACCAAAGTCGCTACTACCGCAGACAAAATTAGTCAGGGCAGAGGATTCAGAGGAACCTGAATCCCCCACCAAGGCTGGAGGGAATTTGCTGTCCTGGGATTCCATTCCATTTTTTTTTGTAAGGTACTGGCCCTTTAAGCGCGCCGCGGACCTCGCAGCACACCGCTACAAAGACTGTGGAACACAGACCCCCCGCAGGGACAAACTGAAAGACAGGAATATAGTACAAGGGAGGACAAAAGGACAGCAGAACAGAGCCCCACAAGTGTGTTACCACTGCAGTCGGTCGTTCCTGAGTGAAGGGAGGAAGTGATGTCACCGCCAGGGGCTGAACTGAGGCTGCAGGCCAAGGAAAAATGGTTGCCTATAGAAAAGAATGGGAGGCTTTGGGCAAAATGGCCACCGACATGTGCTCGGAACAATCGTTTGCCACACAAAAGATGGCGCCGCAAGGCGCCAAAATACACTACATACCATGCTGTATAAGCGCCCATAGTGAAGCCAGACATGCTGCCCACACCTAAAATGGCGGACCGGCGGTTTTTAACCCCGCAGCGGTCGCCGCACATGTCTGTACCTCCAAGCACCCTAAAGTCACACAGGAGAGGGACCCCATAAAAAACCACACAGCGCTGGCTGTGAGAGACAAAAACCCCACAGGGACCGGGATCAGGGAGCCCAAAATGTACAGACATAAGGGGACACCAAAGACACACAGGACTGTCAGCCCCAGACAGAGGCCCCACACAGAGTGGACTTACCTGTACTCAATGGCGTGGGGTGCCTCATATCAAATGGGAAACCGCCCGCCCTCAGATGGCAGGGGAGTGCCGTCAGCCAAAAAACGCAGGACACCAGTAGTACCCGGACAAACCGTGGTATGCCGAGGTAGCCACCTCACAGGCTGCATCCCTGAGGACAGGGATGGGTCGTTTGTGAGGCCAGGGCAAACACATAGCCTATTAAACGCTCGATGGCGGGCTGGGATTCCATCTGACCCTCTGTCCCGGAGAACCAGGACGACCAGTCCGATTCCCAGCTCCGCAAACGCCGTCTTCATCCGAAGATCCGACTAACTAACGCTGACAAAATAAAACAGCTAGTAATGCAAAGAAAAAATGACATTTGCAGAAAAATAGAAGAAGAAGGCTGATACTGTAGCCCCAGCACAGGGGCACATCTACTCCTTAACTAGGCAGAAGACAAACTGAGTTGGGATGGCTATTGTAGGGGGGTATTGAACCAGTGGGACAGCCCCCATGGGTGTGTCTATGTAAATGCTTTGTTCTTAACAAGTCTTATGCCTAGCTACTCCTGTGGAGAGGAAGTCAATACCCCATTGGTGAAGACTGAACTGTCGGAGGACGTAAGAAAAATAAAGTTTTATCTATTTATTCTATACCAATAAAACAGCCGCGGCCTGATCTTTCCCAAACCAATATTGTGTTTGTGTTTATTTATTAATTTGTAAGGAAAATGTTTTTAAGGTTTAGCTGTAAGTCAAAACATCCTGCATGCTTTTCCCATAGAAAGAAAAACGGGCTGTATTAGTCCCCTTTTTCTATATGGTATGGTGGCAGGGGCAGTCAGACAGATTTGACCTCTAGTTAACTAGGTCCAGGAGTATAACCTTATCTGAAGCTGGGGACAGTGACCCTTTGACTCTGGGTCATTTCAGCTCCGCACCCACTCAAATTCATGCGGTAACCCCGTTTCTGGGGAGATTTGCGCGTGAGCCCCGCTTCCCGCTCAAATCTCCCGCCTTTATTGGCTCAGCCAGTCCCAACTAGTTCCATGTAGGGCTATTTAAGTGTGACCTTGGGGCTCTGAATCCTCCTATCTTCAAGGAAAGCTGTGGCGTTCAGCCCCCCCCCCCCCTCCCCTTTTGGTTGTCGCGGCCAGTTATTTATTGGTTCACTATGTCGGCTTTGCATAGTGCTTAGGTGGACGAAAGTGGTTATGTTTATAAGTTGATGTAATTTACTGGATAATTTTAAATAAAGTTTTATCTATTTATTCTATACCAATAATAAAACGGCCGCGGCCTGATCTTTTCCAAACCGTGTTTGTGTTTATTTATTAATTTGTAAAGGAAAAATTTTTTAAAGGTTTAGCTGTAAGCCAAAACATCCTGCATGCTATTCCCATACAGCGCTATTTTCCCATAGCACAAAATGCCAGTATACAGGTACAAAGGGTAGGGGACAAAGTTTGTGCACTACTAAAAGTCTATTTATATTAACCACCTCTGTAACCTATATCATCTTATTCACATGATGCAGCATGTGAATAAGAGGATATAGGTTACAGAGGTGGTTAATATAAATTAACTAATTAGTCATCAATCCCCTACATGCTAATCTCCACCGTCATTTGGTGAGTACTTTATACATAGGGGAGCAGGAGGAATGTCACTTTCTACCGCTCGCCTTCACTGGTGAACCCCCACCCTCCCTCCCCAATTTACTCTCTTATCCAGCAGAGTTGCACTATGTTGTATTTTATGTTCTTTTCACATGACACACCACTGAGGGATTAAGGATTATCCAACTCAACTGTTTTCACTGGATGAAGCTGCTATTTGTCTGTGCTATACAGGCCCGGATTGGCTAATCGGGAGCAACGGGAAAACTCCCGGTGGGCTGGTCATTTTTTTTGGCCGCGAGGGCCGTTGTCATATCGGGGGGGGGGGGGGTTACACCACTCTGCCTGAGGCGGGAGCCCAAGCTCCTGATCCGCTTCTCTTTATCTATGCTGGCAGGCCGGCATCGCATTGCCGCTGCGCCGCATAGTGTGATGACGTGAAGGAGAAATGGAGAGGGACTTCTCTCCTCACTTGCTCCTCCTCCCGTCCTAAACCTCCCCTCCCTGCCCTTTGCACTCCCTGGCCTGACGTCACGGTGACTGCAACGCTAGGGTGAGGTGAGTAGGTGAGGGGAGGTGAAAATAGTGCAATTAAACTTAAGGCGCCCAGACAGATATAAGGTGCTGCTTTTTGATTTGTGCTGCCTGTTAAATAGTCCGTAACTTCAGTATGTTTATTTATCAGATGCAGTGCTTGTCTCAGCAATCAGTTTATTCACCCTTAGTGTCAGTGTGAATTTGCTATTCCTCCTCCTCTGTGTGAAAGGGCCACTCCCCAGACAGATTCAGTCCAGCAAGGACCCCCTGAGTTTTGAGTACAGATGTTCTTCTAGTGGGTCTCTCTGCGTTATTCCCAGCTCCTCTTTTGGGTATGTTCTTTTATGTCTGCATGAGATTTTTTATGTTTTTATCCCCAATGCATGAAAGATGAAACAGGGGAGAGACCCACTAGGACATCTGTTTTTTTTTTGTGTTTTTTTTTAAAGCCCGTGGTGTGTGAAACACACTCAAAAGACTTACACCCAATGCATAAAAAAGTGCACACACGCAAAACGTGAGACACACAAAAAGTGCACAAGGCGTACACATAGCCCTCCTCCGAAGAGGAAGGGCCCCAACTCTGATACCCCGGGGCGCAAGGCTCCTGACGGGGACTGAGGTACTCACTTTGGCCCACCCAGCCGAAGCCAGGCAGACCCCGTTCTCCAGGGGGACTGCCGAGACAGCCCACCCCAAGTACTTGGTAGGGCTCCCCCGAAGGGAGACCCCATGAGAGAGGGCGAACTAAGCCAAAAGGCCATATCCACCCCCTCCCAAGACGTTCAGAGCAGGCCCGAGGACCTACGCCATACTAATCGCGCAAGTGACAACCAAAAAGGACAAACGTGAACATACAACAAAGAAAAAAGAGTGGGGAAGGGGAAGTGGAGAAGTGCTGGGTAGTGTCAAAGTGCAAGACCTTGACAGGCCCCCCGGCCAGGAATAAAAAAATTCCTCTGGTGCTGGCATCTGTACTGTACTCAAAACGCAAGGGGTCCTTGCTGGCCCGAATCTGTCTGGGGAGTGGCCCTTGCACACAGAGGAGGATTATCAAATTCACACTGACACTAAGGGTGAATAAACTGATTGCGGAGACTAGCACTGCATTGATAAATTTAAATTAGATTTTTTTCATCATTTCAATGTTTGGATATTTATGAATACTAAAAAGAAAATAGGATTTGGATACTGTCCTATTTACTGTTCTAATAAATCTTCACTGTGAAGCAAAAAACTTAGGCTACTGTATTTGCCCTGAATTAGAAATTATGATATTTTTTGAAAAATACAATGAATTACAAGGATTTAGAGAACAGTGCGCGATTGCAAACTTCTATTCTGAGCTTTTAATTACATTATTTTAATATATCAGTCATGAACTAAAGTGGGCCGGTCTAAGGCATGAAACTCCAGGGCTGAAAAGGAGTCCCACGCCGGCCCTGGTGCTATATACGGTGTTTCAAGTTTGGGCAGTCTTGTTTTGCTTACTAAATAAAGAAAAAAAGTTTTACTAAATGGATCCTCTGCCTGCCTTGTGTCAAAAAGGAAGATACAGCCAACACTTGTACCTTTACAGTATTGGGAGTAAGCTTTTTAGCTGTCCCATCTTGAAGAAACTAACATTGTAGGTACCACTTCTTCATGGTCTTTTTCCATGTACCAAGATTCAAATTTCCTACAAACTCTCATAAATGGTCTGGGTGACTTTTACTACTACAGTACCTAATATGGTCCTTGACTACCTTTCGGACAGGCACTTCTGCTGTAACATCGTCCTTTCAGTAACCAGGCATAAAGGTTTAGCAATTTGACAAGAAGATGGGGTACCAGCCCTTGTTTTAAGTCCAGTATGTACGTCCTGTACGTAGGTGCAGCTGAATGCTCATTTTTTTCACATGACTAAACCAAGCCATGTGGAGCCAGTAAGGGGCTATAAATATGACTGTGGTCTTTTCCAGTTTTATTTTCTGAATGTCTCTGGGAATCAAGTTCATTGGTGGGAAGGTGTAGCATAGAGGGAATGACCAGCTCTGTACCAAGGCCTCCACAGCTAGGCTCCCATCGGCCAAGGTTAGCAAGAAAAATTGGTTAAAATATGGCATTTATTTTCGATGTGAACAAGTCCACTGTAGGAATCCCCCAGGTCTGGGTTATCGAATTGAAGGTTGTGTTTCTAATGTATTCCTGCTTAGGTAATGTGCCAGGGTGTTTTCTATACCTTTTAGTTGAATTGTTGACAGGAAATATAAGTTTTTGTCTGCCCAAGTTGAAAAGGAGTCAGTTAGACTCATTACTGGTCCCTCCTTGCCAGTTGATGTAGGTTATTGTAGCGTTGTCCAATTAAATTTGCACATTTCAGTTTTTGGACCAGGGCCTGGAAAGAAAGTACAACTTGTCCTACTGCTTTCATTTTCCTCAGATTTGAGGATGCTAGTGTCCAGTTCTGATACCATTCGCCTTGGGCTACATGCTCCACAAGGTGTGCCTTTCCTCCCCAGGCGCTTGCATCTGTCGAGATCCTGATTATTTCCCTCTGAATCCACAGTTGCCCCTGCTTGTAGATGTCTGGTGTCGACCATAGAAAAGAATCTTATGGTATGAGGAAAGATGGCATGTGTTTTAAAAAGAATAGTCTGTCATGTCCAATAAAACCATAAAAAGTGCTGCGCTAAGAACATGAAAATAATTGGGAGGGTTCCAATGTATGTATTAACCCGTGATAATATATACAGTACATAAAAAATCTATAAAAACCATGTATTACTGCATACAATATAAACATCAAACAAATTGTGACAAAAAGTGCAGCATGCAGACCTGTGCAAAGTCTTATGATCCAAGTCCAATTACACTTCAACCTTTTGAAGAAAGTGCAATAGTGTAAAAAATTCTTCAAAGATAAAAAATATAAAATGTATAAAGTAAAGTGTCCACATTAAAAGGTGAAATCCATAAATATGAGAGAAGTCTTCAGTGATCCAATATGGAAAAAGGAAAAGACACAAATAGTGCTTCCAACACCAAACCGGAAAATTGTAGGATCACTTACCAGAGATAATGGACTCTAATCCTGTTAACATAGAGTCGCACAAGCATGGGGTGATAAAAGCCTTGCTGAAACGATCTTTGGTATCGGATTCCTCCTCCGATCTTTAAAGTGCAGGGTTGGAATGAGCTTCTCTTCTAATATTGCGCCCATTTGCTACTACATGGGATTCTTATTTGAATGCCTGTTTATTAAAAAGTAAACAACTTACATTTTCCATGTATAAAGTCATTTATTTTTTGGATGGTATCACAATATGTGGAGCATTTTTGTTTTTGGAGCACTTTAAAGATCAGAGGAGGAATCTGATGCCAAAGGTCGTTTCAGCAAGGCTTCATCACCCCATGCTTGTGCGATTCTATGTAAACAGCATTAGAGCCCATTATCTTTGTTAAGAGCTCCTGTAATTGTCCCATTTGGTGTTGTAAGCACCATTGGGGTCTTTTCCTTTTTGGATCACTGAAGACTCTCATATTTATGGATTTCACCTTTTAATGTGGACACTTTACTTTATACATTTTATATATTTGTTATCTTTGAAGACTTTACACTATTGCATTTTCTTCAAAAGGTTGAAGTGTAATTGGACTTGGATCATAAGACTTTCTACAGGTCTGCACAATGCACTTTTTGTCACAATTTTTTTTAATGTTTACTGTATATTATATGCAGTAATACATGTTTTTTATTGATTGTTATGTATATATTGTCACGGATTATCACATACATTGGATCCATCCAATTATTTTAATGTTCTTAGCGCGATACTTTTTATGGTTTTACAGGTTTAACAATATAGTTCTATTGTAGTGCCAGCAGCTGGTTATTTCCTAGTAACCCCAGTAGTCCCCCCCCCCCCACATTTACATTTCTGTCATGTCCAATACATATTCGAAAAGCCAAAATTGTGTTCATAAACTGCACCAGAAACCCCTCATGGACTTTAGAGACAGACCAAAATTGTAAATAGTGTCATTATTATATTGAATTATATATATATATATATATATATATATATATATATATATATATATATATATATATTAAACATACAGACATTGCAACAGTATACAAAATAGATACAGATAAAACTACTAAGTACCCATTACATCACAGAAGCATGGCAAATATGCATCCACCCGTATTGAACCATCGGGCTGGCTGCCATTAACTTATGCGTGGATACCCAACGTGTTTCAGACTGATATAGTGGAGTCCTTCTTCAGAGGTGCAATGGTGGGTACTTATAGAAATTATAACATAAATGTATTAGGTTAGTAATGTAATTCAGGGGCGTAACTACAGGGGTTGCAATCGCAACCGGGCCCCATGCTCCAGGGGGCCCATGCAGCTCCCCTGTACACCTGGATAGGAGGGGTGGTGGGGGCAGCATGTAGAGGAATCACTGTCCTTTTTCCTCCTGTAGCTGCAGGAGGAAAATGGAGGAGATTGGTTCATCTGTATGCTGCCCCCGCCACTCCTCCTATCCAGTTCACTTGTGTTCTTCTGCCTCTGGGCCCCTGTGTGCTCCCCTGGTCCCCCCCCCCCCACTGTGCTCCCTCCCCTCTCCTGCAGGGTGCTGCAAGGGATGTGTCACAATAGAGAACCAGGAAGGGGTCGGTAAATATGTTATTTACCAGCTCCTTCCTTTTCTGAATGGACAGAGTCATAGTCAGTGACATTGTAAAAAAATAAAATAAAATGATTAAAAATACAATTAAAATACCAAAAAATAAAAACTACTGACACTAGTGGGTGAACTTCCAGGATCGCAAAGGTCACACTTGCGACCGGGCCCTGGCATTCCACCACTGTGGGGAGGCCCCAAGATTGCAGGAAGGGGGCCCAGTGCAGAACTTGTGAAAGGGTAATAAAGGGCCCCTCAATGAGAGTAAAGGGCCCCAGGATCAGTGGGAAGAGCCCAAGGCTTGAAGGGAAGGGCCCCGGCCAGGGGCCTGGGGGGCCCTTCATGGTTTCTTGCACCGGGGCCCTAAAGGTTCTAGTTACGCCTCTGATGTAATTATACCCATCATGAGTAATAATGTATATAAAAAGGAAAAAAGTATATCACAAAAATGCAATATCATAATCACAACCTTACATAAACTGAGTTATGGAAAGAAGTGTAGGGGTTCCCCGCACTATGGACCACCTTAATAGTGAATAAATAAAATTGTGAATAAAAAGGCTGCTGCCCCCACTAAAACTACAACCAGATGGCGGTGTTCCAATTGAAAAAGGGTTAAGTGCAAGTGAGAAATGCCTGTGCTCAAAAGTACCCTAAAATAACTTGAATTTCAAAACTATGTCACTATAAATGGGTTTGGGGACTATCCCACTGAACCCTATGTGATAGTGAAATGGTGTATAGTGGTACATAGTATCAACATAAATATCAAATGCATACAGTAAATATACTTATGCTTATATCAACAAGGCTACAGTGCTTCAAGTGCTGGTGTGCACACAAAAACCCTATTAAAGCTGCTACAGCGCTAAATTATAAACAAAGTGCAAAACAGTGCAATAGTACAAAAGTGCAATCAGTTGGCAAGGTGCAGGCAGTCGTTTCCTTAAGCCAAATCTTTAAATATCTCCACAAGAGGGCTTCTGGCCCAGGGGTCCCTATAGTTTGGGCCGTGCTGCCTATAACAATCCGTGTGTGGTAGGTAGGTGCCCTTAAGCAGGATTCCTGCTAGATGATGGATACAAGTAGTCCAGTGGTGAAACTCTTTAATGAGCCCAACTTCCGTAACACAGCCCCCAGTGTGAGCTGGTCAGTTCCTCGACTAGTGCCTCCCCCCCTTTGGGATAAACACTCACCAGAAGCAAAACCCCTGGATAGGGGTAAAAGCCTTGCTGCAGTAGTAATGACCCTTAAGTGGCTCCTTTCCCCACACTGGAACTGGGTGGATGTTTCCTCAGGAGTACATAAGAAGAGTGCACATCGTGTGGTAAACTCAGAACTCCTTTATTAAATATAAAAAAACACTTACATCAATAAAACGAATGGTCAGCGGCCGCTCCAGATGACGTCAGTGTGACAAAATGCGTAGGGCAAAGCCAAGCGTCATTACGTCAATTCCGGCTTTTCGGTTTCAGTCCGTGGAACGCAGGAAGAGTCCCGGATGTCTGCATTTAGACAATTTAACACTGACTATTTGTTTTATTGATGCAAGTGTGATATGTTATATTTAATAAAGAAATTCTGAGTTTACTACACTATGAACACTCTTCTTATGTACTCCTGAGTACATGTACTCCTCAGGGGAAAAAAGTGCATCTTGTGGAGCGAAAAATATAGTAAGTACCCACCGTTGTACCTATGAAGAAGAAGGACTCCACTATATCAGTCCGAAACATGTTAGGTGTTAGCGAGCCTGATGGTTCACTACGGGTGGCCGCATATTTTACATACTTCTGTGATGTAATGGGTACTTGTTTTATCTGTATCTATTTTGTATACTGTTGCAATATCTGTAGGTTTTATATTATATATTTTTATAATTCAATATAATAAATACAATTTTTACAATGTTGGTCTGTCTCTAAAGTCCATGAGGGGTTTCTGGTGTAATTTTTGCATATTATTTTGGCTTATAGAAAAGAATCCTTAGCGGCCTTGTGTGTAATTTCACCCAGGTGATGGCTGGAATGGAAGACGTCATTAGTCCTATTATTCTCATTCCATTTATGATCGTAGTCATGGTTGAAAGAAAAAGGGATGTTATTTCTTCTAACATCCTCTGCTTTTTCCTGTGTGCGGTAGATCTTTGTATCTTTAGCATTTATGACATACCCCAGATTGTTTACTGTTTGGCTGGGAATTAGGCAAGTTTTGTTTGATTATCCACCCCAGTTCCCAAAAATACCTGATGCTTAATTGTAGGTTGGTTTTGAGAGTCTCCTCTTGGCAAAAATATGGGCAAAATAAAGGAGGTTACTTTCTGTGTTAGCAATACTTCTGCTGGGGACCATAGTTGTAGTCCTTCTGCTCTTTGTTTCTTGACAACAATGTGACAAGATATCTGTAAAGATAAAAAGACAAGGCGCCTCCCAGCGGGAGGTCTGACGAAGGAGCTGAGCTCCGAAACATGTAACCGCCCACCACCCGCTCTATTGGACACCAGCTGCTGCGTCCACACCCTGCCTTCAGGAAATCTCATGCCGACCAGGCTGAGACACAGACGAAAGGACACATCTACAGGAAGCGGACCACTGGATGTCCTCATTTCAACCACTCAGCACAGCGGATAGGAAGACTCCAGACAGATCTTTTCTATGCCCATGTCACATTTACCAAATGCGAGTGCTTTTATACTTTTAACCTTATAAATACTCAGAGCCTACTGCACTTAAGAGGCACCTTGTCTTTTTATCTTTATCACTTTAGAGCAGCTTCTCCTCTCCAGTGCTGCAGAAGTGCAGTGTCTCGCCTAAAGCCTGCTGTATTCCACGGAAGCGCCCATACAATAAACCCTTGTTCTCTGACAAGATATCTGAATGGCCAAGTGCTGGAGAATTCTATGGCGCATCCTTCTATTGTGTGGAGGAAAAACCTGTTCGCAGTTATGTTCTGTCACTGGTTTAAGTGTGATGCCAGTCTTCCCCCTACCTGTAAGCAGTCATTGCTTTCTGGTGGTGGCGGAAGGTGATTTGAGAATGAAACCTTCTTTGATTTTTACACTTGAAAAGGACTTGCATTTTTTAGAGTCTGTTTGTTGCTTCCTCCTTGCGGACATAAGGTGGTTTTGTTCTGCCTTTTCTTTGACTGCAGGAACCCTTCTTTTCTGTCTGCTATTCAGGCCTGAATTAGCAGTTTGCCTGAGAAGGGGATGCGACAGAGTTTGCTTTTCAAGGTGGCATTCCTTGACCAGGCTTTAAGCCACAAATCCCTTCTGGCTATGTTGATCAGGGCCATGGATTGTGCGGTTACTTCTACTGCTTCTGCTGAACCATCTGCTATAAAGACTACTGCCCTTGTTAGCATAGGGATTGTCTTCAGCAGCTCTTCTCTTGATGTACCTCCCTCTAGAGGATTCTGGAACTGGTTGAGCCACAGTAATAGAGTGTGCACTGTGCAGGTTAATGTGGTTGCAGGGTTAAAGTTAGAAGCACCCACAACCCATGGCTTTTATTGCAGGATTCTGCCATTGTGTCCATCAGGCCCTTTATTTCTGAGTATTTAAATGAAAGGCTGGTTTTGTTTGGTATTTTGGAGAATGATGCGTTGACCAAGTCATTTGTCCCAGGGTTCAATGTCATCTTCTGTGAAGGGGTATCTGCACTTCATAGATGCTGGCGCAAACCGTTGCTTCTTTGGTTCTTCCCACTCTTTTTTATGATGTCTTTTAGGGTTTGATTAACTGGAAAAGTCCTGGGGTTCTTTGGTTGCAGCCCTTTGTACATTTTATCATAAAGGGAAAGTTCTACATCCTCTTCATTGATGCCTAAAGTATCCACAATGGCTCTTAGCAGCTCTTCCGTATCTTCCATGGGGAAGATAAGCCTCAGGGGTCCCCCCCCCCCACCCTCCTCAGAATAAGAGCACAAACCATTCTCTGACCTTCCTGCTCAGGTCTGCTAGTTTCTTCCCAGCTGCAAGATGGAATGGTAGCTAGACTTGATGAGAGGTTATTACTGGTAGAAGAGCCTGCTGGGGATTGCAGCTCCACCCCCCCCCCTTCCCCAGCTGTCCCACCAGCAGTATGGTTGTCCCCAGCTGTCCCACCAGCAGTATACCTGTTGTAAATTGGCTCTCCCTCCATGCAAAAATGCTGTGCTCCTGTACTTTTGGCAATGTTTTGCAGGTTTCCGGGTTTGAAATCATCACTTTGGGTTTCCTGTTTATAGGTAGGAGGAGCCCTCTCAGATGCTTTCCTGAAAGACGACTTTATAAAAAACTTTAAATGGTACATTTAGCAGACCAAAAGAGACAAATACCCCTGATTTGCTCCTGTACAAATCATTAGTAAGACCCTATGAGGAAAGGTTAGAGGAGCTGAATTTATTCTCTCTTGAGAAGAGGAGATTAGGGGAGATATGATCATCATGTAAAATTACATAAGGGGTCCATATAGTGAACTTGGTGTGGAGTTATTCACTTTAAGGTCATCCCTGAGGACAAGGGGGCACTCTTTACGTCTAGAGGAAAAGAGATTTAGTCTCCAAATACGGAAAGGTTTCTTCACCGTAAGAACTGTGAAAATGTGGAATAGACTCCCTCCAGAGGTGGTTCTGGCTAGCTCAGTAGATTGCTTTAAAAAAGGCCAGGGTGTACATAATATAAATGGGTACTAATAGTCATAGGTAAACTTGATCCAGGGAATATCTGATTGCCTCTCAGGGGGATCAGGAAGGAATTTGTCCCCCTGCTGTAGCAAATTGGATCATGCTTTGCTGGGTTTTTTCACCTTCTTCTGGATCAACTGCGGGTATAGGATTGCGTATATGGGATTGTATGGTTGGGTTTACTGTTTTTTGTTTTTTAATGGTTGAGCCAGATGTACTTGTGTATTTTTTCAACCTATGTAACTATGGTTTACAAGCACTTTAAAGTGTGTATTTCCCTCTCACCTGTATTGCTGCATTATCTTCAAAATCATATTCACCTGTACATTGAATCCAGCACTATCCCGCTGTGATCCACTGTGCAGGTGACATAACCCAAGTACTGCACCACTATCTTGATCCCTCTAAGCTGGTTGCTTCTTTTAGGTTCAGGCAGCCAGCTCTCAATGATGAACTGGCTAGGGTTTGAAAGAAACAACATTTTTTGGAGTTAAAGCGGAGTTCCAGCCTAAAAATAAACTTTGCAGCATCAGTTAGAGTAGAAAAACCTGAAAAAGAATTGGATAATAAATATTTTTTTTTTGTTTCACTTACCTTGTTTTTAATTAAAATAAACGTACCTTCCTTCCTCTTCCTCCTTGTGCGGTCACGGCCCCCGACGTCACTTCCTCCTTTGCATTGCATCCTGGGAGATGAGCGTCATCAATCCCAGGATGCAATGGGAACGGCCGACCGCTACTCTGAGTGCCGATCGCAATCTACAGCGCATGCGAGAGAATGCGATAGGCATTCTGGGTAGCCCAAAACCAGGAAGAGGAACATGGTGGGGGACACCACGGCTTCAGATGCCCACACCGGAGATGGCCACGCTCTGCAATCAATTTTAAAAGGTAAGTATTTATCTTTATTCAGTAAAGGTAATGTACTGTAATGTGGGGGTTAGTGTTAGGGTAATTGGGGGTAGCTTAGGATTAGGGGGGTATTTTTAGCTCAAAAAAGTGTATGTGGCCGGAACTCCGCTTATGTTCTGCTTTAATGGGTTACAGAAAGGAGCTACTTTGGGTTTTTGTTCGCTACTATACTTACATCTAAATCATCCAGATCATCCATGCTTGGAGGTGCTCCCTTGTCTTGGACACTGTTGATCAGCTGTAAAAGGAAGCATTATTAGTAGTTTATTAACTTGATTGACAATATAAACAAAATTTCTAGCCTGCCCTCTTACCCCAACAGATTCCTATTGGCCCATGGGCTTCTGTGTCATAATGTGTAGGAATACTGGAATATGTGATGGTGTTGGAAAGCTTAAAGTGTTACTAAACCCACAACAGTAAAATCGGTGTGTATATGCAGTAAAGTGTGCATACTACCTGTGGAACCTAAGGGGTTAATCATGTGCAGTGTATATAAAGGCTGTGTGATCCTGTCTCTCTGATCCTCCTCTTATTTAACTGACTCCAACCAATCTCCTGATAGAACAGAGTATTAGGGGACAGGCTGCACATGCTCAGTTTGGTGTGTATTGTGAGAGATTTTTTTTCTTGGGAGAGGGCATGTGATCAGCACAGGGCCAATCAGCACTCTCCAGACAGAGGATCAGGGGAAAATTAAAAGTCCTACAAGCTTTAACCAGACACTGATACAAGTCATAAGACTGCTCTAACTGCTAATGAAAAAAGGTATTTAGAAGTTCATATTTACTAAAACTATTGCATTTCTATGTACTGTGGGAGACCAGATACAGTGAATGCAGGGTCCTGGGTTTGGGAACACTTTAATCATTATCAAAAAGGTGAACATCCCAGAATTCAGGCTTGGAGAACAAAACGAAAGTACAGTGCATGCAGAAAGTATTCACAGCACTTTACTTTTTCCACATTTGGTTTTGTTACGGCCTTATTCCAAAATGGATTTAAATTGTTTTTCTCAAAAATTCTACAAACCATATCCCAAATGACAACGTGAAAGAAGTTTGTTTGAAATCTTTGCAAATTTTTTTTTTTTTTTTTTAATAAATCACATGTACAGTATTTCACAAAAGCGAGTACACCTCTCACATTTTTGTAAATATTTTATTATATCTTTTTATGTGACAGCACTGAAGAAATGACACTTTGCTACAATGAAAAGTAGTGAGTGCACAGCTTGTACAACAGTGTAAATTTGCTGTCCCCTCAACATAACTCAACGCACAGCCATTATGGTCTAAACCGCTGGCAACAAAAGTGAGTACACCCCCAATTGACAATGTCCAAATTGGGCCCAAAGTGTCAATATTTTATGTGGCCACCATTATTTTCCAGCACTGCCTTAACCCTCTTGGGCATGGAGTTCACCAGAGCTTCACAGGTTGCCACTGGAGTCTTCTGCTCCTCCATGACGACATCACAGTGCTGGTGGATGTTAGAGATCTTGCGCTCCTCCAGCTTCCGTTTGAGGTTTGTTTGGGGTCGTTAAGTTGGAATACTGCCTTGCGGCCCAGTCTCCGAAGTGAGGGGATCATGCTCTGCTTCAGTATGTCACAGTACATGTTAGCATTCATGGTTCTCTCAAACTGTAGCCCCCCCAGTGGCGGCAGCACTAATGCAGCCCCCGACCATGACACTTCCGCCACCATGCTTGACTGTAGGCAAGACACACACACTTGACACCATCTGAACCAAATAAGTTTATCATGGTCTCATCAGACCACAGGACATGGTTCCAGTAATCCATGTCCTTAGTCTGCTTGTCTTCGGCAAACTGTTTGCAGGCATCATCTTTAGAAGAGGCTTCCTTCTGGGACGACAGCCATGCAGACCAATTTGATGCAGTGTGCGGCGTATGGTCTGAGCACTGACAGGCTGATCCCCCCCACCCCTTCAACCTCTGCAGCGTTGCTGGCAGCACTCATACGTCTATTTCCCAAAGACAACCTCTGGATGTGACGTTGAGCATGTACACTCAACTTCTTTGGTCGACCATAGGGGGGCCTGTTCTGAGTGGAGATAAAAGCAAAAAATGACCAGCGCTATGGAGTGTGCGGTGAAGCGTGAACGGCTATCAGGTGTAAGCAGCCAACAACCAAACCCCAAAGGGGTCAAGATATAAGTAAAGTGCAAGAAAGAGGTTGAAAACGGCACTACCTTTGTGCAATAAATAATAAAGTGCAATCACTTGCAATCAAATGATAAATAAGGGGGTGTATCCCATAAAACCATAAAAGAGGTAAAATGAATATATACTGTGTATTGGGTGGATTCAAATAAAACGGATTAAATCTCCTGATGTCTATGTCATAAATTTATTTACTGCACTTCAGCACTTTTTGGGTTGTACCTATTACACAAGTGTGTTTATTGTGATAAAAATATATAAATAAATCAATACAGTGCAGAAGTAAAATAAATCATGTGTTGGGTAATAATCCTGGCACTGTTACTATTGTAAGTGTAACATGCCAATACAAAACAAATTGGTGATGAAAGTGGTGAGTGAACCAGGGAAAAATCCCTTAAGGTAAGGTGGCAGTATTGATCACAAATAGTAAGATTTATTAAGAATAGTAAGTAGGATGCTACGTTTTCTCTTACTATTTGTGATCAATACTTCATGGGGCTCCCCTCTTTCTTTTTCCATATGGAAACACACCAACTGGTGCCTTGTTGACTGTGGAGGGGGACCCTCGGAGATATACATTGGCCTGACTTCTACATACGGCAGGTTGTATACACAGCGCGACACCTAGTGGTTACACGGTGATTGCAGCTGCCACCTTACCTTAAGGGATTTTTCCCTGGTTCACTCACCACTTTCATCACCAATTTGTTTTGTATTGGCATGTTACACTTACAATAGTAACAGTGCCAGGATTATTACCCAACACATGATTTATTTTACTTCTGCACTGTATTGATTTATTTATATATTTTTATCACAATAAACACACTTGTCTATGTCATAAATTTATTTACTGCACTTCAGCACTTTTTGGGTTGTACCTACTACACATCAGGAGATTTAATCAGTTTTATTTGAATCCACCCAATACACAGTATATATTCATTTTACCTCTTTTATGGTTTAATGGGATACACCCCCTTATTTATCATTTGATTGCAAGTGATTGCACTTTATTATTTATTGCACAAAGGTAGCGCCGTTTTCAACCTCTTTCTTGCACTTTACTGTTCTGAGTGGAACCTGTCCTGTTAAACCACTGTATGGTCTTGGCCACCGCGTTGCAACTCAATTTCAGGGTCTTGGCAATCTTCTTAGCCTAGGCCATCTTTATGTAGAGCAACAATACTTTTTTTAGATACTCAGAGTTCTTTGCCATGAGGTGCCATGTTGAACTTCCAGTGACCAGTAAGAGAGTGAGAGCAATAACGCCAAATTTAACACAGCTGCTCCCGATTCACACCTGAGACCTTGTAACACTAAACAAGTCACATGACACCGGGGAGGGAAAAAGGCCAATTGAGCCACATTTGGACATTTTTACTTAGGGGTGTACTCACTTTTGTTGCCAGTGGTTTAGACATTATTGGCTGTGTATGTTTTTTTTTTTTTTTTTTTGAGGGACAGCAAATTAACATTGTTATACAAGCTGTACTCTCACTACTTTACAATATAGCAAAGTGTCATTTCTTTAGGGTTGTCACATAAAAAGATATAATAAAATATTTACAAAAACGTGAGGGGTGTACACACTATGTACAGCATTTCACAAAAGTATTAACAGCCTTTTTCCATGACACTCAAAATTGAGCTCAGGTGCATCCTGTTTCTACTGATCATCCTGGAGATGTTTCTACAACTTGATTGGACTCCACATGTGGACTCCACATGTGGTTAATTCAGTTGGTTGGACATGATTTGGAATAGCACACACCTGTCTATATAAAAAGGTCCCATAGTTAACAGTGCATATCAGAGCCCAAACCAAGCCATGAAGTCCAAGGAATTGTCTGTAGACCTCCAAGACAGGATGGTTTTGAAGCACAGACCTGGGGAAGGGTACAGAAAATTTTCAGCAGCATTGAAGATTCCAATGAGCACAGTGACCTCCGTCATCCGTAAATGAAAGTCTGGAACCACCAGGACTCTTCCTAGAGCAGACCGCATGGTCAAACTAAGCAATTGAGCGAGAAGGGCCTTAGTCAGAGAGGTGACCATGAACCCGATGGTCACTCTGATAGAGGTCTAGCTTTTCTCTGTGGCGAGAGAAGAACCTTCCAAAAGCACAACCATCTCTGCACCACTTCATAAATAAGGCCTGTGTGGTAGAGTGGCCATAATGGAAGTCAGTTAAAGACACGACAGCCCATCTGGAGTTTGCCAAAAGGCACCTGAAGGACTCTCAGACCATGAGAAGTAAAATTCTCTGGTCTGATGAATCAAAGATTGAACTCTTTGGCCTGAATGGCAAGTACCATGTCTGGTAGAATCCAGGTACCACTCATCACCTGGCCAATACCATCCCTACAGTGAAGCATGTTGGTAGGAGCATCATGCTGTGTGGATGTTTTTCAGCGGCAGGGACTGGGAGACTAGTCAGGATTGAGGGAAAGATGACTGCAGCAATGTACAGAGACATCCTTGATTAAAAAACTACTCCAGAGTGCTCTGGAACTCAAAATGGGGTGAAGGTGCATGGGATTTTTCTTCATTTTTTGTTTTTAATAAATGTGAAAAGATTTCAAACAAACCTCTTTCACTTAGTCATTATGGGGTATTGTTTATAAAATTTTGAGGAAAATAATGAATTTAATCCATTTTGGAATAAAGCTATAACATAACAATAACGTGGAAAAACTGAAGCGCTGTGAATATTTTCTGGATGCACTGTATAAACAGACATACAGCTGTAGGGCATTAAATTCCATACTTGGTTTTGTCTGGGTATTAAGAACCCCATTTGCTTGCCTATAAAGAAAAGTAGGCATTCACAAGCGCTGATGTAGCACCTCCTTAGTTTATCACATACAGAAAGCTCCACTGAACCTCTTAGTTGTTTCACCACTCTCTTCCTTTTTATTCCTTTCAGATTCCAACAGATTCCAACTGGGAAAGCATTGAGCAATCAACTCTACCTACAGTGCCTTGCGAAAGTATTCGGCCCCCTTGAACTTTGCGACCTTTTGCCACATTTCAGGCTTCAAACATAAAGATATAAAACTGTAATTGGGACACAATCATGAAGTGGAACGAAATTTATTGGAGAATTCAAACTTTAACAAATAAAAAACTGAAAAATTGGGCGTGCAAAATTATTCAGCCCCCTTAAGTTAATACTTTGTAGCGCCACCTTTTACATAGTTACATAGTAGGTGAGGTTGAATAAAGACAATAGTCCATCCAGTTCAACCTGTGTAGGTGTGTGTGACTGTAATCATCTAACATAGCCCTCAATCTCCTGATCCTTGAGATGTAAGTCTAAGAGTCTTTTGAAAGTCACCATACTACCCGCAGAAACCACCTCTTGTGGTAGACAATTCCACAATCTTGTAGCCCTAACAGTAAAGAACCCCCCACGTTGCCTGAGGTTAAAACGCTTCTCCTCTAATCGCATTGTATGTCCTCGAGTCCTCATGCAATTCCTTCGAATGAACAGCTTTTCTTCTAAGCTGAGATCCCCATTAAGATATTTATAAATTGCTATCATGTCCCCTCTCAGACGTCTTTTCTCCAGGGAAAATAAATCGAGCGATTGCAGCCGCTCTTCATAGGTAAGGTCCTCCAACCCCCTAATCAGTTTAGTTGCCCTTCTCTGGACTTTCTCCAGCTCCAACACATCCCTCCTGAGGACTGGCGACCAGAACTGGACAGAATACTCCAGATGCGGTCGGACCAGAGTTTTATAAAGTGGAAGGATTATAGTCTTATCTCTGGAATACATCCCTTTCTTTATGCATGCTAATATTCTGTTGGCTTTGGAAGCTGCCGCTTGGCATTGCATGCTGTTGCCTAATCTATCATCAACTAAGACTCCCAGATCTTTCTCCATTTTTGATTCCCCCAAGGGTTCCCCTCCTAACGTGTATTGTGTTTTTATGTTTTTGGTCCCCAAGTGCAAAACCTTACACTTCTCCACATTAAACCTCATTTGCCATGTCGTTGCCCACTCCGTAATTTTGTCCAGGTCATTCTGTAGGATATCTGCTTCATGCTGTGCAGTTATTGCCCTGGCCAATTTTGTGTCATCTGCAAAAACTGATAACGAACTACTGATCCCTTCCTCAATGCTGTTTATGAATAAATTGAACAAGGTTGGTCCCAGGACTGAGCCCTGGGGCACCCCGCTTACTACCTCAGACCAGTCTGAGTATGCGCTGTTTATTACTACCCTTTGGACACGGCCTTTTAGCCAATTCCGTATCCAAGAGCAAACCCTGCTGTCGATACCTGCAGACCTTATTTTATAAATTAAGCGCTTGTGGGGAACTGTATCAAACGCCTTAGCGAAATCCAAGTACACCACATCCACTGGTCTCCCCCTATCTAGCTCACAGCTCACTTCCTCGTAGAATGCTAAGAGATTGGTTTGACAAGATCGCCCATTTGTAAACCCGTGCTGGTTACTACTGATGATGTTGTTGTCTTTAGCATACTCTACGATATAGTCCCTTATCATCCCCTCCAAAAGTTTACATATTATTGATGTCAGACTGACAGGCCTATAATTTCCCGGGATATGTCTCTGGCCCTTTTTGAATATCGGAATCACGTTAGCCTTCCTCCAGTCCCCTGGTACATCTCCTGTCCTAATACTGTCAGCAAAGATCAGGAACAGTGGTCTAGATATAACCATACTGAGTTCCTTGAGCACTCTCGGATGTACGCCATCCGGGCCTGGTGATTTGTTTGTGTTAAGTTTATCCAGTCTTTCCCTGATTTCCCCCTCTGTTAGCCATAGTGGCAAGTCCTGTGTATTACTACTAACCATACAGTCATGGTCAGTGTACCCTTCCTTTTCCTGCGTAAAGACTGACGAGAAAAAAGAATTCAGCACGGTTGCTTTTTCAGTGTCCTCTGTAACCATCCTCCCATCATCGCTAATTATGTGTGCAATATGCTCTGCCCTAGTTTTTTTGCTGTTGATATATTTAAAGAATTTCTTTGGGTTTTTTTTACTATCCTCCGCTATTTGTCTCTCAAAGTTGATTTTAGCCATCTTGATTTCGTGTTTACACTTCTTATTTTCCTCCTTGTATTGCTGGAAGGCCGATACGGTGCCCTCTGATTTATATTTCTTGAAGGCCAATTTTTTTCCCCTAATAAGTTTTTTAACGCTACGGTTTAGCCAGCCAGGTTTGGCTTTGTCTCTTCTAAATTTATTCCCCATAGGAATGCACTGCAAGATGCCTTTGCTTAATATTGTTCTAAAGCATTCCCATTTTTCCTCTGTGGTCAGTGATCCCAGTTTACCCTTTCCATCAATGAGTACAATTTTGGAAAGTCTGCCCTTCTGAAGTTTAGGGTTCTTATGTTCCCCACTTGCCTTTTTATATTGTTATTAATACTAAATGTGATCATCCTGTGATCGCTAGAGCCCAGGTTGTCCTGGACTCCTACCTCCGATTTGCTGCGATTACAGCTGTAAGTCGCTTGGGATATGTCTCTATCCGTTTTGCACATCGAGAGACTGACATTTTTGCCCATTCCTCCTTCCAAAACAGCTCGAGCTCAGTGAGGTTGGATGGAGAGCGTTTGTGAACAGCAGTTTTCAGTTCTTTCCACAGATTCTCGATTCGATTCAGGCCTGGACTTTGACTTGGCCATTCTAACACCTGGATATGTTTGTGAACCATTCCATTGTAGATTTTGCTTTATGTTTTGGATCATTGTCTTGTTGGAAGACAAATCTCCGTCCCAGTCTCAGGTCTTTTGAAGACTCCCATCAGGTTTTCTTCCAGAATGGTCCTGTATTTGTCTCCATCCATCTTCCCATCAATTTTAACCATCTTCCCTGTCCCTGCTGAAGAAAAGCAGGCCCAAACCATGATGCTGCCACCACCATGTTTGACAGTGGGGATGGTGTGTTCAGGGTGATGAGCTGTGTTGCTTTTACGCCAAACATAACGTTTTGCATGGTTGCCAAAAAGTTTGATTTTGGTTTCATCTGACCAGAGCACCTTCTTCCACATGTTTGGTGTGTCTCCCAGGTGGCTTGTGGCAAACTTTAAACGACACCTTTTATGGATATCTTTAAGAAATGGCTTTCTTCTTGCCACTCTTCCATAAAGGCCAGATTTGTGCAGTATACGACTGATTGTTGTCCTATGGACAGAGTCTCCCACCTCAGCTGTAGATCTCTGCAGTTCATCCAGAGTGATCATGGGCCTCTTGGCTGCATCTCTGATCAGTCTCCTCCTTGTACGAGCTGAAAGTTGAGGGACGGCCAGGTCTTCGTAGATTTGCAGTGGTCTGATACTCCTTCCATTTCAATATTATCGCTTGCACAGTGCTCCTTGGGATGTTTAAAGCTTGGGAAATTTTTGTATACAAATCTGGCTTTAAACTTCTCCACAACAGTATCTCGGACCTGCCTGGTGTGTTCCTTGTTCTTCATGATGCTCTTTGCGCTTTAAACTGACCTCTGAGACTATCACAGTGCAGGTGCATTTATACGGAGACTTGATTACAGTGCAGGTGCATTTATACGGAGACTTGATTACAAACAGGTGGATTCTATTCATCATCATTAGTCATTTAGGTCAACATTCAGAGATCCTCACTGAACTTCTGGAGAGAGTTTGCTGCACTGAAAGTAAAGGGGCTGAATAATTTTGCACGCCCAGTTTTTCAGTTTTTTATTTGTTAACAAAGTTTGAAATATTCAATATATTTCTTTCCACTTCATGATTGTGTCCCACTTGTTGATTCTTCACAAAAAATAGTTTTATATCTTTATCTTTGAAGCCTGAAATGTGGCAAAAGGTCGCAAAGTTCAAGCGGCCGAATACTTTCGCAAGGCACTGTACATAGTAAAGTAGATGGTGTTTGGGGAGGCAGGGCCCAGCTGCACCAATAACAGCAATGGACAGTGGGACTGTTCATGTCACAGCCACAGTGTACGAGGCCCATAAGGCGCTGTGGCAATACAGTATTTGGATCTAGGCCTACAGTACATATTCCCAATTATGGAACGCTCTAAAAAAAAATAAACTCAGAAATTATTCAGTGCAATAATCAGTAGCCACAGACGAAGTGACAAAACGCATCAGAGCGGGACTGTACAGCGACCGGAATGTGACGTCAGATGTTTGACTGGAAGGAACATCAGACGCATAGGGTGTGGCTTGGAGAGCATGGGGAGACAGGTCTCACCGGTAATTACATTCTGGGTGCATCTGACAGTGATAATATCTTTGCTGGGCTTTTTTAAAGAATGTTTTTTGTAAATGTATTAAGTTTCTAATATAGCAAATATTTTTTTTTCCATAATAACAAATATTTTAAATAGGATTATGCTATGTGGACCACTCTTTTTTCCCAAGTCTTAGCAATATATGGAGAACACAGAAAGCAGAGGGGATAACTTTATAGAAACAGTGACCATGAAGGGGATTATTGCAAATGCTATATTTGCCAATCAGTAAAATGAGAGGCAAGAACCTCTGCTTAGTGTGGTGTCTTATGGGGAGTGGTGAGCACTTTTTCACACAGTGGTGGAGGATTTAAATATCTGTACAATCATTGTAATGCATTGAAAAGAAGAATATGAATTATTGCACTGAATAATTCATGAGTTTATGAAGATACCAGTGATGGATATAGCGAATATTTTATGAACATTTTAATAACACAAATGTTGGCACTGTATATTGGATGTGTATGTTAAGAGCACTTATAGATAACAAAAAGTGAAGCGCTATCAAATATGGATTATGAAGATGATATCGAGGAGAGCAGTCCACAGGTGCAAATTATGGTGAAGCATGCACAAGATATAAGCATTCAGTGCTCTTCAATGTGCTGGTAATCCTCCACCCAGTCTCATTAGCTTCTCACCTCACACTTAGCCCCTGTGTCACCAGACGGGCTAGTAAGACAAACTTTCTCCAAGGAGATCACCAATATAGATCAGATCAGTATTCCTCTTCATCAGAAAATAAGGCTCACAGGTAACAGATCACAGGTCCATAAAGGGGGTCACAGGTCCATAGGAAAACAAAGGTCCCGCCCAGTGGGACGTAACATGTGCGAAGGGGCCGGTGACGTCACCCGCCATCCATTGCGGTCGAGACCGCTGTGTGTAATTCGATCTGCTCATCACATGCACTTGTATAGTGCTTTACAAGGTAATTTTATGATATTATGCTATATTCAATAAAGTAATTTATTGCGGTAATGCACTATGTCCGGACCTTTGTTTTCCTATGGACCTGTGACCTGCTTTAGGGACCTGTGATCTGTTACCTGTGAGCCTTATTTTCTGATGAAGAGAAATACGGATCTGATCTATATTGGTGATATCCTTGGAGAAAGTTTATGTCTTACTAGCCCGTCTGGTGACACAGGGGCTAAAATGTGAGGTGAGAGGCTAATGAGACTGGGTGGAGGATTACCAGCACATTGAAGAGCACTGAATGTTTATATCTTGTGTATGCTTCACCATAATTTGCACCTGTGGACTGCTCTCCTCGATATCATCTTCATAATCCATATTTGATAGCGCTGCACTTGTTATATATTTGTTATTGGGACTTTTGGTTGATTGATCCTTTAGTGCATAGCAGCTTTCTATTATTATTTTATACAGTTGCGCTGAATTTTTTATTTATTATTAAGAGCACTTATATGATATTTTGTATTCCGTTACAAGAAAGTATGTACGAGTTTTTTTTAGCTTACTCTTGTTGGTACATTTTTTTTTCATGGTGGCAGCAAATGTATCGTTAACACATTGGTTTAAATATTCTCCAAAACAACGTGGGGTATTAAGGGTTTTGATTACATGTACGCACACATACAAAACTGTGTCTTATGGCTTTTCTAGAAGTTTCTCCAACTGCTGTACAGGCATTGCAACAAGGCTTGTGATGGCCTCTTGATTTTGGCTCTTCTGAGTGCTCAGCCCAGAGATCATGGGTTTTCCACCACTCCCACTCAGTATGTCATTATGCCTCTGCATTGGCAAAAGGGATAAGGACCATTACTGCATAGAACAGCGTGGCTTCTGCAAGTTCTGTCCTGTGTTCTCCCTTCTCATTTGTGAGGGCCGAAGCCACGTGGACAGGACATAGCATGCATATCGTATAGTCTTCTGTGATGATGTTAATCCCTCTGTGAGGATCTATTGCCCTCATGTGGTTATCTTTGGTACTAAACACTACTGGTCCCTATGTGCCTCCTGTGGTAACAGATGGCTCTTTTCTGATTGACAACATTGGGAACTTTTATAGAATAGTTTACATCGGATACCCATGCTATACTGTATATGATTTATCCGGGGAGTGTCATGACCATTAGCAGGTAATATGTCCCCTGAAGAAGCCCAGTGGGGGAAACATGTTGGGAACTATCTCAATACCACTGTGGAATTAAGGACTACAAGAATTAGGTCATAACTATATGTGGTTTCCTATGGATATAGCTTTTTAATACAATTTCCTAATAATTAATTATTGTAGTTTTGTTATCTGGTATATAGCACCTGAATAGTCTTAATATTTAGTTTTCCATTTCCCTCTCATTTGTGGGGTCAACTGATTTTTTTAAACAAGCAACAACTGAGTAATGATTGAGCAGATAAGGGGTGGGGGGGGATAAGGGCGGGATATAACCTACCTATTTCATGTCCTGGCAGAGAAGACTTATACACAGAGAATTTCCACGAGGGAATGATTACATCACATCTCTTGGATATAGCAGCACTCATTACCTCACCCAGAAATATTTTATTGCATTTTCCACAATATAAGGAGTATCACTTCCCCAAAGTGCATACAGTTAGGTCCATATATATTTGGACACAGGCACAACTTTCATACTTTTGGCCCTGTATGCCACCAGAATAAAATAGAAATTAAACAATCCAAATTAATTTGAAGTGCAGACTTTCAGCTTTAATTCAAGGGGTTGAACATGATCAAGTAGAAATTTTAGGAACAGCAACCATTTTTATACACAGTCCCCCATTTTCAGGGGCTCAAATGTAATTGGACAAATGAATGTAATCATAAATAAAATGCTAATTTTTAATATTTTGTTGAGAATCCTTTACTGGCAATGACTACCTGAAGTCTGGAACCCATGGACATTACCAAAGACTGGGTTTCCTCCTTTAGGATGCTTTTCCAGGCTCTAACTGCAGCGGTCTTTAGTTCTTTGTTTGTGGGTCTTTCTGCATTTAGTTTTTCCTTCAGCAAGCGAAATGCATGCTCAATTGGGTTGAGATAAAGCGATTGACTCGACCATTGCAGAATATTCCACTTTTCCTTCTAAAGCGCCTGGGTTGCTTTTGCAGTGTGTTGTGGGGAGGAGGAGTTGCTGTTTGCACCTGTCTGGGAGAGCTGTAAGCCTGCCAAAAGCTGCTGAGAGGTCTAATAAGGACTGTTACAAACCTTGGGGTGAAGACCCATCTACAAAAACTGTGGGCGATATTCTGATGCTTGGTGACCTATGGAGAGGGAAGCCATCAACTGACCTCCTCTTCATGGCTCTTGTCTGAATTCCTAATATCCACAATGGTCTGTGGCCTGTAATCGACAGGTGATATAGGTTATATCGGAGTTACACTATTGTGAGGTTTTTCTCCACCTATGTACATCGGGGTACTGAGAGATACTGAGAGCCACAGACACCTTATCCCTAAGGATATCTATATCAAGTTCCTTACCGGGACACAAGCTTTACCGACCCTTCTGGCTATATAGCTTAAGGGTCATCTCAGTCCAATAAGTGGGACATCCAAAGGGGGAGGACCGGCACTATTCACAGCACTGGATTGATGGCATGATTTTGCACTTTCCTCTTGGCACTTAAGCACTTTTGGGACTCCTTTGGATTTTTTTTGGTTTTTATCTATTTATTGGACTACCACTGCTTATCTTCGTTTATATATTGGACTGGCACTATTCTATTTATTTAATTTTTTATTGATTCAAATAGTCATAACCCCGCAGTGGGGATACCACAGGATATTATTTGCACATGAATTGCACGTTGCACTTTAATATTATTCATTTATGAGTGGTATTTATTATTTATTTATTTATTACACACTATTTATTATTGTACACCTCTTTGCGCTGGTATTTGGCACTGTATTCTTAGAAATTTGGTCACCACCATATTTTTTGAACAGCTGCATGTAGGTATAGCACATTATATTTATCCATAGCGCGGTACACCTTTTATTTTATTTTGGATCATTGTCTATCTGTACGGTGAAGCGCAGTCCAAGCAACTTTGCTTCATTTGACTGAATCTGGGCTGACAGTATATCCCAAAACACTACAGAATTCATCTAGCTGCTTCTGTCACATCAAACATCAATGACCCAGTGCCACTGGAAGCCATGCATGCCCATACCATCACACTGCCTCCACCATATTTTACAGATGACATTGTGTGCTTTGGATCATGGGCTTTTCCAAGCCTTCTCCACACTTTCTTCTTCCCACCATTATGGTACAGATTGATCTTAGTTTCATCCGTCCAAAAAATGCTTTTTCAGAACTGGTCTGGCTTTTTTTAGATGTTTTTTTTTTGGCAAAGTCTAATCTGGCTTTTCTATTCTTCAGGCTTATGAATGGTTTGCACCTTGTGATGAACCCTCTGTATTTGCTCTCGTCAAGTCTGCTTTTTCATTGTAGACTTTGACAATGATACACCCACCTCCTGGAGAGTGGCCTTCACTTGTCTGGATGTTGTAAATGGGTTTTTCTTTACCATAGAGAGGATCCTGCAATGATTCACCACTGTTGTCTTCCGTGGACGTCCAGACATTTTTATGTTGCTGAGCTCACTAGTGCTTTCTTCTTTCCTCAGAATGTACCAAACTTGTTATATGGTCACTCCTAATGTTGCTGCTATCTCTCTGATGGTTTCATGTTTAAAGCATTACAATGGCCTGTTTCACTTGCATGGGCAGCTCTTTTGAAGGCATGGTGTCAGTTCACAGCAATAGATTCAAAATGCAAATACCACACTTCGAATAGAATCAACTCCAGATCTTTTACCTGCCCAATTGATGAAGAAATAATGAAGGAGTATAGCCCCGTACACACATACCGATTGTCTGCCATAAATATTCGGCCGATTGTAGGCTTGTTAGTATGATGCTTCCGACAGCGCATTTTCGGCCGAACAGAATCTGTTGTGTAGGCATTAAAATTTTTGTTGGCCAACACCAGAACGGCCGATTGTTCGCTAGTCAGTACAGATTTCGGCCGACAGACAGCCGATTAGCAAGACTGGGCATGCTCAGAAAAGAAAAAAGACAAGGAAAGTTAACCATCACATGATATCACTTCTGCAGTCGGCTGTTGTTGGCCGACAAAATTTGTGTGCAGTCTTTTGCAGTTCAACAGACACGACAGCCCTGGACAAAAGACGGCTGATCATTCGGCAGACGATCAGTACGTGTGTACGGGGCATAAACCCACATCAGGCCATGAAACAGCTTTTTATTCAATTGTCCAATTACTTTTGGTCCCTTGAAAAAGGGGGATGGCTATTCTTAAGAGCTGTAATTCCTAAACCCTTCCTCCAATTTGGATGTACATAATCTCAAATTAAAGCGGAGAGTGTGCACTTTCAGCCCATTCTAAAACTATAGCTTTAATATGGTTTTGGCAAATGCCTGAAAAAAAAAAAAAAAAAAAATGTGCCTGTGTCCAAATATATAACTTTATCCCCAAGAAATACATGTTCAGGTTATTTAAATTGGAAAAATCTACCAAAAATTAATAGTTTTTAGTGTGTAGGCAGGTAGAGGTCAATGCTGCCCCAGCCAGAGTTAATTGTGTTCCCCAGGTCCTTCTTGGAGGGTTTTTCCTGTGTCCAACCCCCCCCCCCCCCGGTCCTGTGTACTATAAAAAAGACAAAGCCCCGGACCTGTTTCTGTGGGTTTTGTTCTGCCCTGTTCTGTTTTGTAGGTCCCACTCACTGCCATTGCCAGAGTCTGAATTATCAGTGCAAGAGTCTGGATTATCAGAGTCATGCCAAAGTCAGAGATCCCATGGCCTAGGAGGATCACTGGGGCTTACAGTCCTTCCTGAAGATGCCAAGCATGGACTCAACCAGTTGTGGACTCTTTCCTATGCAGGTATGCTGGGGCAGCCACAAGCCTGAAGATACAGATTAAATGTGTTAGGGAAATTAATGCTTTTTATTTCGGACTGTTGTCGCTATATGTCATGTTAGTTTATTCAAGTAAAGTATTTGAAACTTTGCCTTTGCCTGGTCTGAAGTTACTCAAGGGTTGTAATCACAGAACACACATGGGATCTGCGCTTTGTGCAAAGCAGGACCCCATGCTGTTACTGGAACTGCGTGTTCCTCCTAATTGCACAAGTGATCGTGGTGATGTACAGTAACATCGAGTGTATTAGAGATCAGCTGGCAGTTTCAGTAAAAGTACCCCCGTGTTAGGCAGTGACCCTGTACAAAGTGTTTGGCGCCCAGCAAAGAGGGAAACCTGGAGGATGTTATGACCATCCACACCTACAAGTGCAGTAACGCTTTAATTCCAGTGACAGTATAATGTTACATATGACATCTCTGAGAAGAGATGAGCTATTATCACTCACATCCAAATAGTGCTCTGCTAATGCCATCTCTCCTTCCTCTTCTGCATCCCAGTCTCTCCAGTTATCAAAATCAACCTGCAACCAGGCAGGCTATCAGAAATATGAAGAAAAAAAAATTAAAATACAACATAAAAATATATACAATGTAATTAAAAAAAAAAGAATTAAAAACAAAATATGGTATTTTAATTTTTCTTTTTTTTTTAATCTCAAACCCCTGAAAAAGTTATAGTGCTAATTTGTAACCTTGCCAAACCTACACGATCTTACCTTATGCTACCAATTTGCACACTTTATTTTCCCTGTGAAAAAAATGGATTTTTGTAAAATCTTACCGTAAAATCCTTTTCTCTTAAGCTCATTGACAGACGTAGTCCTCGTTGATTAATAACAACTCGGGTTATACTGCCCTCTACAGGAGTAGGACTAGACAGGAAAGAAAACATTCTGGCCACACCCTAGGGGCAGTCCCAGAGGGTATATCCTCTCTCTCTCTCTCTGCTACAGCAAATCAGTTATGTCACAAAGCAGTGTTTAGAGAATTTAACCCAACCCAACTCAAAAAACAGAGGGGCGGGTACTACGTCTGTCAATGAGCTTAAGAGAAAAGGATTTTACGGTAAGATTTTACAAAAATCATTTTTCTCTGTCGCTCATTGACAGACGTAGTCCTCGTTGATTAATAACAACTCGGGACGTCCCAAAGCAGTACCACAAATGAGGGGTGGGAAAATGGAAATCAAAATCCAATCTAGAAGGCCCAACCGGTGCCAACTAGAAGTTTTAAAGGCTCATCAAACGATGAGACTCAACTGAAATTCCAACGGAAAAAACCCTCGAGGTAGACCACCGGTCTCCTCAAATTGCGGCCTGCAAAACCTTGCGGCCAAATGAGGCATCCGCCGATGCCATCACATCAACTTTATAAAATTTTGTAAAGGTATGCACCGACGACCAGGTGGCCGCCTTGCACACCTGGACCACTGACGCCTGATGGCGGTAGGCCCAGGAAGTACTGAGTGCTCGAGTGGAGTGCGCCTTAACAGGGAACGGAGGATTCCGACCCTTAATAGAATAAGCCTGTACCACCGTCTGTCTAATCCATTTGGAGATAGTCGCGGCAGATGCAGGCAACCCCTTTCTGGGGCCATCCGTGATCACAAAAAGTGAATCCGTCTTACGGAACGTTTCCGTAGCCTTCAGGTATACCCTGATTGCCCGAACCACATCCAAGGAATGCAACGCATATTCCCGAGGATGATTGGGCTGAGGACACAAGGAAGGTAGCACAATATCTTCATTCAGATGAAAGTCTGAAACCACCTTAGGAAGAAAGGATGGCTTTGGATGAAGAACTACCTTATCCCTATGAACCACTAGATATGGGGAATGGCATGATAATGCAGCCAGTTCTGACACCCTGCGTGCAGAAGTGATAGCCACCAAGAAGGCCACCTTCTGAGATAATGTAAGCAAGGGAATCTCCCTGATATTTTCAAAGGGAGGTTTCTGCAGAACCGACAAAACCAAATTAAGATCCCAAGGTGGTAAGGGCGCGCGGATTGGCGGAGCCAAGTGCCGCACCCCCTGGATGAAATTCCGCACCAAGGAATGAGTAGCCAAAGGCTTCTGAAAGAAGATTGCTAATGCTGAAACCTGACCCTTGATGGTGCTCAAGGATAGTTTCTGCTCAACCCCCTTTTGCAGAAAAGCCAAGATTCGGGTCACCGAATAGGTACGTGGGGGAAATCCCAAAGATTCACACCACGCAATATAAGTCTTCCATGTGCGATAATAGACTTTGCTGGAAGTCGCTTTCCTTGCTTTAATTAGAGTAGGAATAACTGAAGCTGACAACCCTCTGCCCTTCAGTACCTGGGTCTCAATGGCCAGGCCATTAAAACCAGCGACTGTAAAGCATGATGGAAGATCGGTCCTTGAGACCGCAGATCCTCCCTGAGAGGAGGTCTCCAAGGAGCGTTCGCGACTAGCATGTCCAAGTTGGCCTGACGACCTTGAATTTCCAGGATAACTGGAGTTCCCTCTATCTCTATCCTGCGGAGAAGTCTCAGCAGCAACTTGAGAGGGGGGGGAAGACATCTAGTAGCCGATACTGCCTTAGTAGGCCGTTCAGCGCGTCTGCTGCGTCCGCTAGGGGATCGCGGGCGCGCGTTACCAACCTCCGTGCCTTCCTGTTGAGCCGATATGCCAACAGATCCACCTCCGGGATGCTCTGATGAAGACACAGATGGTGAAATCCTTGGTGATCGACCCAAGTCATCACCCTGATCTTGTCTGACTGGATCCGAACCAGGCTGCCCTAGAGCTGCTTGGTCCAGGCAATCCGACAAAGTCTGATCGCTCTCTGTTCCCACACATTTATCAGAAACTTATTTCTTATCAGGAGTGGCGATTTCTCCTGGTTGAGCATTAGAGACCGAAGTCACCAGACTAGAGGCTCCTTGGTCTGTTTGCTCAACCGGATCCGATTCCTGTAGGGAACTGAAATTAATCTTTGGAAAAGGTAAAGAAAATGATCTGTTCAGGGAACGGTAACTACCGCTCCCTGTAGCACCTAAATGTTGGAAGGGAAGAATCGCACCGGTAGCAGTGATCGACACTCGATCTTGTATCCTGATCGTATGATCTCCTGAACCCCTTAGTCCGGGATTCAAGAAAGCCCTAGATCTGAACACCGGTGAAGACGTCCCCCCACCCCTAAGCCGGGTGGGGGCGCACCTTCAGGCTGTATTAGCCTTAACTTCAGGTTTGGCTGAGTCGGCCTTTTGTTTGCCCGACCAGCGCCTCTTGAACCCTCCTAGAGGGGCTTTGCCTTTCCCGCTCGCCCCAGCGGAGCGAACGAACCCTTTATGAGCGGCAAAGAAAGGTCCACGCTTGTAACGAGGTCCTTTAGCTTTAGCAGCCTGCGGCAGAAAAGTGCTCTTGCCCCCAGTGACATCCTTAATGATCTCATCTAGGGTGGCCCCAAATAGGCGATTCCCCTGAAAGGGGAGATTCGCCAAGGTTTTTTTTGGAACCTAGATCCGCTGACCAGCACTTTAACCACAGCACACGTCTGAGGATTACCGCTGACATAGATGCATGCCCTAACAAGGGGGTGGCATCCAGGGCTGTGTCACAGACGAACTGCAGTCCTTGTATAATTTGTTCCATCAAATCAGATGCTGCCTGGGGGATACCTTTCCCCTTTAGGTCATGGCGTACCAATCTTGCCCATTCCGTTAATGTCTGTGAAACTAAACCAATGACAATCACTGGTCTAAAGGCTGACCCCATCAGGGAAAAAATAGTGCTCTCCGCTTCCATCTTCCGATCCACCGGATCCTTAAAGGACGGAGCGTCCTCCAACGGGATAACAGTGGCTTTATTCAGTCTGGAAATAGGTGGATCCACCACTGGTGGTACCGTCCATTTCTTAATGAGGGATTCCTCAAACGGATAGCGTCTAGCAATGCGCTTGGAAACAGTAAAAGGTACGTTTTGAATGATCCCATTCCTCTTTAATTTTATTACCAAAACATTTGGGTAAGGGAAAAACCTTTGCCGTCTTGGTAGGTTTACTAGTACCAAAGGGAATTTCCATCTCAGTTGCTTCTGCCGGTAAAACCACAAGTCTTAAGGTTTTCCGGACCGCCACAACTAGTGCGTCCACCAATGCTTCTTCTTGTGCTATGGCGGAGGCAGGAACGTCCTCCTCACTGTCTGAGGGAACTTTACCTGAGACAACAGCCCCTACAGAGGGACCTGCAGCTTCAACGACCATCTCAGAATCTGAAGTATCAGATGACATAGGGGTAGGCGGGGGTCGCTTTCTTGACCCCAGTCTCTGACAGGCCGTCTCCACCCGAGACACCAAAGACTCCAAAACTGCTGTGAGTGCATCCATACTCTGTGAACTGGAGGGTCCTGCGGCCACCTCGAGGGAAACAGGTGGGGGTACCTGTGTGGTAGGGTCCATGATTATTCCAGACACTTGCCGGAAAAAATTAATTAGCCAAAAAAAAATAAAACTTTTTTTTTTTCTTAGACCCCCAGCGCCCCTCAGTGTTACCTGCTTAGGGACCCCTACAGAGCCAGAGAGAGAGAGAGAGAGAGAGAGAGAGAGAGCGAGCGAGCGAGCGAGAGACCCCAAGGCTCACCACTTGATGCACAGAGTTTCAATACAACTTGTTCCAGCGCTGTCTATTACAGACAGGAAGTCTTTGGCTGGCTTTCCCGGGTAAAAGGAGGCGGCTCCGCCCCTTTGCACGCCTTCCGGCGCCTCCCCTTAGCTCCTCAAGGTTTTTTGGTCACCTCAAACATGGCCGCCCCCATGCTGGAGACACGAGGCTACGCCGGGAAAAAGGAGGCAGCTCCGCCCCTTTACACGCCTTCCGGCGCCTCCCCTTAGCTCCTCAAGGTGTTTGGTCACCTCAAACATGGCCGCCCCCATGCTGGAGACACGAGGCTACGCCAATATGGCGGCCTCGTGCGATCTGCAAGAAAATGGCGGCGGCCTGTAAAGGATAGCGGCGGGTAGCAGCGGCCTGCGGGATGTTTATGTTCGGCCTGGCGGCCTGCGGGAGTATCTCGGCCCCACAACTTTCACCCTGACTGGTGATAAGCCTGGCCGGCGGTACAGGACCCTGGCGGGCCGCATGCGGTCCGTGGGCCGTCGGGAGGCAGCCTTCTGTCCTTCCAAAGTGACCCTTTGCTGGAGGAATGGCGATCTGGACTGCAGTGACTCAGGCATAGGCATCGGCCTGTGTACACCTCTGACAGGTAGGATACCTTTTACTTCAATAGTAATGCCCCTTATGTACTGCCACTGACTTCAGTCACCCTTATCAGTTTTGCAATGACCTTAGATAGTCAGCTCCCAAACCAAGCCTCCTGGTTTTTGTTCACAAAAATCACACTCAAATTGGGGGATCTGTGACCTGTTATAGGATAGAGGGGAGACCCATCCTACCATTCCAGAGAGGGGCCCGCGTCCACCACAAACCCGACAGGGGGGGGGGGGAGGGGGAACATACTACTCACCATACCGGAACCAGGCGGTCGCCACTCCTGACAGAACCCCTCTCCACCGGGGTGGGGGGGCTGGCGACCAATATGGACGCCGTGACTCTGTTGGTCATTGGTGTTCAGGCGAGACGTTTAACTCGCAGGGTCAGTCCCCGTCCTAGTGGGACTATGTTGCGGCCGACCCAGCGCGGAGCTATGGCCTGCACGTGCTCGTAGGCTGAACTGGGGTGACCACTGGATCTCAACATCCAGCCCGTCGCCCAGTTCCAGCTTTCTTGCTTGAAGATCTCACAGGAACACTGGAGAAAAAAAGCTGTCTAAAAAAAAAAAAAAATCTTTCTAAGAAAAATTCCTGCCAGGACCGAAGATCCTAGCAAGGCATCTAGGTCCTTACTCCTAACTAGACAGAAAAAAACTGATTTGCTGTAGCAGAGAGAGAGAGAGAGGATAGGCCCTCTGGGACTGCCCCTAGGGTGTGGCCAGAATGTTTTCTTTCCTGTCTAGTCCTACTCCTGTAGAGGGCAGTATAACCCAAGTTGTTATTAATCAACGAGGACTACGTCTGTCAATGAGCGACAGAGAAATGGAGATTACGCAGCATGAAATAGAAAATGAAGAGTAACAATAGGATTGCCTACACCTTGATACTCTAGATCAGTGGGGGTCAACTTAAAAGTTAGAGGGCAGCCCTAAAACTTCAAAGAGGGATGCACAATAGCAGTACATTTTCATGAGCTGCATCACGTTAGGCAACCTATTAAAAATAAATTAGCTGGAATGCACCTCAACCCAGAAAATTTCAGTCCTTCTGCAATTTTTGCAGCATTATGCAATGCACGCTGAAGAGAAAGTGGAAATAAACTAGGCCCAGGCACTGCTGTCAGTGGCTGCAATTAAAAACCTCAGCGTTGGTGTCAAGAGGCCAGCAATAAAAACCCCCAGTGTTAGTGTTGGAGACCTCAATAACATCCCCCAGCATTGGTGTCCGCCAATTCCTTGCATTAATGTCCAAATATGCAATAATAACCCCCAGGATTGACGTTAGTGGATGTGGTGGTTAGTGGATGAAATATTAACCACCACAAGTTGTGTCAATGGCAATACTTCTAATCCAGACCATATAGGGGTATGATACCCCCCCATACCCATTCACATGGGGGGGCAGGATTTGGGGGCCCCTTGTTAAAGGGGGCTTCTAGATTCTGATAAGCCCCACAACCACAGTCCAGGGTTGTCAGGAAGAGGCCCTTGTCCCCATCCACATGGGGCAAGGTGCTTTGGGAGCCACCCCAAAGCACTCTCCTCATGTTGAGGGCAAGCGGCCTGGTATGGTTCAGGAGGGTGGGGCGCTCGCTCGTCCCCCCCTCCTATCCTGGCCTGCCAGGCTGCATGCTCGGATAAGGGTCTGGTATGGACTAAAGGGGGGGGGGAACCATATGCTATTTTTTTCATTTTTTTTTCTGTATTGCCAGGAGCCGACAATATATTACAGCCACGAGCAAGTTTAAATGACATTCTTTTCCTTTAGAAATGTCAGTATTGCTGCAACAGGCTACATACATCAACATACATCATACAGATGTACCACTTTACAGGCACATTAGGGGACCCCCCCCCCAGGCACTATAAAGGAATTTTTCATTTTTATTGTTTCACTTTAAAAGCTTCCCGACCACCCGCCTCCTTTTTACTGCGGTACCTACATCGGAAACGTGCAGGAAGCTAGGGGGCAAGCGTGCGCAGCCACCGGGGTGCTCCCACCCCCACTGGGCAGCTGGGAAGCCGATGCACAGGTCAGGCAGCTCTGATTGCTGCCTGACACCCGTGATTGTTTCCCGATGAGAGAGAAGCTGTTGTAAACACAGTTTATCGTTCTTCTCCCTGGAATGATCATAGAGTCCATGTGATCCTTCTATATAGGATCACATCTCTATGGTCATTTCAGAAGCCCCCAACAGTTAGAATCACTCCCCTAGGCTCACATTTAATTCCTTGACTACCCACAGGGTTAACCCCTTCTCTGCTAATGGCATTACAGTAACCGTGCATATTTTTTTATCACTGATTACTGTAGTAATGTTACTGGTACCCCTAAAAGTGTCAAAAATGTCAGTTAGGGGTCCGATCTGTCCGCCGCAATGTCGCAGTCCTGCAAAAAAGAAAAAAAAAAATAGAAAAATGACAAATCTTTCCCGTAGTTAGTAGACGTAAACCAATCAAAATACGCTTATTGCTATTTTTTTTAACCAAAAATATGTAGCAGAAAACAAGGTGGCCTAAAATGTTTAAAAAATTTTAATTTTTAATTTTGTTTTTTTGGGAATGTTATATAGCAGAATGTGAAAAATAGTTTTTTTTTTTTTTAAATATTATTGCCTTTGTTTATAGCGCAAAAAAATAATCATCACACAGGTGATCAAATGCCACCAAAAGAAAGCTCTATTTGTGGGAAAAAAGGACATCAATTTTATATAGATACAGCGTCACACGACCGCGCAATTGCCTGTTAAAGTAACGCAGTGCTGAATTGCAAAATATGGCCTGGTCATTAAGGGGGCAAATCCTTCCGGGGCTAAAGTGGTTAATAATGCTTAACCATCTTAAGACCGGAAGGATTTTCTCCCTTAATGACCAGGCCATATTTTGCAATTCCGCACTGCGTTAATTTAACGGAAAATTGCGCGGCTGTGCGACGCTGTACCCAAACTAAATTTACGTCCTTTTTTTCCCCACAAATAAAGCTTTCTTTTGGTGGTATTCGATCACCTGTGTGATTTTTATTTTTTGCGTGATTAACAAAAAAAGAGCGACAATTTTGAAAAAAAAATCTATACCGGTATTTTTCACATTCTTTTATAGGACATTCGCGGAAAAAAAAAAAATTAAAAATCAAATTTTTTTAACATTTTAGGGCAATTTGTTTTCTGCTACATATTTTTGGTTAAAAAAAAAAAAAAAAAAAAAATCGCAATAAGCATATTTTGATTGGTTTGTGCAAAAGTTATTGCGTCTACTAACTACGGGAAGATTTATGTCATTTTTATTGTTTTTTTTTTTTTTTTTTACTAGTAACTTGGTATGCACTGCAAGGATGCATTGCTAGGGTCACTTTTTTCACTGGGTGATTTAGAACACTGAATACTGTGTGTTGAAAGTGCTGCCTGGAGGAAATTGTGCATTTTCTTCATTCTTGATGACAGCGTAAAAGTGTTTTTGGCATAAATACTGTGGAGCAATGTATGTGCAAAGTAAACATACAAACAATACATACAAGTATTTTGCTAGGTAAAGCATGTGTAAGTAGAGAAATCCTTAAATTGTTTTTAAAGAAATCAGATTTTTGCTTTCAAGGAACAGGTTCATTTTGCTAAAAAAAAAAAAAAAAGTCTAGGCTTGTATCCCCCATTTGTACACACATCACCTTGTTATTGTCTCTGGTCAACCTTGGCCAAGCCACTTTTTCCTTCCACTTCCTTAGGAAGCAAGTAATTGATCGATCAGATCGTTTCTCTCTAGAATCCTGAGAAGAGAGGGTTCATTGTGAACAATTGCTTAATTATGAGTACCGTACATAAAAGATATACAAACTGACATCTGTAAATGACCAGCTCAAGAAATAAATTAATGGTCACTTACCTTAGGTTGTATTTTGTCGAATAACTCGATTTCATTGTACATTTGAACATTATCTTCATTTAAACAGCTATGAAGCAAAAGAACAATTATTAACCGTCACATGTGTGTCAGCACTGAAGCACTCTGCAACTTCCTAAATGCTTCTATGTATCATTACCTGACCATGAATAATAATAGACGAACAGTGGGAGGCTTCAAGACAAAAAAAAAAAAAAAGGATAAAAACACCCTGCCTTCACATTGGAGCAATTTGTCATGCGATTTGACAGATGAAATCCCATGACAACTCGCATCCTATAGCCGGCAATGGCAGTGTTCAAATTGATGTGATGCAGACTTTGTGGTGACGCATCAATTTTAAAAAGTAGTACATGCACTCTTCTTGGCAATTTTGGGAATCGGGTGCGACTTCAATAGGCATCTGTGCTTTGAAACAGATGTCTTCAAAGTCGCACTCTAAGTCGCACTGAGATGCAGCTTTGAAATTGTGCGATTTCAGGTGAAATCGCAAGATTTCAAAGCCGTGCTCAATGTGAACGATGGCTAAGGCCCCCTTCACACCATGTGCAGAGACGTGAGTTTTTCCATTCAGGTGTTCCACAATGGCACAAAGAAAACAATCGTTCTCTGTGTGCCATATTCACGCCACAACACTAGTATCAGGTGCAGATTTATTTCTGCTCAAGAACCTGAAACATGTATAAAAACTCACTGAAACACGCATGAAAACTGATTTAAACATGTCTCTGCAAGTGAAATTTGTGTGTACTTTCCATCCTTTGATACGTTGAAAGATGAATACCGGCTACCAAACCACATGTTCTTTAGATCCTTGCAAGTCCGCCAAGCCTTTCAAGCACAGTTTGCTTCTGGGGCCCCCACAGATCGACTCAATCCCTATTATGGAAGTAATCGGGGGCACAGACCCCAAGAACCTGATCACATTTTATACCATGCTGCACCTTCCCTCCTCGTCTGAAATTGCTAATGCGCTTAAACCAAGCTGGGTGTAACGCTCCTGCGTTTCTTATATGGTGTGGATTTTCAGCTGCAGAAATAGTTCCACGTCAGTAGTCATGTAAGAGATATGCTGAGATACCATTCCCAACCTCAATGACTCATCATGTGTGGAAGGTCTTATTTCAGCCAGTAAATACACACAATTAGCAAACTGGTTCCTAGAGTGACTTTATGTATGTGGTAACACAATGATGAAGGTTGAGGGATAGGTTGAGTGGAGGTGGTAGGTGATAGACACTTGAAGGTGAGACAGTAGCAGATGGATGCAGGAAGGTTTAGCAATGTTGTATGATAGCAGATGATAGAATAGCAGGTGGACATACAAAAGAGATCAACCCAGTGCAGAAAAGTAGCAGTAGTCTCAAGAGCTAGCAATCTAGTTATGCAGATGTGATAAACAGTCTTTACTATGCAGAGCTAGATAGTGTAAGCTTAGTATAAGTTTATAGAGAATTCCCCTGCGGGGTACTTAGCACTATTAGCGATACAGCCGAAGGGTGGTTCAGGAGAGGCGGATGATCCAGTAGCGGGATACAGGGATCAGCGCAGCGAGGTTCCGTCAGCGAAGTAAGCTTGCAAGCATGGAAGCTTCAAGCAAGGTTAGCATCCAGGTAAGGGTGTTTGAACGAACACATGTGAGTGAGAACCGGCGCTTTAAATAGCCATCTAGTCCGGCGCTGGGTGATGACAGCTCCAGTCTTAAAGGTGTATGCGCACCTTTCCAAAAGTAATTGGTGGGGCGCATACACTTGTGGAAAGTGTAATTTAGGGTACCAAAGGTACCGGAACATTACACTGGGTTAGTGATATTGGCATATCTGGAGGATGAGGATTGGAGTGAAGCTTTGAAAAATTGCAAACCTGTATTCCCGAAACGATCTGATCATTTAACACAGCTATACATTATCCACCGCTCCCATCTTAACCCTCTTAGATTGGCCAAGTACAGAAGTGACCACAATACCTTATGTTCGCAGTGTAAGGGGGATCAGAGTACCTTCTATCACTTACATAAGTTACATAGTTAGTGAGGTTGAAAAAAAAAAAGTCCATCCAGTTCAACCTATGTGTGTGTGTGTTTGCTGTTAACCGTACATTGTATACCCCTGTATGTTATGGTCTTTAAGGTGCCCATCTAATAGTTTTTTTGAAACTATCGATGCTCCCTGCTGATACGACTGTTTGCAGAAGAGAATTCCACATCCTTACTCAGGGCTGCTGTACAGACTACCTGGCAGGGCCCCCCCAAGAAAATATTAAAGATATATTTAGCTAAAAATTACAACAAAATCACTATTAGCAGACACAAATATAACATAACTAGCATAATTCCTGCTAAATCAAAAAAAAAAAAAAAACTATGTTAAATAAAAAAGAAGATGAGATGAGAAAAATATACAGGCTGGGCAGTTGGAGCTCAGTGATCAGAGAGACAGAGAGAGAGAGAAACAAAGTTACAATATACAAATAAACTGTGCAGAGATAAGTGCTGGGAGGGGGGCCCACACACGGGAGGGGGATTAGTGAGGGACGACTGTCTCTTTCTCAACAGATAAAAGCTGATAGCAGGGAGAGGGACAGATCAGATTCAGGTGCTGGAGGAAGATTTCTGTATTTGTTGTCCATCACTAATCCCCCTCTCTGTGTGGGCCCCCCTGTGTGCTCGGGCCCCCTACAAGAGGGCTGGTGGTCCCCCCCCTATCAGCAGCCCTGTCCTTACTGCTCTTACAGTGAAGAACCCCCTGCGTATTTTAAGGTTAAACCGCCTTTCCTCTAGTTTTAGTGAGTGGCCACGTGTCTTATTGTATTCCCTTTCTCTGAATAGATTTTTCCATATGATAGGGTTGCCAGTACAGTATTTGTACATTGATATCATATCCCCCCTAATTGTCTCTTCTCCAGAGAGAATAGGTTCAGTGCTTGTAGTCTTTCCTCATAGCTGATGTCCTCCATTCCCCTAATTATTTTTGTTGCCCTTCTCTGGACTTTCTCCATTTCCAGCACATCCTTCCTGAGGACCGGTGCCCAGAACTGGACAGCATACTCCAGATGTGGCCAGACCAGAGTCTTGTAGAGTGGGAGAATAATCTATTTCTGGAGTGAATCCCCTTTTTTTTTTTTTTTCCAAAAAAGGTTTTTATTGAAATTTTTACAATAGAAATATTAACAGCAATGAGTTCAAACAGTCTGAAGCATGAAGAAATTGACAAACAGTGGGCAATACAATCGAGAGAGAAAAAAAAAAAAAAAACTCGAAGGTAAATGCCAGAGTGTTACAAGAGAACTAAGATAAGAAAGTTGCAAAGGTATGGCTCGAGATGGTGTATAGCCCAAATGGATTCCTACAATGAGCCTTAATGCAAGCAATATTACAAACTAAGCCCGCATATGACGGGAAACAAACATTTGAAACATTAGTATAATATAGACAGAAAAATTTAACGAGAATATTATAACCTGAGGAGTATACATATAGGCCACAGGAAGGAAATGAGGGATGGTAATATGGCGTCATGTCAGCGGTGAGTGCTAGTAATAACAGGGCGAGTAACCAGGCCTGTCTTCGATAAAGGGGGGTCTGATGAGATCATTACCATGTAGGAATTAAAACTTTTGAAAGTGCTTGGAAGAGATTGTAAAGAGAAGTGGAAGACTGAGTGAAGGGAAGCATGTAAAGAGCGGAGGAAAAGGTGAGGAATGTGGGGAAGGAGAGGGAGGAGGAAGGTTGGTGAGCAGGAGGGGGGGTGGATTGAAAATGGGGAGGTGGGGGGAGGAGATTGGAAGGGGGGGAAGCAGATAGGGGCGGGTCTCCGTCCCTAGGGGAAAGTCTTAGGATGGGTATTCCCTTATGGGGAGTTTGGAGGTAGTGAACAAATATATAATGGGGGAGGGGGCCAGAGAGGAGAAAACAGTGGGAACAGGGAGACGTAGAGGAAAACTCCCACCTACTTCCCATTTTTAGGGGTGGGAGAGATCCGACCGAATTCTCGTTTTGGAAAGAGAGTTTAATGTTCCCAGGAAAGGCAAGGGGTGTGAGGAGGGAGTAAAGAAGGTTTCGGAGTGTCAAGTGGGCTATTAGGAATTGATTATATGTATCTAATGAGGTGACCCTAAGTTTTGGCTTGAGGAGGGAGCAGAGCGAGAGGAGGATGATGTACTTGAAAAGGAGGTCCAGGGGTGCCAGATGCGAGCATGAGTGGCGGTTTTGTCTTTGGCGATGGCAATAAGTTCTTCCAATTTGGCTATCTTTTCTATTCTCCTGACCCATTCTTGGTATGTAGGAATGGTATCTGACCTCCAGTGTGTAGGGATACATATTTTAGCTGCGTTTATCAAGTGGGGAGTTAGAGATTTACAATATTTGTGTGGAGGGATTGAGGTGCTGTGTAGCAAGTATTGTGCTGGGGAGAAGGGCAAGACAATGTTTAGATTGGAGGAGATAAACCTGTGAATATCTCTCCAGAAAGGTTGGATCTGCGGGCATTGCCAGAAGATGTGGAATAGGGTGCCTGGGTGTTCATGGCACCTCCAGCAGTTTTCAGGGATTTCTGGGTAGTATTTGTGCATAAGCGAAGGGGTTTTATACCATCTGGACAGAATTTTAAAACAGTTTTCTTGGACTGTTACGTTAAGCGAACTTTTGTGAGATATAAAACAGATGTTTTCCCATTCTTTTTCTGTGAAGGGAGTATTTAGGTCTGATTCCCAGGCCTGTTTGGCTTTATTGGGGAGAGTTGTTTGGTCTGTCACAAGGAGATTGTAAACAGTGGATATGAGGTGTCGTTTTGGAGTGGAGCTATTACATAGTTTTTCAAAGGTCGTGAGGTCTCTGGATAGTGATGAGTTTTTGTTCAGCGAATTCAAGAAGTGACGGATTTGGAAATATGACCACATAGGAAAGGGAGCGGGGGATGATTGAGGCGTTAAATCTGAGCGATTAAGAAGGGTGTTATCCTTAAAGAAACTATGGGCTCTAATAATGTCGGCTTTCCAGGTATTGGACAGGAATGATGAGTCCATACCTGGTATGAAGTCTGGGTTGGGCTTTATGGGGGTCATAGGGCCTGGGTTGGATGAAATTGCCAGGGTGTTAGAAGTGTTTTTAAGGGTATCAAGAGTGCAGCTGATCAGGGGATGTTTTTTGGTATCCTGAGGAATTTTGTCAGAGGCCAACCAGGGTAACACTTGAAGTGGAAGGGGACTAAATGCATTTTCCAGGGGAACCCAGTCTTTATTGTTATCGTGTAGGAACCAGTCTAGTATACGTGTAAGATGACAAGCCCAGAAGTATTTTTTCAAATCGGGTAGGGCTATGCCCCCTTGCGATTTTGGTTTAGTTAGAAGTGAGAAGGCGATTCTGGGTCTCATTTTGTTCCAAAGGAAGTTACTACACATACTTCTGAAGGATATAAAGAAAGAGTTCGGGATTCTAATTGGGAGTGTTTGGAGAAGGTAGAGAAGACGGGGAAGAACATTCATTTTTAAGATAGCAGCACGTCCGAACCAGGAAAAGTGTGGTTTGTTCCATCTATTGATGTCTTCTTTGATGGTTTTAAGGACTGGGATGAAATTGCAGCGAAAGAGATCTGAAAGGTCGGTGGTAAGATATATGCCTAGGTATTTAATGGCGTCTTGCTTCCAGAGAAAGGGAAAATTTGTTTTACATTGCTGTGTCATATGAGGAGGAAGGGATATGTTTAGGGCATGAGATTTAGAGAAATTGATTTTAAAATTTGAGATGTTTCTAAAGGATTTGAATTATTGGAGAAGGGCAGGAATTGAGATCAAGGGTTTGCTAAGGAAAAGGAGAATATCGTCAGCAAAGGCAGCTATCTTGTAAGATTTATGTTGGATTGGAATGCCGTGGATATTTTGATTCTGTGCAATGGAGCGCAGAAAGGGTTCAAGGGTAAGGACGAATAGAATGGGGGAGAGAGGGCAGCCCTGTCTGGTTCCGTTGCCGATGGAGAAGGCGCTCGACAGACAACCGTTAACTCTCACACAAGCAGATGGAGTCGAATATAAGGATAAGATAAGGCTTAGTAAGCGATTGGGGAAGCCCATAAAACGTAGGGTGCTTTCCATATAAGACCAGTCTAGTCTGTCGAACGCCTTCTCGGCGTCTAGTGATAGCATGAAACCTTGAATTTTGTTGGAAGTCATCCAGTGGTGTATGTTTATAGCCTTAATGGTATTATCTCGGGCTTCCCGCCCAGGAACAAAGCCTACTTGATCTTTATGTATGAGGAGAGGAACAAGTGGGAGTATTCGGTTGGCAATTATTTTTGCGAATAGTTTAATGTCCACATTTAAGAGTGAGATGGGCCTATAGTTTGTGACTAGGGATGGGTCTTTACCTTCCTTAGGTATGACGGAGATATGTGCTTCTAAAAGCCTGTGTTGAGGGACAGAGGGGTTGGAAAGTGCATTGAAGGCATTGATTAGTGGGGTAGAGATAAGTTCTGTAAATGTTTTAAAGTAGGGGGCAGTGAAACCGTCAGGACCCGGGCTTTTTCCTGGTTTCAGTTGGGAGATCGCCGTCTTGAGTTCCTCTTGAGAGAGAGGGTTATCTAAATCTTGGGTGTTCATATGGGGTAGGATCTTGGGGCAATTTTCCTGAAGGAAGTCGTGTATGAGAGTATTTTTCCTGTGTCCAGAGATGGCGGGGTTCAGGTTATAAAGGGAGGCATAGTAGCGTTCAAATTGCGCAGCTATATCGGGTGTTTGGGTCATGGCAGTACCTTGGTCGTTTTTGATAAAGTGGATGGAATTTCTTGCTTTCTTCGCTTGTAAAGCTTTTGCAAGGAATTTTCCACTTTTGTTTCCAAATTCATAAAATAATTTTTGTTGCAGAATGAACTTACGTTTAGTCTTAATGTGGAGATCATCTAGGAGTATTTGTCTAATTTTGTATTAGTTCTTGATAAGTAGAAAGGGCCTGGGTTCTTTTGTGTATTTTTTCAAGTTCACTTATTTTGCGTATGATGTCCCTTGTTTTTGCCTGGGAGGCCTTTTTCTTTTCCGATTTAAGGGACATGAGGATACCCCTCATGGTACATTTGTGTGCTTCCCAAATTGTTATGGGGGAAATGTCAGGAGTGTTGTTGTCGTTAAAAAATTCCATAATTTTGTCCTTAAGAAACGAGATGTCCGTTTCTAGGGTCAGGAGGGAGGCATCTAATCTCCAAAATTTGGTTTTCGGGGACTCTGCATGTAAGGCTAGGGTCAGGGAGACTGGGTGGTGGTCTGAAATTAGCATGGGTTCTATAGTGGTTTTTTTGATTAAAGGGAGATCCTTCTGGGATAGAAATATGTAATCAAGGCGAGAGTATTTTTGGTGTGGGGAGGAAAAGAACGTGTAATCTTTAACAGAGGGGTTCAGGGTACGCCAGGTGTCATGCAATAATAGGTCTTGAAGTGCTAGTCTGATTTGTTTAAGGGCTCTATATGGGAGAGAGGAGGTGCCCGTGGAAGAGTCCAGTAGCGGGTGGAGAGCGACATTAAAGTCACCGCCCAGTATTGTGATACCCTGTTGGAATTGTGCTAGCGTGCTCGATATGCTCCTGAAGAAAGGTACTTGAGCTGAGTTAGGGCTGTATATATTGGCTAAGGTTACTGGTTTGAGTGCTATATGTCCTTTTAAGAATATAAATCGACCGTCCGGGTCGATTATGGAGTCTGTCATGGACCAGTCAAGGTTTTTGGAGATCAACACAGCCACGCCCTTGGTTTTGCCAAGCGGGTTGGTGGCAAGATAGGAGATAGGATAATTTTGGTTATTGAGCTTAGGGGTTTTTTGAGAATGGAAATGGGTTTCTTGTAGGAAGACTATGTCCGCTCTGAGTTTGTGCATTAAGTCCAATACTTGGGATCTTTTTTCTGGGATGTTCAATCCCTTAACGTTTAGGGAGACTATCTTTAGGGGGATGGGTTCTGCGTTTTGATTAGATGGGGTCATTATGGCTCAAGAGAGTAAGTATATTTTCAAAAGTGAGCAAAATATGCAGGTTAATTTAAGGTGGATAAAGCCAGGGACGGAGACCCTGGGTATATAGAAAGGGAGTTGGTAAGGGATGGGGGAGGGAGAGGTAGGGGGGAAGCAAGAGGGAGATAGGGTGGAACAGGGAGTGAGGGGTGAGATGGAGTACCGAGGGTTAGGGTGAGAGGAATCGGTCACCTAACCTGTGTGTGAACAAATCGGATTCGGCGACAGAGAGTGTAAGAAAATACAGACTCTGTCTCGAGGGAGAGCGGCAGCGTCTGAGGAGTGAATGATCTGAAAGGCAAAGAAGTAGAGTCAGGGTTTCCGGCCAGTAGGGGAGTTACAGAAAGCAAGTCAGATGTTATCTTCCAGGTCGTGGGGAAAAGAAAAGAAGGTATGATGGGGGGGTCCCGAGTATAGTGAGAGGTGGTAGGTATGTCTTAAGCAGAGGCGAGAGGGGGAGAGTGGGATAGAAGGAGGGGAAGGGGAAGAGGGGAGAGAGGAGAGAAAGGAGGGGAGTGGGATAATCAAGCGTGTCATGAGTGTATATCATGAGACATAAGTGTGTCCTTGAACGATGTCATGGAGGGGGAACATCATAAATCTACATATAGTTTTAAAAGTTTTCTCCTTTCTTCTTTTTTTTTTTTTTTTTTCTTTTCCCTTTTTTTTTTTTTTCCCCTCCCCCTTTTTTTTTTTTCCCTTTCCCAAAGGGGGAGTCATTATGGCAACTAAGCATGTTAATTAGATATGTATAAGTATTCAAAGGTGTATGGTGAAACATATATTGTACGAATAGCAGAAATCAAACATGAGTATCATAACAATTTAAGAAAAACAGGCCGACTCTCCAGTCCCTCACGTGGTTTCTAAAATCTCAAGTGAGAGGTCTGTTAATATCGGGGGAAATATATAGAAGGGGGGAGGATGGGAAAGAAAAAAAAAAAAAAAAAAAAATGGGAATCGTCGAAGCCGATCAAGCAAATGTATTGAGAGATTATACAGGCTAGATCATGTAGTAATGTGTGGTCTTTGGGGTTCGGGCAAATTTTGGGAGGAAGGAGGGAGAGGAGAGTCCACCCATCTCTCAAATCCCACATACACAATATTAACATGTGCTGATTGTATTGGCAGTGACATTAACATGTAACAGCAAGATCAAGGTATGGCATAAGGTATCCATCAAGGAAGATGAACAGGTGGGGATCTTGTTGTGGGTTTGAGAGGGCCAATAGGGATTGTATCAAGTCTTCTAGGGGAGGGCTTGGGAATGTTTTGAGATTATGGGTGTGGGAGCAGTAGTACTTTACCAGTCCGTGGGAAGGGGCCTTGGAGATGATGAATCATCTATTTCAGCGACAGGCGCACTAAGGCAAGTCTTTGTTGCGGATGTTGCAAATCTTCAGATGGGGCGAGGTGAGTTACGTTGAGATTCTTCCGGATAAAAAAAGTGCTGGGTGTAGCGACGGCATAGAGGAAGTCTCTTGAAGAAAATCAGTCCTGGACCTGAATGTGGAGAGAAAGACAAGCAAGGGGAAAAAGAGAGAGAAAGGAAGAAAAAAAAGGGGGGGGGGGGTAGGGAAGGATAAGGAAGGGGCATCAGGAAAATGAGCAGGGGGGGTTTGAGAAAGATAGTTCCTGGATGATCAGGGTAGCAGCCTGTTAGTGGGATCTTCCTTTTTCTTTTCTCGATTTCCTATGAGCGGGAGAGGCTGTGGGGCTGCCAGCTCTGTGTGAGCTGGTGCAGGAAGAGGAGTTGTTCCTCGGCGAGGGAGATCTGGGTCTTCTTATCTGGAAATCATCTCTCTCCGGGATGGTATCCATGGAAGATGCTCTTCTGAGTGGTTGTAGTTGCGGAATTCTATACCAGTCGGGTAGATCCACATATGGGATTCCAAGGGTGTTGCAAAAGGAATGAAGATCTTCAGGGATTCGTAGATTGGCAGTGCGACCGTTAGAGGACGCAGACAGGCAAAAAGGAAATTTCCAGCGATAAGCAATATTTCTTGAGCGTAGAGTATCAAGTAAGGGACGCATATCACGTCTCCTCTGCAGGGTTATCGGGGATAAGTCCTGAAATATCTTAATTTCAGATCCATGGTAAAGGAGAGATTGGCGGTCTCTGGAACCTCTCAGAATATTTTCCTTGAGCCTGAAGTTAACTATACAGCAGACAATGTCTCTGGGTGGATCAGTGTCACGAGCTCTTGGTCTTAGGGCTCTATGGATCCTTTCAAACTCAATAGGTGTGTCAGGGGGTCTTCCCAATACATCATTGAAGATTGAAGTAGTTGCAGAGGAGATTTGGGTATGGTCGACGGACTCCGGGAGGCCTCTGATTCTCAGATTATGGCGACGACCTCTATTATCGAGGTCCTCAAGGTGCCTCTGGATGTCCCTGAATTGTGCGTTGTGGGTCCTGGTAGAATCGTTAAGAGATTGAATCGATTCTTCGTGAGCATGTGAACGATCTTCCACTTCATTAACCCTTATGTTAATGGAGTGGATCTCCCTTTTAAGATCCGTGATAGCCACTGCAAATGAGGCCTTAATTTCATCTGCGATCGATCTTAAATCCTGCAGGGTGACAGGGATGGCAGAAGGGGGCATCGAGGCAGGTGTTGACATACCTGTTGAAGGTGCAGGTTGAAAAGGAGTGTCAATTGCAGAGAGCGCAGCGGGCGCGCCTCGTGGAACCTCCGGGTAGGCCGCGGATGAAGCCGGGGGCTCGCGTAACGGCGGCGGCGGCGGCCGGAACAGATCCGGAATGCTGCGATACTGCGGGGTCGTCTGAGGCCGCGGAGAGCGGGATCGGGAGGGAGAGGAGTTAGTGCTGGATCTCCCCATCATGGTTTTGAGCTCAATCTTGGGTGGAAGAGCTGATTATAGCTCAATATTCCCCTGTCTGGCCGGGAGGAAGGAGGTTAGGCAGCCATTCACTCCAAGCGCCAAGCCACGCCCCTCGAATCCCCTTTTTTATACATCCCAGTATTCTGTTGGCTTTGCTTGCAGCGGCTTGGCATTGCATGCCACTGCCAAGCCTGTTGTCTACCAGTACCCCCCAGTTCCTTTTCCATCCTAGACTCACCCAGAGGTTCCCCCCCCCCCCCCTAATGAGTAGCTTGCTTTCTGGTTTCTTGCACCCAAGTGCATTACTTACATTTTTCAACATTAAACCTCATCTGCCATGTAGTTGCCCACCCCATTATTTTGTTCAGGTCCACTTGTAAGGTTTCCACATCCTGCCCAGAAGATATTGGCCTGCTTAGTTTAGTATCATCTGCAAATACTGAGATTTTACTCGATATACCCTCCTCTAGATTATTTATGAATAAATTAAACAGGATTGGCCCCAGGACAGAACCCTGGGGGACCCCGCTTTCCACACCCGCCCAATCTGAGTACTCCCCATCAATCACCACCCTTTGCAACCTCCCCTGGAGCCAGTTCTCTATCCAGGTACTCACCTTATGGTCCATACCTACCTTTCTTAGTTTGAACAGTAAGCGTTTGTGGGGAACGGTGTCAAAGGCCTTTGCAAAGTCCAGGTACACCACATCCACAGGCTTACCTTTATCTAGGTGGCAGCTCACTTCATCATAGAAGGTTAATAGATTGGTTTGGCAAGAACGATTTTTCATGAATCAATGCCGATTACTACTAATACCATTTTCATTACTAAAGTCTTATATGTGGTCTCTTAACATCCCCTCAAAAATCTTGCAGACTACTGATGTTAGGCTGGGATATATCTCGGCCCCTTTTTAAATAACGGTACCACGTTGGCTTTTTTCCAATCAGCTGGCACCATACCCATCTGTAAACTATCCTTCAAGATCAAGAATAATGGTCTGGCAATCACCTGGCTGAGCTCTTAAGAACCCTTGGGTGCAAGCCATCCGGTCCCGGTGATTTATTTATGTTAAGTTTCTCTAGTTTAGTTCCAAGTCTATCTTCTGTTAGCTATGGCGGTATTTCCGGAGGTGTGTTGTTTAGTTTGACCTTACAAGCTGGGTTGGTGTAGTCCCAATTCTTGTGAAGACTGAAGTGAAGAAATTATTTAACACTTCTGCCTTTTCCCTGTCCTCTGTGGCCAAAACTCCCTTATCGTCTTTTATGGGGCCAATGTGTTCTGGCCTCGCTTTCTTACTGTTTATATACTTTATATTCTACTACTTTATATATACTACTAAGAATTTTTTGGAGGCCTTTCCTTTAGCATTAATATGCATTTTTATGTTGGAGTTTAGCCACCCAGGGTTTAGTTTTTCTCTTTTAAATTTATTTCCCTTTGGAATGCACTGGTCAATCCCTTTGTTAAGTATGTTCTTGAAGCACTCCCATTTTGCTCCGTGTTCCTTGTTCCCAGGGCTCTATCCCATTTGATATTTTCTAGCAGAGCGCAGATTTGGGAAATTGGCCCTTTTGAAATTCAGTGTTCTTATATTGCCCTTGTGTTTCCTATTAATATAATTAATACTGAAACTAATTGACCTATGGTAACTGTTTCCCCAAGTTGCCCCATATTTCTATATCCGTGAGCAGGTCTGTATTATTGGTAATCAGTAGGTCAAGTACCGCATTGTTTGTCTGTGCATTCACCATCTGACCCATGAAATTGTCCTGCAAAACATTTAGGAACTGCCGAGCCTTGACTGAAAGTCCCCCATTATAATGACATTTCCCATCCTTGCTGCCAATCCTATCTGTAAAAGGAGGTCTGCCTCCCCCTCCTCCCTCTGGTTGGGGGGCCTATAGCATACGCCCAATATTACCTTCCCCACAGTGCCTTCCCTTTGAAGTTCTACTCATAGGGATTCTGCCTTGTTCATAGCTCCATTATTAATATCATCCCTCATATTTACCTGTACACTGTTCTTAATATACAGACATACCCCTCCCCCTTTTTTACCTTTTCCATCTCTGTGATAAAGGGAATACCCCTGAATGGTCGCCATCCAGTCATGAGAGCTGTCAAACCAAGTCTCTGTTATCCCCACAAAATCAAAGTCCTCCTTAAACATCAGTAGCTCCAGCCTTCCCCACAGTGCCTTCCCTTTGAAGTTCTACTCATAGGGATTCTGCCTTGTTCATAGCTCCATTATTAATATCATCCCTCATATTTACCTGTACACTGTTCTTAATATACAGACATACCCCTCCCCCTTTTTTACCTTTTCCATCTCTGTGATAAAGGGAATACCCCTGAATGGTCGCCATCCAGTCATGAGAGCTGTCAAACCAAGTCTCTGTTATCCCCACAAAATCGAAGTCCTCCTTAAACATCAGTAGCTCCAGCTCTCCCATCTTGTTAGCCAGGCTTCTGGCATTGGTATACAAGCCTCATAATTTTGACCGGTTACATATATCCTCATTTGAGGTTTTTAGGTTGCTCTCTTGATTTTTCCCCATTTAGGAGCTCCGAACACCCTACCGCTAATGCCCCCATTTCTGCCCTCTGAATTTTGCTTTCCACTGGCTAATTCTACATCTGTACCCCCCCCCCCCCATCACCTAGTTTAAAAGCCCCTCTAACTTTGTGGCCATCTTCTCACCCAGTACGGCTGCACCCTCCCCATTTAGGTGCAATCCGTCCCTACCAAAGAGCCGGTAGCCGACTGAGAAGTCTGCCCAGTTCTCCAGGAACCCGAAACCCTCCTTACTACACCAGCTCCTCAGCCACTTGTTAACTTCCCCAATCTCCCGCTGCCTCTCTGGTGTGGCTCGAGGTAAAGGTAGTATTTCTGAAAATACTACCTTGGAGGTCCTACTCCTCAACTTAGCGCCTAAGTCCCTAAAATCGTTTAGGACTCTCCATCTTCCTCTGCCTATGTCCTTGGTACCCACATGTACCATGACAGCTGGGTCTTCCCCAGCCCCACCCAGTAATCTGTCCACCCGATCCTTGATGTGCAATCTGATCTGGCAATGCCTGAAAATTCAAGACTACTGGAAGCAAATACAGTTCCTACATGACAATGTGGGATCTCCTCTAACATTACACTCCAAGTTATGTTTATTAGGGATATAGATAGATTCACCAAGATCTTTCTTCCGGAAACCTTATTCACAGTTACAAAACTTATTGCAAGGCAGTGGATAGAAGAACAACCCCCCGAGCTCAGCACCTGGCTGACAGAAATAAATAACACCTTGCCGAAGTTTATATATAAACAGAAGCTGTCCTTTCAAATTCCACAAGATATGGGATAGATGGCGTCGGGTCCCAGAAACATGTAGTTAGTAGCGGCCTCCATGTACGCCTAACATTGTTTAAATAGTAACAGGAATTTAATTCTTCATGTCCCTCTAATGCACAATGATTTGCTCCACCATTTTTAGAACCAAACATCTGTTCTCCTTTATTGCAGATTTAGAATCCCAAACATGGGTTGCCATTTGTTTTTTTACTTTAGGTTTAGGTTATTTGTATCTTGACTGATTTCTGACAACTGCATGTATGCTCCTATGTAATCTTCAAAGTGTATAATTTTTAATAAAAAAAAAAAAATTAATAAAATTAGATGCATGGCGATACGTTCAACATCCGTCCAGTGGATCGGATGGAAACGGACATGCAGTTTGTTTCCATCCAACAGCCCCATAGAGGAGAGCGGGCAGTGTCCGTGTCTGCCCTGCACAGCAGAGCGGACATGGACCTGTCATCCACCTGCTCAGCTGGGATCAGCAGGGAGAGACCTCGCTGAGCAGGCGAATTCCAATTGGATGGATCGGCTCCATCTGAAAGGGGCCTTAGGAGAAAAGCTGTGTAAAAAATGAATGATAGCATCACTTTAATTCTAAAGAGAACAGTTTCAGCCAAGCAGAGGAGCTGTAAATGCAGGGGAGACGTTACATCCTTCCCTTTCACTCTTCATAGCAGGACTAGTTAAATCAAGGGTTTTATGGTCTTTCTATTAAAACATAAAAGAAGGGGGGGGGGAGAAGCTGAGCAGGGAGCTGCTTGGGAGGGAGCTGAGTCTGTGGCTAACAGGTAATCCCTCAATTGCCAGACAGTTAAGTAAATCAGTGGGTGTTTGAAGTAGTGCAAAGTAAAGGTGTCTAGCAAATTGAGGGGTTGCTTTTGGCAGGGATTTTTGCTTTGGTGTAGGAGAATTTAATGATAGAGATTTTTGCTTTGGGGCTAGATTTGCTTTGAGGGATGCTAGGGAAGATTTTGCTTGCAGTGGATGACAAGGGAAGATATTGGAAATGTTTTCTTGAATGCCAGAACTCTGTGCTGTGTGTAAGGGATCTTTCATACCAACAAGCTGCAGTGGATGCACAGCTGCCAGTGTGTGCGCTGGGATTAATCTGTACCAATTCCAGCACAGCACACGGTTTACGTTTAACTTTTTATAAAACATCAGTGGTGTGAACTGACTACATTGAAAACAGTCCCAATGCAAAGAAAATACATTTTGCCCTGTCATCGGTGAAGGAGGGCAAACAGGCAGGTGAATCTGCCATAATGTGGAATCTGCACAGCACAATGTAATTACACTTTGTCTTAAGTGGTTCTAAAGTTAAAATATTTTTTTTACCTTAACCACTTCAATACAGGGCAGTCACACCCAGTGGCGTACCTAGAGCATTTGGCACCCGGGGCGGATCCTATATCTGGCACCCCCCACCCCACCCCCCCCCACCCCCACTTTAAAATGTAAAAACACCCGCAAAAATTTGTAATGTCTCCAAGAATATTTATTGCACAAATTTCCCAGCCCCCCTATCACAGTGCCCTTTGCAGTCTGCCCCCCCCCTGTCTCTCTAATCACAGTTCCCCCTTTTGCACTCTCTGCCTCCCCTGCACAGTCCTACCATTGGCATAGACAGATAGCTAATACTATTATCAATGTGTTTAAGTTTGAGTAAGAGATTGGAGACATGCTAAAGGAGATAGTCAGAGACTGAGGACATGATGCAAGAGATGGTCAGAGACTGAGGACATGATACAAGAGATGGTCAGAGACTGAGGACATGATACAAGAGATGGTCAGAGACTGAGGACATGATACAAGAGATGGTCAGAGACTGAGGACATGATACAAGAGATGGTCAGAGACTGAGGACATGATACAAGAGATGGTCAGAGACTACGGACCCAATACAAGAGAAATCCAAGACTGAGGACATGATACAAGAGATGGTCAGAGACTACGGACGGGATACTAGAGATGGTCAGAGACTGCAGACAACACACAGGAGATGGTCAGAGACTGAGGACATGATACAAGAGATGGTCAGAGACTGAGGACATGATACAAGAGATGGTCAGAGACTGAGGACATGATACAAGAGATGGTCAGAGACTGAGGACATGATACAAGAGATGGTCAGAGACTGTGGACATGATACAAGAGATGGTCAGAGACTGAGGACATGATACAAGAGATGGTCAGAGACTGAGGACATGATACAAGAGATGGTCAGAGACTGAGGACATGATACAAGAGATGGTCAGAGACTGAGGACATGATACAGGAGATGGTCAGAGACTGGACATGATCCAAGAGATGGTTGGTCAGAGACTGAGGACATGATCCAAGAGATAGTCAGACTGCAGACATGATACAAAAGAAGGTCAGAGACTGCAGACATGATAGAAGATAGAAGAGCATTATGGGGGCCGGAGAGCACAGGGCAAGCAGAGAGCACTGGAGGAGCTGAAGGGCGCGGGGGGGGGGGGACTGGAGAGAATTAAGAGGGGTTTGAAAAGAATTGTAGGGGGGTTGGAAGGCACAGGGGTGGAGAGCACTGGGGGGGGGGGCAGGGAAAACCAGGGGGATGGAGAGCATGGGGGGAACTGGAACTCACTGAGGGGGGAGGCAGGGAGCACAGGGGGGTGGAGAGCACTGGGGGAGCCAGGGAGCATAGGGGGGGAGATGAAAAGCACTGCGGGGAGCTGAAGAGCACTGGGGGGCTAAGGAGCGCCGGGGGGGCAAGATAACTGAGGGGTTAAGAACAGGGGGAGTGTTAAGAGCAGGGGGGTGTTTAGAGCACTGGGGGGCTAAGGAGCGCCGGGGGGGGCAAGATAACTGAGGGGTTAAGAGCAGGGGGAGTGTTTAGAGCACTGGGGGGTGTTTAGAGCACTGGGGGGTGTTTAGAGCAAGGGGGGGGGTGTTTAGAGCAAGGGGGGGCTGGAGAGCACTAGGGGGCCAGCAAGTTGTATAGGAGAGAGGATGGACAGCTGCATATAGATGATTTGATCTTTACATATTCCTCCTGCTGCCGCTAACTGACTGCAGGAGGGAGAGGAGAATCGGCCATTCAACAGCAGCAGGAGAAATACGGAAAGATGAATCCCTCTATATCCAGCTGTCCCATCTCCTCTCCAGTCCAGACAGTTACACAGAAGGAGGCTGCTCAGTGCTCACCTTCTTCCCGCCGGCCGCCGCCCCCGCGAGCAGCGCGGACTAAAGGAGCTGCAGCTCCTTCACACTGACTGATATTCCGAGCAGCCTGACACCCCCCCCGGCGCGTGGCACCCGGGGCGGGCCGCCCCCCCCGCCCCCCCCCATTAGTACGCCACTGGTCACACCCCCTTCCTGCCCAGGCCAATTTTCAGCTTTTAGCGCTGTTGCATTTTGAATGACAATTGCACGGTCATGCAACACTGTACCTAAACCAAATATATATAATTTTTTCCCCACAAATAGAGCTTACTTTTGGTGGCATTTGATCACCGCAAGGTTTTTTTCTTTTTTTGCTACACAAGTAAAAAAAGAGTTTTGTTTAGGTTATAAAATTTTGTAAATAAAGTTTTTTCCTGCACTGATGGGGGTGGCACTGATTGGATGGCACTAATATGCAGCACTGATAGGCGGCACTGATATGCAGCACGGATATGCAGCATTGGTGGGTACTGATAGGCGGCACTGGTGGACAATAATGGCCACTGGTGGGCGGCACTGATGGGAAGGGCACTGGCAGGCACCCTGATTGTCATCCCTGGTGGCTATGGCTGGCATCCCTGGTGGCCATGGGTGGGCATCCCTGGTGGCTCTAGTGGCACCCCCCCAAGGGTCTGCGCTGGTAATCAATGCTCTGATTGCCAGCACAGACCCCCCCCCCCCCATCAGGAGAGCCGCATATCGGCTCTCCTCTACTCATGCCTGTCAGGCACAAACTGAGGAAAGTCGATCAATGGTTCTTTCCATTTATTATGTGACCAGCTGAGATTGGTCATAGCCGATAACATGGTAAACAGCCTACGTCAGTAGGCTCTTTACCGAGATCAGAGATGCGGCGTGTCAGAGTGACACACCGCAGCACCGATCGCCGCTCTGCACGCCCCCCCCCCCGGGGGCGCACAGAGCGTATTATCCTGCCCGACATCATATGACGGCGGGTCAGGATAATACAACCACCTTCCCGCCGTCAATTGCCTATAGGGCGGGCGGGAAGTGGTTAAAAGTGGTTGTAAATGGCTAAGCACCCATGGGTATGCTCTCACCTGGAATATTGAACGTCCTAAATTACAGGTCACATAAACCATTTACCCCACAGGAGTTAAAAGCCACCTTAAAAAATGCACATATTATTGCAGGAGCCTGCAGAGCATTGCAGCCATAATCAGCAGATTGCTGGTGTAATGCTAGGATCCTGCAGAATCTCAGTGTAGCCATCTGCCCATACCTCCCTTATAGGAAGACAGTTACTGCTGATCAGGAATATCAATGAACTAGGAGACTGCTCACCAGTGCCCTCTCATTTTGTTGAGAATTACAAGCTAGTTCATTCATTCACAGATCACTCTTTTTTAAATTGTGACAGTGGTGCAGGGAGAAGATATCCTGCCCATTGTCACAGCAGGGGATCAGAGGGGCACAGGCAGGAGCTCTTTGGATACATGTTACACCCCGTAAATACTAGCATGTTCCAAAAGGTGAACTTATGCTTTCACTGCCAGGTCCAGCAAACTGACTTGACAGCAGGGGGTTTTACACACACTCTAAGTGGCTGCATTGCATTCAGTGTAACACAGGAGAGACATCTAGGGTCTAAAGGTCTCATTAAAGAAAACCGGTCATCAAAAAATCATCACATAGGGGACTTACTGTATGTGATAGAAAAAAAAGTAATCATTTTTTTTTTAAATTACATAGTTAGTCAGGTTGAAAAAAAGACACATGTCCATCTAGCTCAACCAATAAAAAAACAAAAGAAAACACAAACCATACAATCCCATATACACAATCCTATACCCACAGTAGATCCAGAGGAAGGCTAAAAACCCGGGCAAAGCATGATCCAATTTGCTACTGCAGGGGAAAAATTCCTTGCTCATCCCCCAAGAGGCAAATCGGATAGTCCCTGCATCAACTTTACCTATAAATATTAGTACCCAGTTCTATTATGTACACCTAGGAAAGAATCCAGGCCTTTTTTAAAGCAATCTACTGAGCTAGCCAGAACCACCTCTGGACGGAGTCTATTCCACATTTTCACAGCTCTTACTGTGAAGAAACCTTTTTCTGTATTTGGAGACAAAACTCTCTTCCTCTAGACGTAAAGAGTGCCCCCTTGTCCTTAGGGATGATCTTAAAGTGAACACAACCAAGTTCACTATATGGACCCCTTATGTATTTATACATGTTGATCATATCCCTCCTTAATCTCCTCTTCTCAAGAGAATAGATTCAGTTCCTCTAATCTTTCCTCATAACTGAGCTCCTCCATGCTTCTCATCAGTTTGGTTGCCCTTCTCTGCGCGGTCTCCACTTCCCTGATATCCTTTTTGAGAATTGGTGCCCAAAACTGAAACAGAACAAAACAGGGGCAAAACTCTCTCTCTCTCTCTAGAGTCTCTCTTAATACAGTAAATGACTTTGCTTGCTTTGGAAACCACAGCTTGGCATTGCATTAAGCTTATGATCTACCAGAACACCCAGATCCTTCTCCACTATGGATTCCCCCAGTTGAACTCCCCCTAGTATGTATAATGCATGTATATTCTTAGCCCCCAAGTGCATACCTTTACATTTATCAACATTAAATCTCATTTGCCACATAGTTGCCCAATGAAACGGTGCATTGAGGTTGACTTGTAAGTTGGAGACATCCTGTAAGGAAGTTATTTCACTGCATAGCTTGGTGTCATCTGCAAAGACTGAAATGGTACATTTAATCCCAGACTGTATATCATTTATAAAGATCTTATCAAGTAAGGTTCCCAACACTGAACCTTGGGGTACACCATTGATAACCTTAGACCATTCAGAGTAAGAATCATTAACCACTACTCTCTGAATTCTGTCTTTTAGCCAGTTTTCTGTCCAGTTACAAACCGATCTTTCCAAGGCTGTAGACTTTACCTTACAGATTAACCGTGTAGGGAACTGTGTCAAATGCTTTTGCAAAATCCAAGTATACTACATCGACAGCCACCCCTTGATCCAAGGTTTTACTTACCTCCACATAAAAAAAAAAAAAACACAGGTTTGACAACTTCTGTCTTTCATGAATCCACGCTGTGGAATATTTTTTTTTACCAGCAAGAACTAATCTATGTGGTCTTTTATTAAACTCGCCAGTATCTTCCCCACTATAGAAATTAAACTAACAGGTAGTGAAGAGCCAAACAACCCCCCCCCCCCCACCCCCGAACACCGCAAACAGAGGAAAAGTTTGTTCAAATAAACAAACCTCATTGAAGTCAATGGGACTCGAACCTCGAAAATCAAACGGCCTAATTTTGAAGGCTAAATGCAAGTTATTGCCCCAAAAAAGTATATGGAGGTCCGGTTCCTGACCTGGGGAACATGTATCAATGAAAAAAAAAAGTTTTTAAAAACAATTGTTTTTAAAGGAGCACCGATTTACTGATTTTAATGAGGCTTAAAGTGAAACTATAAAAATAAAAAAATTCCTTCAAATATCGTGCCTGGGGGGTCCCCTGAATGTGCCTGTAAAGTAGTGCATCTCTACGATGTATGTAGCCTGCTGCAGCTATACTGACATTTCTAAAAGCAAGAAATGTCATACAAGTTTCAAATCACATGTACTTGTCATACAGGAGCAAGGCCCAATTTATCTGCACGTTGATGGTGCCTGAACAACGTAACCCCTCGTAATTACTCTTGCTGGGTGCAGGAACAGGCCCTGCTGCTAAAAAATCCATGCAAATATGAAAATCGCATGTACTTGTCATACAGGTGACAAAAATTGGGCCTTTGATGTTGCTGGTGCCTGAACACTGTAACCAACCCCTCACAGTTATGCCCCATACACACGTGCAGATTATCTGCAGACTTTTGTCTGCAGACTTACCAAAACCATATAATATGAGGTCAAACCTAAACACTTTCAATTTGTATGCAATCTGGCAGGCCCTTGCACTACATAGAAAAGGTAAGTCTGCAGACAAAAGTCTGCAGATAATCTGCACGTGTGTATGGGGCTTTACTCTTGCTGGTTGCAGGAACAGGACCTGTTGGTAAGAATTCCATGCAAATTTGAAATCGCATGTGCTATACAAGTGCAATAAATTGGGCCTTTGCGGAAGGTGGTGCTTGAACATCGTAACCAAGGCCTCGCAGTTACTCTTGCTGGGTGCCGGAATGGGACCTGCTGGTAAGAATTCCATGCAAATTTGAAATCACATGTGCTATACAGGTGCCAAAAATTGGGCCTTTGCCGTATATGGTGCCTGAACACCATAACCAAGGCCTCACAGTTACTCTTGCTGGGTGCAGGAATGGGACCTGCTGGTAAGAATTCCATGCAAATTTGAAATCGCATGTGCTATACAACAAGTGCCAAAAATTGGGCCTTTGGTGTTGGTGGTGCCTGAACACAGTAACCCCTCACAGTTAGCAGGGCACAGGGACAGGGCCTGCTGTTAAAAATAACATACAACATTTAAATTGTATGCACCCGTCATACAAGTGCAGAAAAATTAGGCCTTGGGAGTTGGTAGTGAACTAAACCAAAAACATTGTTGGAAGCTAGCAGAATCAAGGTAGAGGAATAGGATAGGCAGCATATGCAGTCTTCAAGGGATGGCAGACCCCTAGCAAATTCAATCTGTTACATCAGCATCAGGGGCCCGATAGCTCTTGTTGATCCAGGACTGGTTCATTACGATGAAAGTCAGCTGATCAACAGAGTCTGGACCAGGGGCGTACCTAGAGCATTTGGCACCCGGGGCGGATCCTATATCTGGCACCCCCCCCCCCCGGCGTGCAGGCGACAAACGCACATTGACCCGGCGACCAGGCCCCTCCTCCTCTGCAAAAACGGCGCCGATTGACTTGAGGCGCCAGACAGAAATACATGTAACTGACAGTGGCATACTTACTGTGTGCTACTGCCAGTGGTGTCACTAGGGTTGGTGTCACCTGGTGCAGTAAACCATGGTGTAGCTCCCCCCCAAAATGTTTTCCTGTTTTCTGAAAGCGCGCCAAAGATGCAGCATGCAAGACTTTTGGTGCGCTTTCAGAAAATGCAGAAAAAAAATCTATAGGACTGCAGTAATAACTGCGAGTAAAATGTAGGAAGACCCCCATTACACAGCCCCCGTACCCCTGGAACCCTTTACATTAAACAGCCCTCCCCATTGGAACCCTTTACATTACACAGCCCCCGTACCCCTGGACCCCTTTACATTACACAGCCCCCCCATTGGAACCCTTTACATTACACAGCCCCCCCCCCATTGGAACCCTTTACATTACACAGCCCCCGTACTCCTGGACCCCTTTACATTACACAGCACCCCCATTGGAACCCTTTACATTACACAGCCCCCCCCCATTGGAACCCTTTACATTACACAGCCCACACCCCCCTCATGGAAACCTTTATGTTACACAGCTCCCGCCCCCCATAGAAACTTTTCCATTATACAGCCCCCGTCCCCCAATAGAACCCTTTACATTACACAGCCCCCATCCCCCATGGAACCCTTTACATTACACAGTTTCCGCACCCCCCCCAATAGAACCCTTTACATGACATAGCCCTCGCCCCCCCCCCCCCCCCCTGAATAGAACCCTTTACATTATACAGCCCCCCAATAGTACCCCTTAATACAAAGCCCCTGCCAATAGAACCCCTTTACTATACAAACCCCCAATAGAACCCCTCTACAATGCAAACCCCCCCCAATAGAACCCCTTTACATAAAAACACCCCCAATAGTACCCCTTTACAATGCAGACAACCCCTCCCCCACCCCTTCAATAAAACCCCTCTACAATGCAGACCCCCCCCCCCCAATAAAACCCCTTTACAATGCAGACAACCCCTCCCCCCTCCAATAAAACCCCTCTACAATGCAGACCCCCCTCCCCCCCAATAGAACGACTGTCTTTACAATACAATTGTCCCCCCCCTCTACATTATTAGGAGAGCAGAGAGGGAAGAACTGTTCAAAGCAGAGAATGGGAGAGAGGCTCACGAGCCCTGCATACACAGCGGTCAGCGGGAAATGCCAAAGTTAACAGTGCTAGTTAATGAGCCGGTGATTGGTTGCTAGGCGGTCCTAGCAACCAATCGCCTTCTCATTATCTAGCAGAGTTAACTTCGGCATTTCCCGCTGTATATGCAGGGCTTGTGATCGAAGTGAGTCTCTCTCCCATCCTCTGCTATACAGTTTCTCCTCCTCTGCGCTCCTGTGTCAGCGAGCGGCAGAGGCAGTCCGGCGGCCGGCCCCGGGTGTCACCCTGGTGCTCGCTGACACCCCCCTAATGTGTGGCACCCGGGGCGGACCGCCCCCCGCCCCCCCCTATTGGTACGCCACTGGTCTGGACAGACACACTCTTTTGTCCATCACAAACCTCCAGCAGCACTGAATGTCCATTCGGAAAGCACACTGGAAGCAGGACAGGCCAGTAGCTCCATTGCATATTGAGCAAGTTCTCGCCCAGTGGTCCATTCTCAAGACCCAGTAAGCCAGTGAATGTGCAGCTGGAAAGGTCTCCAAGTCTGCTCTTGCCCCTAGATAATCATGCACCATATGATGGAGATGCTGGCGATGGTTGCTTAAACCCAACAGCCCTGGGTGCTGCTGAGGACAAAAGAACTGTTTAAAAGGCATCAGTCAGCCGGCCGCCTTCTCCACCACTCCTCCTTTGGCTGAACGATGCCTCAGAAACACGTCCAGAGAATGTTGACCTCCCAGTGTCTGGAAAGGTGGTACACACATTTTTTCTTCAAGGCCTCCTCAAGAGGTTTCATCCTCTGCTCCCTCTGCGAAGGCAGGATGAGCTCTGCAACTTTACCCTTGTAATGTGGATCAAGAAGGGTTGCCAACCAGTAATTATCCCTCTCCTTGATAGCACGAATCCTCAGGTCCTTTCATAGGCTTTGCAGAATCAGGGAGCCCATGCAACGTAAGTTGGAGGAGGCATGAGCTTCTGAGTCCTCTGGGTCACTACGGATGACATTGTCAGCAGGAGCAACCTCTCCTCAACCACGTACAACTCCTGGGATTTCTGGGGAATCAAAACCATCCCTTGAAGATTGCTGTATGCTATCCTCTTGTTCTACATCCATGCTGCTGAAATCCTCATCCTCCTCCATCCGGGGAGGGTGAGGATCCACACAGGAACTGGCTCAGCGACCCCTGCTTACCAATCTAGACAGACAGCTCTGTCTTATCCATCTTTAACATACCAATACATACTGGTTTGATTGATTGGGTGTGTAGTCAACATATCTTGGATGCATATTCCTTTTTGGATAAAGCTTCAAACTGTTGCCTATTGCCTCTGATCCGCACCTGCATAGGTTTACTTCACCCTCCTCATTAGCATCATACTCTGCCTTCTTACATGTCTACATTGTTGAACAGAGCATTTCACTACTAGCTCCAGATGAAGCTATTTTAGCGAAACATGTCAAGCAAACTGGCTCTATGAATTATATGTTTATCCCTTCACCCTTCTTGAGATCTTCTTGATGTGATGTATCTATCAACTACTGTAATCAATATTTTTGTCTGTTCATTTGTATACTGCCTATTGCCAATCAGATATACTGGTTACACTGACTACAATTGCCTCTGTTGAGGCACAATGTTTATATTCTGATTAATTTTAGTTGTGATTAATAAAATTGTTATTTTAAATACTTAGTGCCTTCAAAGTCCATGCTTCTCCAACCGATCCATTTTCTAATTAATTTGGGATGTGGCACTTAATTATCTTTATATGCGCTCAGACTACTGCTATCTGACTGCGCAGTCAACTCAGTTTTTTCAAGGATGTGGATACAGATCAATATAGGGTATACACAACTGACCAATAGATACTCAATGACCTGATATGATGTAATTGATAGCCCTAAAGATGAGGTGTGGTGGTTATAGATGGTCATAAGTGACCGATCATCAATACTCTCACTGATATCTTGTTAATCTATAATCTTATAGATCAGGGGTGGGGAACCTCTGGCCCGCACGATCGTTCTGTCCATCCCCCCCCCCCATGCCGCTGTGTCAGAAGGAGCCGATGGCTCCGTTCTGACACTGAATCTCCGAAAAGGGTGGACCCGAGGGGCAGAGCAGTGCGCCTCGAGCCCGCCCATTTGCGTGACAATAGCGAATGAAAATTCACTACTGTCTCACGGATCCTCCTCCTTGGCCAATGCCATTGGCAGAGGAGGAGGCGGGACGTGGGAGGACTCGGAGACGCGGGGACTGAAGAGACGAAGCCGCCGCTACAACAGGTAAGTCAAGTGCACTGGGGCTTGGCACACTGTTCACTCTGCATTGTGGTCAATCAGTCTGCATTGAAATTGGGCACGCTGTGGTCACTCCGCATTGGAAGGGGGCACGCTGCGGTCACTCCGCATTGGAAGGGGGCACGCTGCGGTCACTCCGCATTGGAAGGGGGCACGCTGCGGTCACTCCGCATTGGAAGGGGGCACGATGCGGTCACTCCGCATTGGAAACATAGAATGTGTCGGCAGATAAGAACCATTTGGCCCATCTAGTCTGCCCAATATATCTGAATCCTATGAATAGTCCCTGGCCCTATCTTATATGAAGGATAGCCTTATGCCTATCCCATGCATGCTTAAACTCCTTCACTGTATTTGCAGCTACCACTTCTGCAGGAACGTTATTCCATGCATCCACTACTCTCTCAGTAAAGTAATACTTCCTCATATTACTTTTAAACCTTTGCCCCTCTAATTTAAAACTGTGTCCTCTTGTGGTAGTTTTTCTTCTTTTAAATATGCTCTCCTCCTTTACCGAGTTGATTACCTTTATGTATTTAAAAGTTTCTATCATATCCCCTCTGTCTCTTCTTTCTTCCAAGCTATACATGTTAAGGTCCTTTATCCTTTCCTGGTAAGTTTTTTCCTGCAATCCATGTACTAGTTTAGTAGCTCTTCTCTGAACTCTCTCTAGAGTATCTATATCCTTCTGGAGATATGGCCTCCAGTACTGCGCACAATACTCCAAGTGAGGTCTCACCAGTGTTCTGTACAGCGGCATAAGCACTTCTCTCTTTCTACTGCTTATACCTCTCCCTATACATCCAAGCATTCTGCTGGCATTTCGTGCTGCTCTATTACATTGTTTTCCCACCTTTAAGTCTTCTGAAATAATTACTCCTAAATCCCTTTCCTCAGATACTGAGGTCAGGACTGTGTCAAATATTCTATATTCTGCCCTTGGGTTTTTACGCCACAGGTGCATTATCTTGCACTTATCCACATTAAATTTCAGTTGCCAGAGTTCTGACCATTCTTCTAGTTTTCCTAAATCCTTTTCCATTTGGCGTTTCCCTCCAGGAACATCAACCCTGTTACATATCTTTGTGTCATCAGCAAAAAGACAAACCTTACCATCGAGGCCTTTTGCAATATCACTTATGAAGATATTAAACAAAATTGGTCCCAGTACAGATCCCTGAGGTACCCCACTGGTAACATGACCTTGTTCTGAATGTTCTCCATTGACTACAACCCTCTGTTGTCTGTCACTCAGCCACTGCCTAATCCACTCAACAATATGGGAGTCCATGCTCAATGACTGCAGTTTATTGATAAGTCTTCTATGTGGGACAGTGTCAAAAGCCTTACTAAAATCTAGATATGCAATGTCTACTGCACCTCCACCGTCTATTATTTTAGTCACCCATTCAAAAAAATCTATAAGATTTGTTTGACATGATCTCCCTGAAGTAAACCCATGTTGTTTTTCATCTTGCAATCCATGGGATTTAAGATGTTCCACAATCCTATCCTTTAATAGGGTTTCCATTAATTTGCCTACTATTGATGTCAGACTCACTGGTCTATAGTTGCTCGATTCCTCCCTACTACCTTTCTTGTGAATGGGCATGACATTTGCCAATTTCCAATCTTCCGGGACGACTCCTGTTACTAATGATTGGTTAAATAGATCTGTTAATGGTTTTGCCATTGGAAGGGGGCACGCTGTGGTCAGTCTGCATTGAAAGTACTCAAGGTACACACTATACCTTGATTACTGAAGGCCCCTTTCACACTTTTGTGACCTCAAAGTCACACAATTTTTTACCGCAAAGCAATGCCTATTACATTTATGCATACATTTTGTAAGACCCCCGAATGATGTTACAAAAATCCAAATGGCCCTTGGCAGACAAAAGGTTCCCCACCCCTGCTATAGATGGATGATCTGTGATCCCTATAGAAAGATCCACAACTGAGCAAAGGTTACTGTGGCTGATATCTGCAGTGATCTCTATAGCAAGAGCCACAACTGAGCAAAGGATACTGTGGCTGATTTCTGAAGTGATCTCTATTCCTACAGGTCTGTGGTCTCTATAGAAATATACTTAACCACTCTACCACCAGAGGATTTTCCTGCTTTACGTCCAGGCCACTTTCTGCAACTCGGCACTGCGTGACTTTAACTGACAATTGTGCGGTCATGCAATGATGTACCCAAACGAAATGTACGTCCTTTTTTTTTTCCCCACAGAGCTTTCTTTTGGTGGTATTTGATCACCTCTGCACTTTTTATTTTTTGCGATAATAAAAAAAGCGAAAATTGAGAAAAAAAAAAAAATTACATTTTCAACTTCGTCTTTTAAAAAATATCCAATATACTCAATTTATGTCACATTTTGGCCAAAATGTATCTTGCTACATGTTTTTGACAAAAAAAATCTCAGTGAGTGTATTTTTATTGGTTTGCGCAAAAGTTATAGCGTCTACAAACTATGGTGTAAATACTGGAATTTACGCAGCTTTAATTTCTGACTGCCTATCTTATTTCATGAAGTGCTAAAATGGCAGGGCAGTACAAACCCCCCCCCCCCCCAAATTACCACTTTTTGGAAAGTAGACATCCTAAGGAATGTCCTGAGAGGCATGTTGAGTTCACTGAATATTTAATTGTTTTGTCACATATGTTTGAAAAAGGACTAAAAAAAATGTATATTATATTATATATTTTTTTTTTTTTTTTTTTACAAAAGTTGTCATTGAAATTATAGATTGCTCACACATGCCATGGGTATATGTGTAATTGCACCCCAAAATATATTCTGCCGCTTCTCCTGAGTACAGGGATACCACATATGTGAGGCTATTTGGGAGCCTAGCTGTGTATTGGACCCCGAAAACCAATCCCCGCCATCAGAATTTCAAAGGGCGTACATTTTTCATTGCATTTTCTCACTACCTATAACGGTTTAGGAGGCCCTGAAATGTCAAGATACCACAAAACCCCCTCAAATGACCCCATTTTGGAAAGTAGACACCCCAAGCTGTTTGCTGAGAGGCATGGTGAGTCCATGGAATAGTTTTGGGAATATTAAATTTTTTTTTAACACAAATTTGTCACTAAAAGATAAACTTCTCACACATGCCATGGGTATATGTGGAAGTACACCCCAAAATACATTCTGCTGCTGCTCCTGAGTATGGGGATACCACATGTATGAGACTTTGTGGGAGCCTAGCTGTGTACGGGACCCCGAAAAATCAACCACCACTTTCAGGTTTTCTAACGGCGTAAATTGTGCATTTCATCTCCGCACTACCTGTCACAGTTTCGGGGGCCCTAAAATTTCAAGATTGCAAAACGGGGTCATTTGGGGGGGGGGGGTTTGTGCTATCTTGAAATTTTAGGGCCTCCGAAACTGACAGGAAGTGCGGAGGTGAAATGCACAATTTACGCCATTAGAAAACCTGAAAGTGGTGGTTGATTTTCGGGGTCCCGTACACAGCTAGGCTCCCAAAAAGTCTCACACATGTGGTATCCCTGTACTCGTGAGATCCCTGAACTCAAGAGAAGCAGCAGAATGTATTTTGGGGTGTCATTTCACATATACCCATGGCATGTGTGAGAAGTTTATCTTTTAGTGACAACTTTGTGTTAAAAAAAAAAAAAAATGTAAATTTTCCCAAAACTTGTGGCAAAATATAAAATATTCCATGGACTCACCATGCCTCTCAAATTGCTTGGGGTATCTACTTTGCAAAATGGGGTCATTTGGGGGGGTTTTGTGCTCAGTAGGGATGATCGAACGGTTCGGGTCGACCATCGGTTCGACCCGAACATTTGGTGTTCGAAATTCGGCCGAATTCCAAACTTTTTGCTGAAAAGTTCAGAATTCGGCAACCAGAACCGACCAAAATGCAATGGGACAGGAACTGGGCTTTAAAGGCCTGTGATTGGACCAGAACCCTCAGTAAAAGCCAATTGAGGGGGCAGGAGAATGCTAGGAATGTGATTGGAGTGACTAGGGGGTCCAGAGGCCAATCATTAGTGAATACGCCCCCCAGTATATAAGATAGCCCCGCCAAATTCCTAGCATTGTAATACAGGGACGTGGAAGAGAGTGGAAGCAGTTCTGTTACTTCTGCTTCAAAAGTGTCATTTAGCAATTATTAGTGAAAGGGATATCTAGTGTAGTTAGGGTGCTATTTTCCACTTTAGTTAGATTCAAAAAATCGGATTTTTGTAAGATCTTACCGTAAAATCCTTTTCTCTTAGCTCATTGACAGATGTAGTCTTCTTGATTCACAAGAACTGGGTTATGCTGCCCTCTACAGGAGTAGGACTAGGCAGAAAGAAAAAACGTTCTGGCTCCACCCTAGGGGCAGTCCCAGAGGGTATATCCTCTTCCTGTCTGCTACAGAGAATCAGTTCTGTCACAAAGCAGCAACAGAGAATTTAACCCAACCCAACTCAATGATAGAGGGGCGGGTACTAAGTCTGTCAATTAGCTAAGAGAAAAAGGATTTTACGGTAAGATCTTACAAAAATCCGATTTTCTCTGTCGCTCATTGACAGACGTAGTCTTCTTGATTCACAAGAACTGGGACATCCAGAAGCAGTGCCACAAATGAGGGGTGGGATTGACAGAAATCAAAATCCAATCTAGAAGGCCCAACCGGAGCCAACCAGAAGTATCAAAGGACTCATCGAGTAAACAGATGAGACCTACCCCACAAATCCTCGAGGTAGACCAACAGTCTCCTCAAACAGTGGCCTGCAGGAACCTTGCGGCCAGAAGAGGCATCTGACGATGCCATCACATAAACCTTATACTATACAATATTGTAAAGGTATGAACCGACGACTAAACAGTCGCCTTGAAAACCTGAACCACTGACGCCTGATGGCGGAAGGTCCAGGAAACTCTAAGCGCCCGAGTAGAATGCGCCTTAACAGGGAACGGGGGATCCCGACCCTTAGATAAAATAAGCCTATACCACCGTCTGTCTGATCCATCTAAAGATGGTCGCAGCAGAACAGGCAACCCCTTCTTAGGGTCATCCGTGATCACAAACAGTGAATCCGTCTTACAAATTGAATCCGTAGTATTCAAATATATCCTGATCGCCCGAACTACATCCAAGGAATGCCATGCAAATTCTTGAGGATGATTGGGCTAAGGACATAGGAAGGACAATACACTGTCCTCATTCAATGAAACTTTGAAACCACCTTAGGAAGGAAGGATGGATTCAGATGAAGAACAACCTTATCCCTATGAACCACCAGATCTGGGGAACAACAGGATAATGCAGCCAGTTCTGACACCCTGCGTGCAGAAGTGATAGCCACCAAGAAGACCACCTTCTGGGATAAAGTAAGCAAGGGAATCTCCCTGATATTTTCAAAGGGAGGTGTCTGAAGAACCGACAGCACCAAATTAAGATCCCAGGATGGTAACGGCGCGTGCACTGGCGGAGCCAGGTGTCGCACCCCCTGGATGAAATTCCGCACCAAGGAATGAGTAGACAAAGGCTTCTGAAAGAAGATAGCAAATGCTGAAACCAGACCCTTGATAACACTCAAGGCCAGCTTCTGCTCAACTCCCTGTTGCAGAAAAGCCAATATTCGGGCTACCGAATAAAGATGTAGATGGAACCCAAGGGATTCACACCACACAATATAAGACTTCCATGTACAATGATAATCTTTCTGGAAGTCGCTTTCCTTGTTTTAACTAGAGTAGGAATAACTGAAGCTGACAATCCCTTGTCCTTCAGCACCTGGGTCTCAATAACCAGGCCGTTTAAAACCAGCGATCGTAAAGCAGGATGGAAGATCGGTCCCTGAGACAGTAGATCCTCCCTGAGAGGAAGTCTCCACGGGACGTCCGCCACCAGTCTGACCAAGTCGGCGTATCAAGCTTGACGAGGCCAGTCCGGAGCTGCCAGGATTACTGGAATTCCTTCCTCCTCTATCCTGCGAAGAAGTCTTGGCAGTAACCCAAGAGGAGGGAAGGCATACATTAGCTGGTATTGCCCTAACGGGGTGACCAGTGCGTCTGCGGTCTCTGCTAGAGGATCGCGGGAGCGAGCCACGAATCTCTGTACTTTTCTGTTGAATCGTGATGCCAACAGATCCACATCCGGGGTGCCCCAACGTAGGCACAACTGGTGGAAAACTTCTGGATGGAGGGACCATTCCCCCTGATCCGGAGTCTGACGGCTGAGATAATCTGCCTGCCAATTTTCCACCCCCGGAATGAACACCGCAGAGATAGCTGGAACAAATCGTTCCGCCCAGCGAAGAATGCAAGCCACTTCTTTGGCCGCTCGGACACTCTTGGTGCCCCCCTGGTGATTGACATAAGCCACGGCCGTGGCGTTGTCCAACTGGATCCGAACCGGGCTGCCCTGGAGCTGCTCGGTCCAGTGAATCAGACAAAGTCTGATCGCTCTCAGTTCCAATACATTTATCGGTAACCTGGATTCTTCCGGGGACCAAAGTCCCTGAACGGATAACTGACCGAGAATTCCTCCCCATCCGGATAGGCTGGCATCCGTGGTCACTATAGTCCAATATATTGGCAGAAATGACTTTCCCTGGCTGAGCATCGGAGACCGAAGCCACCAGACCAGAGACTCTGTGGTCTGTTTGCTCAATTGGATCCGATAGTCCAGGGACTCCGGATTCCGATTCCATCTGAGAAGAATCTCTTGCTGAAGAATTCGGGTATGGGACTGGGCAAATGGAACTGCTTCGAAGGAAGCCACCATCAACCCCAGAACCCTCATGCAAGTCCGAAGGGAAGACCAGCTGTTGGATAGTAACAACTGGACTGCTGATTGAATCTTCCGGAGTTTCCCTACCGGAAGGAAAACTCTTGTCCTGACTGTCTAGAATTAGACCCAGATATTCGAGCCTCTGGGTGGGAACCAGAAATGACTTTTGCTGGTTCACCAGCCACCTGAATTCCTGTAAAGAAATTATAGTAATTTCTATGTTTTGTAGCAGGGTCTGAGGAGACTCTGCATGAATCAGGAGATCGTCTAGGTAACCTAGAATCGATATGCCTCTTTGGCGCAGTAGTGCCAACATTGGGGCCAACACCTTCGTGAAGACCCGAGGAGCCGTGGCGAAACCGAAAGGTAACGCCACAAACTGATAGTGGTTCTCTTCTACGGAAAAGCGTAGAAACCGCTGATGTCCTGCGAAAATGGGAATGTGAAGATAGGCGTCCTTGATGTCTATGGACGCTAGGACATCCCCTGGATGCAGGAAGGCTGCTACTGTGCGAATGGATTCCATCTTGAATTTCCTTATGTTGAGAAAGGAATTGAGTGCCCTTAAGTCCAGAATTGGACGCACTTTGCCCTCTTTCCTGGGTATTGTAAATAGGTTTGAATAAAACCCTTGAAAACGTTCTGTCCAAGGAACGTGGACTACCACTCCTTGTTGTAGTAAATCCGTGACTGCTCTCCGCAGATCTTCTAAATGATCCGGGGATAGTCAGATATTGGAAGGGAAGAATCACGCCGGTGGGAGAGATCGAAACTCGATCTTGTACCCTGACCTTATGACTTCGCAAACCCACTTGTCCAGGATTCTGGAAAGCCATGGATCCGGGAACCGGCGAAGACGTCCCCCCACCCCAATTATGGGTGGGGGCGCACCTTCAGGCTTTGGACGATTTATCTTCAGGTCTGGAGGGGGCGGGCTTTTGCTTGCCCGACCAACGTCCCCTGAAGCCTCCTGAAGGAGCTTTGGAGGACTTAATTTTTTCACCCGCGGGACGAAAAAACTTTTTTGTGAGCAGAGAAAGAAGGCCCTCGTCTTTGACGAGTTCCTTTACCCTTAACATTTTGCGGTAAAAAGGTGCTCTTTCCACCCGTGAGATCCTTAATGATCTCATCTAAGTTGGCTCCAAATAGACGCTCTCCTAAAAAGGGGATATTAGCTAATGCTTTTTTGGAACCTTGGTCGGCTAACCAACCTTTTAGCCACAGTGTACGCCTGAGCCACTGCTGAAACTGATGCTCGCGCCAATAATGGAGTGGCGTCTAACGCCGCATCACACACAAACTGTAACCCCTGTATCATTTGTTCCAACAAATCTGATACCGCCTGAGGGACCTCTTCTAAGTCCCGGCGTAACCACTTGGTCCATTCAGTTACAGTCTGCGAAACCAGACCAATAGCAATTATTGGTCTGAAAGCTGATCCAATCAAGGAAAACATGGTGCGAGACATAGCTTCTATCTTGCGATCCACTGGATCTTTAAAAGACGGAGCGTCTTCTAAAGGAATAACCGTGGCTTTATTCAATCTAGCAATTGGTGAATCCACCACAGGTGGTTCTGTCCATTTCTTAATGAGGGTTTCCTCAACAGATAACGCCTGTTAATGCGTTTAGAAATAGCAGAGGTGCGTTTTGGCAGACTCCATTCTTCTTTGATTGGATTGCCAAAACATTTGGGCAATGGAAAAACCTTCGCCATTTTCATGCGTTTTTTAGTCCCAAAAGGGATTTCAGTTTCAGCTATTTCCGACGGAATACCCTGTAATCTTAAGATTTCTTGAACAGATACAATGAGTGCGTTTACCAACGCTTCCTCTCGGGCTATGGCTGATGCCAAAACATCCTCCTCACTGTCTGAAGAGACAGTACCCGAGACACCAATCCCAGATGAAGTACCTGCAACTGCAGAAATAGGCTCAGAGTCTGAATCCGAAGTTTCAGATAATAAGGGGTTAGGCGGGGGTCGCTTTCTTGCGCCCTGTCCCTGACAAGCCACTTCCACCCCGGACACAAAAGTTTCCATAATAGCTGACAATGATTCAACCGTCAGTGGGGTGCTGGAGGATCCTGCAGACACCTCGAGGGGATCCGGTGGAGATACATGAGTGGCAGGGTCCATGTTAATTCAGGACACCTCTGCCAGAAAAAACAAAAAAAAAAATTTCTTTTTTTTTTTTTTTTTTTTTTTTAAATAAAAAAATACCTCTTTTTTTTTTTTTTTTTTTATGTGTCTCCCCCTAGCGCAATAGCGCCCCTCAGAGTACCTGCTTCTCGATCCCCACAGAGAGAGAGAGGGACCCCCAAGGCTCACTACCCGATGCAGAGAAGTTTCCAACCAACTGCAGTCAGCGTCTGTCTTTTACAGACTGGAAAGAGCTGTGTTCGTTTTCCCGGGTAGAAGGACGTGGCTCCGCCCCCTGTGTACGCCTTCCGGCGTTCCCAGCTCTCCACGAGGTAGCTGGGCTCATCAAACATGGCCGCCCCCATACAGGAGACAATAGACTCCAAAAACATGGCGGCCGGCGTGACCTGAGGACATACATGCACCTGGTCTACGGCAAAATGGCGGTGGACCGCCAAAATCGTTTTTCCCAGCACATCCACCTGCATCTCTGCTAAGTGGCGGTTTATCGATCTGCAGGAGGTACACTACAATTAAGGTATAAGGGTGTGCTCCCGCTATGTTCCTAAATATGAGTGCCACATCCCGATATGAGAAGCATATTTGGAAGATCCCCTTGGGGTGGGACTTTGAAGGCCACTCAAAAAATGTGCAATTGAAAAAGTATTGACTATGTATAAATTTTATAAATTTTATTACACAAAATAAAGAAAAAGCATACAATATTATACAGTAAAATCTGATAAAATTGGCAAAACTAATGTTTTTAGAAAGGTGTGCATAACACTCAACCAACTATTCCGTACAAGATCCAATGTTTCAAGGTGAGAACATCTTCTTCAGGGATTTTTGGAAATAGTTTTTCTGTAAGTATTGGAAAAATATTTATCAAAACAACCAATTGTCAATGCAATAGAATACAATAGCAGAGTGTGAATATAAACAGGTTTTAGAATGTAGACATACACTCATTGTAACAATACATTATAAATATATATATATATATATATATATATATATATATATATATATATATATATATATATATATATATATATATATATATAAAAAAAACTTACATGGTTGAAGGACGCATGGACACCAAAACTGTTTTGCCATGAGATAAAAACAGGGAATATTCAAGACACCCACAGAGACTATCGTCAGCCCTGTCTATATGAAGGAGGTTTGATGTTTGGAACAGGCCAAAAACTGACGCCAAGTATGTGATAGTGGAAAATGCGCAAACTGGGGGGTAGTGTTCCAGCTGGAGTCCAAAGTAGCCTAACCAGAGGGGCGGAGACCAATCAATGGAATGCTGTAAATGGCAAGGGAATGCATCCAGTGAGTGAAAAGACAAGCAAACAAGTTGTTTTGTAGATGTAGTGTGCAGATGTTGCCATGATGTAGTAGAACAGTGAATGTATATATATATATATATATATATATATATATATATATATATATATATATATATATAGAAACACTACACATACATATAAATATAGATAAAAAAATAAATAAAAAAGTATGAAATAGAAAGATTTATTTGAAGTGATCCAGAATGAGTATAGACCCAAGCGGAACAAAAAAAGTGTCCTGCAATAATTTCTTGTCTGAATGGAGAGGCTATCTATGTGTAAAGGTGGCTTATTTCAAAAAAAGACCATAGCCTAGTGGATGTGTATCAGTATATGGATATATGCATGTATCCATATAAGGTCAGGCACGATTAACACTGCTATATAGATAGGGGCAGTAAAAAAGATATATTAAAGCCTCTATTATACAAATATGTAGATATAGTAATCGACTAATAATAAGTAAAAGAAATATAATGAAAGATAAATGTTCAATCCAAGAAATGGACCAAGTGTGCATATCTGCATTGAACAATTTTTTGGAGTAGGGAAAGATTGCTTGAGAATTGACCCCATTAGAGTAGTAAACAACTGACCTTAAGACAGAGAGCTCCGACAACAACCTTCCTCCCAGCAGTGGATGTACACAGTACTCCATGCTGGGAGCGGTGCCTATATGGGAGCGCTGTCAGGTGAGGGCAATCACATTGATTGCATCCTAGCCCCCTGACAGCTGTGGGCTCCCCGAGCGGCGCTCGCCAGACCCGCCCCCAACACCGCCCCGACGCGCACAGGAAGTGCGTCACCGGAGGGGGCGGAAGCGTAGCCGGTGGGCGTCTCTCACCGGCACGGGATATGACGCTGCTGCTGCGTGAGGACACGTGCAGCGGCGTGTCCCGGAAGTGGGGAAGACATCCGGAGATGTCAGCAGAGAAAGTCCCCATCGCCGGGAATCACTGGGTCATGAATATAGGCCCGGACCCCGTGCCGGGTTGGAACAAAAAACCCCAGAGCGCACAAATCCACGCACACATAAAAAGAAAGAAAGAAACAATCTGAGAACATATATATTGCATATAACTAAAATGCATACACATATAGATTCACCATTTTTGGGAACAAAGATATTATTGTTATATCAGTAATGCCACCGAACATTTCGCTATTGGAATATTACATATTATTTGTTATATATTAAAGTGGTGCCGACGACACTCACTTACAAATAACTATGCATAAAAGCAGCGATTTTGGCAATAGCAAGAAATGTATATGGAATATTTAAAAATAGCAAACAGCATATAATTGACAAGGCTGACATAGAGGCCGTGGGTGGTGTCAATTCCATGTTCTTTTACAAGATAGTTCAAAGAAATATTCATTGCTTAGACATCAAAATTGGGGAAATATGTGGGTAGTCTGATGGATGTAAAAAATGTCCAGGTAACTTGGCAGAGAAGACATACTACACATGGAGATACTGGGAAGGAAAGAGTATTATCTCTCGATGCCTCCAGAGGCAAAACCCTCCAAGAAAGGCCTAAACGACACCATATCATTAAGGCCTGGGGGTTCTGTTGCCTTCAGGGTATGGATCCATCTCAGCTCCATTTGGAGGAGGCGCTTGTTCCAATCGCCTCCCCTGGGGCTGGGATGGATCCGATCAAGAGCCAAGAACTTAATCCTGGGAAATCTTCCACCATGTACACTAGACACATGGCGGCCCAGGGGTAAATCAGGGTCGCGCTTCCGCATGCTTCTGATATGCTTGTACATGCGTTTCCAAAATTCTAACTTGGTCTTGCCAACATAAAAGCATTTACATTCGCAAATCAGAAGATATACGATTCCGATGGTCCTACAGTTTACAAAGTGCTTAGCTTTAAACTTTTGACCGTTGGGGAGGATAGGGTTCTGTAGAGTGTACATGTAACTACAGTAGTGGCATGCGCCACATGAAAAGGTACCTTTGTACTTGCAAGGGTCAAAAGTGGACTGACTTTTCAGTTCACTACGTACAAGTTTGTCCTTCAAAGCTGGTGCCCGTCTATATGTAATTGACGGTTTCTGAGGTAAGTGTGGGCTTAAAGCTGGATCCAAAGCTAGAATATGCCAATATTTTTCAATGATGTTTTTTAAATCCTGATGTTGTTCGGAAAAACTGGTGATGATTCTCAGGGTATTGTCATTTTTTCGAGCTCTGGGGACAAGGAGTGAGTCTCTATCACTCAATAACGCTTTTTTGTATGCAGATTTTAACAACTTATGAGAGTATCCTCTCGCAAGCAGTCTATCCCTCAAGCCGATTGCGGCTGTTTTAAAAGTGTCTATGTTGGTACAATTACGACGCAAACGTAGGTACTGGCTCATCGGAATCGAGCGAATAAGCGGTTGGGGATGAAAACTCGTAGCGTGGAGAATGGTGTTCCCAGCAGTGGGCTTACGAAAAAGTCCACTGCGGAGAACACCATCCCCGTCGCAAAAGACCTCAACGTCCAAAAAAGTTATCTTGGTGGCATCGGCATGCATTGTGAATTTTAGATTAAATTCATTGCGGTTTAGTCTCTCCATGCATTTGTTAAGCAGCTCTCTAGGTCCATCCCAAATTAAAAAAACATCATCAATATATCGCATCCATGTGCGGATGCAATCTGTGTATAACATCAGGTCTTCATCTGCCAAGAATGTTTTCTCCCACTCCCCCAGGTACAGATTGGCGTAGGATGGGGCACAACATGTGCCCATCGCTACGCCCTGCACCTGGAGGAAGTGGGAGCCCTGAAAAGTGAACACATTGTGTGTTAAAATGTATTCCAACAGAGACAGCATAAACTCTCCATATGCGTCCAGGCCAATACTGGTGGCGATCGTGTGGCGTACAGCTGCGACCCCCCTGGAATGGGGGATCGAGCTGTACAAGGCCTCAACATCGATCGCCACCAGAAGACACCCAGGGGGTAGGGTGAGGTCACTAATTTTTTGTAAAAAAATGTATAGTGTCGCGTATATGGGATGGAAGTTTTGCGACAAAAGGTTTCAAAAATGTATCAAGGACTTTGCTTGCGCTGTCCGTGATTGATCCGCACTCGGAAATGATGGGTCTCCCTGGGGGGTCCCTAGGGTCCTTATGGACCTTCGGGAGGGCATAGAAGGTTGGAACCACCGGAAAAGCTGGGCGAATGTACTCCCAAGTGTCTTTGGTAATGATGTTGTGGAGATAGGCTGTATCTACCAACTCATAAAAGGAAATATTATATTTGTTAATGATATCATTTGTGATAGGTCTATACCATTCACGATTTCGTAGAATTTTTTTGACACATATGGATAATATTTCTCACCTTGAAACGTTGGATCTTGTACGGAATAGTTGGTTGAGTGTTATGCACACCTTTCTAAAAACATTAGTTTTGCCAATTTTATCAGATTTTACTGTATAATATTGTATGCTTTTTCTTTATTTTGTGTAATAAAATTTATAAAATTTATACATAGTCAATACTTTTTCAATTGCACATTTTTTGAGTGGCCTTCAAAGTCCCACCCCAAGGGGATCTTCCAAATATGCTACAATTAAGGTAGGATTATACCTCCTATGTCTGCTGTAATACTACAGTCTGCTGGGTAGAGTGTTAGCTCTCAAACCAAGTCCACTTGCCACCAAACACATACTGTATTTACAAGGGGGACTTTTAGTGTCAGATATATACTGACCATGTATGGAGGGGCCCATAATTCATACTGCCTCATAACGAGGATAAAAGGGAACGTTTACTCACCATACCGAACCGACAGGCACCCTCTCTTCACAATACCCTCTCCACCGGGGTGGGGGGTTGTGGACCACTCCGGACGCCTCGACTCTCTGGTTCCTGGCATCCAAGCGAGACTTTTAACTCGCAAGGTCAGTCCCTCCAATGGGACTCCGTCGCGGCCGACCCAGCGCGGAGCTCTGGTCTGCACGCGCTCGTAGGCAGAAACCGGGGTGACCACTGGATCTCAACATCCAGCCCGTCGCCCGGAACCGCATACTTACTTGAATGTGTCGCGGCCGACCAAGCGCAATGCAATGGTCTGCGCGCGCTCGTAGGCCGGCTGGGGTGACCACTAGTGTCGCCCAGTCCGGCGTTTTTGCTTAAAGATCTCACAGGAAAAAAACACTGGAGAAAACTACCTAAAAAATATTTTTTCTAAAGAAAAAATCTTGCCAGGACCAAAAAGATCCCAGCAAGGAACTTAGGTCCTTACTCCTGACTAGACAGAAAAAAACTGATTCTCTGTAGCAGACAGGAAGAGGATATACCCTCTGGGACTGCCCCTAGGGTGGAGCCAGAACGTTTTTTCTTTCTGCCTAGTCCTACTCCTGTAGAGGGCAGCATAACCCAGTTCTTGTGAATCAAGAAGACTACGTCTGTCAATGAGCGACAGAGAAATCTAGTTTCTGTAGGGAAAGTGTTAAGTGCCAGGGTGACCATAGTGTAGTGTAGGGTGAACTGACAACTGACTGCTATGGCAGGGTGACCAAACCCTTCCATTTCAGGGTGACCGCTATAGAGAAAAGATCGTTTCCCTTAGGTGACTTATAGAACAGCGATATGGCTTCTCGCCTGTCAGCCTGCTTTTTGCTGCAGGCGTTTATAGGGCTTTTTTGAGGACATGTTTGGAGTCAGGCATGACATCTGAACTTGTGTATAGGGGTATATATACATATATACATATAAACACACACACACACACGTATGTATATATACACATATATAGGTGTGAAAGTAGAACACTATGCTTGCGCTAATGAAATAATTAACAGGCATATGGCTCCACTCCTATCACACCTATATGTGTGTATGTGTATAAATACATATAAGTGTGTGTGTATATATACCCCTATACAGAAGTTCAGATGTTTTGCCTGCCTCCAAAGACCCCCAAAAAAACGCCTGCAATAACAAACCTGGGCATTTTTTTTTGGCACATGCGTTTTTTTGGGCATTTTTTGTGGGTCTTTGGAGGCAGGCAAAACATGAACTTCTGTATAGGGGTATATATACACACACACTTATATGTGTGTATGTGTATAAATACATATAGGTGTGATAGGAGCGGAGCCATATGCCTGTTAATTATTTCATTAGCGCAAGTATAGTGTTCTGCTACTTTCACACCTATATGTGTGTGTATATTATATATTCCTAAACAGAAGTTCAGCCTGACTCCAAAGACCCAAAAAAAATGCCTGCAATAACACACCTGGGCGTTTTTTTGGGCATTTTTTTGGGGTCTTTGGAGGCAGGCAAAACATCTGAACTTGTGTATAGGGGTATATATACACACACACACACACACACACACACACACACACACACACGTATGTATATATACACATACACATATATAGGTGTGAAAGTAGCAGAACACTATGCTTGCGCTAATGAAATAATTAACAGGCATATGGCTCCGCTCCTATCACACCTATATATGTGTATAAATACATATAAGTGTGTGTGTGTGTATATATACCCCTATACAGAAGTTCAGATGTTTTGCCTGCCTCCAAGACCCACAAAAAATGCCCAAAAAAACAAAAAAAAAAAAACGCCCAGGTGTGTTATTTTGGGCATTTTTTGTGGGTCTTTGGAGGCAGGCAAAACATCTGAACTTCTGTATAGGCATATATATATATATGTCCGTGTATACACACACACACACACACACTTCTATGTATTTATACACATACACACATATAGGTGTGAAAGGAGAGAAGCCATATGGGTGTTAATTATTTCATTAGCGCAAGTATAGTGTTCTGCTACTTTCACACCTATATATGTGTATGTGTATATATACATATAAGTGTGTGTGTATATATACCCCTACACAGAAGTTCTGATGTTATGCCTGCCTCCAATAACCCTCAAAAAATGCCCAAAAAAACACTTGCTACAAAACCGGCAAAGTGTGAAAATAGCTGAGCCATATCCCTGTTATACAAGTTTTCTAATACAAACGATCTTTTTTTTTTCTGGTTCTGGACATGCTGCAGAGCTGAAACTTCACAGATACACTTTAGACCCCCCAGACACTAAATCCAAAGAAATCTTTTTTTTTTCAATAATTTTTTCAATAATTGGCTCTATCAAAAATGACAATTTTTAAGAACGTTTTTTGTGTGATTAATAGTCTCTGGGGCATGACCCAGAACCCTAGGCACTTTTTAGGGGCATTTATTGGGTTTTAGGGTTTTTTGATTACCGAAGTTCGGGTCCCATTGATTTCAATGGGGTTCTGAAATCCGGGCCAAACTTTCTGGAAGTTCTGGTCGAACCGAACTTTTGAAAAGTTCGATCATCCCTAGTGCTAAGTAGACACCCCAAGCTATTTGCTGAGAGGCATGGTGAGTCCATGGAATATTTTATATTTTGCCACAAGTTCCAGGAAATATATATACACATTTTTTTTGTTTTTTTTTTTTTTACACAAAGTTGTGACTAAATGATATATTTCTCACACATGCCATGGGTATATGTGAAATGACACCCCAAAATACATTCTGCTGCTTCTCCTGAGTACAGGGATACCCCATGTGTGAGACTTTTTTGCAGTCTAGCCGAGTACAGGTCCCCGAAAATCAATCACCAATTTCAGGCTTTCCAAGGGCGTAAATTGTTGATTTCACTCCTGACTACCTATCACACTTTTGAAGGCTTGGGGTGTCTACTTTGCAAAATGGGGTCATTTGGGGGGTTTTACTATCTTGGAATTTTAGGGCCTCACAGTTTCGGAGGCCATGAAATGCCAAGACAGCACAACCCCCTCCCCAAATGACCCCTTTTCGGAAAGAAGACACCCTAAGCTATTTGCAGAGAGGCATGCAGAGTGTTCTGCAGAGATTCTGTCACAAAGTTTTGGAAATTGAAGGAAGAGGGGAAAAAAATGCATTTTCATGTTTTTTTCTTCATTTTCCAAAAAAAATGAGAGCTGTAAAATACTCACCATGCCTCTCAGCAAATAGCTTGGAGTGTCTACTTTGCAAAATGGGGTCATTTGGGGGGGGGGGGGTTTGTGCCATCTTGGCATTTCATGGCCTTCAAAAGTGTGTGAGATCAACAATTTACACCCTTAGAAAGCCTGAAGGTGGGGATTGGTTTTTCGGGGTTCTGTACGCAGCTAGACTGCCAAAAAGTCTCACACATGGGGTATCCCTGTACTCAGGAGAAGCAGCAGCAGAATGTATTTTGGGGTGTCATTTCACATATACCCATGGCATGCGTGAGCAATATATCATTTAGTGACAACTTTGTGTAAAAAAACAAAAAAACAGGAAAAAAACAAAAAAACAAAATTGTCATTTTCCTGAAACTTAGGGCAAAATGTAAAATACTCCATGGACTCAATAGGCCTCTCAGCAAATAGCTTTGGGTGTTTACTTTCCAAAAAGGGGTCATTTGAGGGGTGTTTGAACAGTCCTGGAATTTTATGCTCAATCTTAGCGACACATCACCCACTCTTCTAACCACTTGAAGACCAAGCCTTTTCTGTGACTTTGTTTACATGAAAAAAAAATAATATATATATATATATATATATATATATATATATATATATATATATATATATATATATATATATATATATATATATTTTTTTTTTTTTTTTTTTTCCCAAGGAAATTACTTTGAACCCCCAAACATTATATATTTTTTTTAAAGAAGAGGGTCTACAGAATAAAATGGTGGATATTGCAATTTTTTTTGTCACACGGTATTTGCGCACACATTTTCCAAACGCAATTTTTGCGTAAAAGAAAACACTTTTTTTAGATTTAATGCAGAAATACATTATATAATTCCTTATTGTTTGGTAAAATTTAAAATATGATCTTATACCGAGTACATAGACACCAAACATGACATGCTTTAAAAATTGCGCAGGCCCGTGCAGCGGCAACAAGCTACGTACAGTTTTAAAAGCCTTTAAAAGTCTTTACAGGTTACCACTTTGGACTTACAGAGGAGGTCTACTGCAAGAATTACTGCCCTCGACCTGGCGTTCACGGCGATACCTTACATGCATGGTGCAATTGCGGTTTACATATGACACTAGACCAATGCTTGTGTGCGCATTTGCGCACAAGCACAGGAGGGCTTGATTTTTTTTTTTTTTTTTTTTGCTTTTTAGGTTATTTTGACACTTTTTTTTTTAATCTTTTTTATTGTTATCACAGTGAATTTAAATTCCCCCTATGATAGCAATCTGTAGTGACAGGTACTCTTTTTTTAAAAAAAATTGGGGTCTTTTAGACTCTAGATCTCTCATCTGACCTTAACGCATCTGACCACACCAAAATTGGTGTGATAAAATTCTTTCCCAATGGTGCTGTTTATTTCTGGCGAAACAGAAGTCATGAAATGCTCGTAGCTTCCGATATCTTAGGCCATAGAGATGATTGGAGCCATTCTCATCTGCAATCAGCTCTATGGTTAGATAACAACCACTGACTGCACTCCTGGGCTAACCGGTAAAAAACGATCCCAAGATGATGCCTAAATCTGCAGGCATCATCCTGATATAACCACTCAAAGTCCAGCAAAGTACCAGTACATTGCTGGCCCTTGTTTGGCATATAGTGTAGGTTTTTTTTTTTCTTTTCATGCAGCCTGTGGGCTTAACAAAAAAAAAAGAGAACCTAACAGAAATCAGCACAGGAATAATGTGTAGTATTACACACCATTAACCCCCCAAACAGCCAAACCCACTGATTTAATGGGTATACATGAAAATATTCCACGTATACCTAAAGGTATTTTAACTGCAGTGGTGAAATCAGCCTACCACAGCTGCTGCCATCAGAGGTATCCATATATGCTGTGCGCAAACGCTGTTTGTGTCAGAATATATAAAATCAATGTGGCAGCCGACGGGTACCTGCAAGAGAAACAGGTTAACAAAGTACAGTACAGAAGGAAGTGTAGAAGAACATAAAAATAACTTAGATGACAACTATTTTTGGCTTTTTTATTTTATGGTTTTTTTTTTCTTCAACGTTAAGAGTTCCAGGTTAGGGTCTCTCAAAAAGGACGATAGCCATCGAACATCTTTTGAGACCCTGTGTAAATGTGCCCTAAACTGTGCCGTGCTGTACCCTACGCTAATAATCCACTAGTGTGTGGTAGCGACGGAAACAGTCACCGTGGCGAAGACCAGGTCGGTCGGGACAATAATTACGGGTGTCAAGCCTAAATCCGCACTTGCTGCAGACACGGAATCTGTTTTGGGGGTATCTTTGGGTAGGGGTACTCGGGAGGAATTCCGGAAAATGCCTCTCATGCAGCCGGCTCAATGCATCTGGTTGGGGAATTTGGGCAGGAGCACCAGCTGGATACAGAAGGTTGGAAAAAATATACAAAGTATATTACACGCGCCAAGTGAAGGGACCTATAAAGGTGTATGAGGACCTAGTGATAATATAAAAAGGTGAATAAACAGATTTCAGCTGCTATAGTAAAGTGCTAGTGCTAACGATGAAATATAGTAATCAAAGGTAATTGATTACCTATAGCGCTATAGGTAATCAATTACCTTTGATTACTATATTTCATGGATACAGAAGGGCTCTGATTATCTCTTCTTGGAATTGAAAGAAGGATAATGTTCCGGCAGACGCTTTGTATAAGACAAAAGCGTTGTAAATAGGCAATTGAAATAGGTATACAGACACTTTTTTGTACCAGCGTCTGGCCTTACGGGCAATTAAGTACAGTCCCATCATCTGGTTGTTGAAGTCCACCCCTTCCATTTTACAGTTATAGTCGTGGACACAGAGGGGCTTCTCAAAAACAACACCGGTGACCGTAGTAACTTCGACTGCCGTGTCTGGGTGAATGGAGGACAGAATGAAAACGTTCCGTTTGTCCCTCCACTTCACTGCAAGCAATTCATCGCACCTCAAGCAGGCTCTCTCCCCCGAGCTCAGTGGGGCATATACTAGCCGATGGGGGAAGCCCCGGGGATTAGAACGCACGGTGCCACAAACGCCAATTTGCAATTGAAAGAGGTGTCTAAAAAGTGGCACGCTTGAATAAAAAAATTGTCCACGTACAAGTGGTACCCCTTTCCGAATAAGGGTGACACCAAGTCCCAAGCTATCTTGCCGCTGCTTCCTATGTAGTCTGGGCAGTCGAGGGGCTCCACAGAGCCATCTTTTTCCTCGTAGACACGGAAACTAACTGTATTGCCTGCCGCTAGAAATCCCAGGGCCCCATACAGCCTACCCGACAGGGCCCCCCTCCATTTTCGGCGAAAATATAAAAATTATATTATCACCCCCCCCCCCCCCAATCTCTCTTCCTAGCACAAATCCCTCCCAATCACCCCTCCCAGCACAACCCCCCAAATCCTCCACAAATTTACAACCCCATCCCCCCCAGCACAAATTCCCCCCCCTCCTAGCACAAATCCCCCAGCCCCGCTCCTAGAACAAACTTCCCCTCAATCCCCCCTACAAGCACATACCCCCCCATTCCTCCTTCTACCAAATCCCCCCCCCCCAATCCCCATTACACTTTCTAGCAAAGAGAGATGCCAATCCCTCAAACATCCCAGGCATAAATTATTTTCCCATTATTATTTCTGTAAGCCCCCCAAACCGACAGGGAGAAATCACTACTAAGCCAGAAGGGCATTAGTGTTGTGTTGTGTTTTCCCCTCCTGTCTGAACAACACACAGCATAAGAGACAGGATCGCTTTTACATTGCATCGGACTGTACACTCACACAGTTTGATTTCCGCCCCCTACCCACATTTCCTGCTGTCGGGAGATAATCAGCCCGTGGAGGAGGTAGGACGTAAGACAGCAAAATGCTCTAGTGGTAAAGTGGTTAATGTGCACCTGGTGGTGTTCTATAGAAGGGGAGAATATATGAGTATGTCTTCAAGATACACGATCATGAAGAGATCGAGGATGTTTCGAACGAAATGCTGGAAAGTAGCTGGGGCATTACACAGACCAAAAGGGCATAACTTAATACTCAAAGTGTGTAAAAAATAACCGCGCTAGAAACACTAGAAATAAAGGTATACAGCTGCAGCTAGAAGTGGGAAATGCCAGCATACATAAAGAATAATATAGCTGCGCTAATCGTGATATATGTCAATAAAGATAATTACAGATTGAATTGTGCAATAATGAATCGTGTGATGAATACAGAATGTAAAAATTTAAAAAGTGAAACAAAGGTATAACAAATTCATGTGCTCACAACAATTAAATGTGTTAGCTAAAAAATAGTGCATAAAAGCAAAACATTATATAGATTAAAGTCCAAGACAAGTAATAAGTGAATATTCAAATGCGAGGAAAGAAAAAGTGAAATCCTCCACCACAGCTATATTCAGTCTTCCTCTGCAGTGTCTCCATTACACAGACAAGCTCATGCGCTTACCAGAGTAATGCAGAGAATACGCCTTTCAACAATATCCTTGTTGGATCCAGATAACAGGCCAGCTCAAAATAGACAGACCATGGATCGCCACAATGTGCCAAACCGGTATTAGATACCGTGTCCTTCAGAGGGCGACTCGGGTAATACAGCAATCCCCACCGCGGTATCAACATACATAAGAAATGAAAGCCTCCATGGTGAAATGTTGCATACACCTTATGTGGGCAATGTACCTTATTATAGGCTACTTTAGAAGCCTTTCGAATTCCAAACTTGAAAAACTTTTTCCCTTATTTTTCTTTTTTTGTTTACCGCCTTTACATAGATGTTTATACCTATACCTGTGTAAACAGTCCTTATCTGGACAGACTTGGTAAACGTCGTTTTTACTACCTATAGGATGGAGAAAAGTAATGTTTATATATTGCAGAACTGGCATAAGCCTTTATTATGCATAAGGTAGGCCTTTATCTGAGGTCCTATTTTGCGCGTTTCCTTTTTTCTCCTCCCCCATCTTTTGGTTTTGTTTTTCTTTCCTTGCCTGCACTAAATTTTATGTCCATTTAAACATTACCTTTGTTTGAAAAAACACTTTGTTTAATACTCAATATTTGCGGCATAATAGGAGACTCAGCCTCCTCAATTTGACCCTACATACTGAGATAGAGATTTATATATATATATATATATATACACACACACACACACACACACACACACACACACACACATATACATACACACACACATACATATACACACACACACACACTTTTTGTTTATCAGCTTGAAAAAGGGTGCTTTACACTTGGAAGTAAAATCTCAGAAATCCCATCTATGCAGACCGACTCCCTGTTCAGCAGTTACTAAGCTCACAGATGGTAATGATTAGGTAGGTGGAATTTACCACCCTTTCTACTCCAATTTCTTTCAATAACTTGTTAAAACTGTATATGTGGTGTTTGGGAATCTATTCCTTATGGTGTAAGGTTCTCCATCTTACTCTCTCACTCTTTAATCATGATCTATGAACCATATTCATGCTTATGCACGATACTACCCCTGCTCCTTTGTATGCATGCCCTCTTGGGACTGTGATTGAGGCTCACTGCATGGAGGTAGTCACTGCACCATGTGGTATGGGTGATCCACCTATTGGCTCTGTCCAATTGAATACCTGCCATTATGTAATGATGATTAATATATATGTTATAATTCATTATAGATAAAACAGGAATATTTTCAATCAACCTTCACCCCTGAAGAAGCTCTTAGCGAAACATGTCGGGCGTGGATTAAGGTGTAAGCCCACTGGTCCACGTAATAGGAAATTAGGTTTATGAATATTGATATAATCCTGTACTTATTACCGTGTTTTAGAGTATTTTCTTTTCCTTGTTGTTTGTATAGGTGTGTATTTTTAAATATATGAATTGATAATAAAAAAAAAAAATTTGGTTTTTTTTATAAATTTAGAATTATATTCTTTGAGTACGATACCAACAAAATCCCCCTTTTTTAGCCCTCATACACCTGGTCCCTTGGTATGGACCTATGGTAATTATGGCAGAGCATCCAAAAACTAGAAGATACTAGCTTAGGTGCAAACTGGAACTACCTTTATTAAAAAAAAAAAAAAAAACTCTGACATACAGTACCTTATACCCCCCAGGGGGACATTCCCCCTCTTGGGTATATTGGCATGATAATGTAAGATAATTAAACAACTAGCTACCTAGACAAGCCTACGTGAGACTCAGTGCCCTCCCAGACCATTTGGTACTAGTCTACAGCCCTGAATACACGAAGTACATTACACATGCTGTCTTCAGGTGTTTGGCTTTGTGTACTAGACAAGCCTTTTTCAACCAGGGTGCCTTGATGTTTCTTCAGGGGCTAAATAGCTAAAAATTGCCCAAAAATGTATACAAGCCAGCACGTGGATCAAGCCTGCCTTTTAGTTTTTAGTTACACAAAGCTATGTTTCTTGCAACTCCACCAATGCTGCTGGCATGAAATTCCATGTCCCTGTTGGTGGTGTGAGAGAAAGGCCAAATGCCTCTTCGGTCAGGAAGGCTGAAGCTGCTGTTGGTGCTGGGCAGAGCTCTGGTCTGATGCCAGCTCTTCTGTTCACTGGGTTGTTGCTCCTCAATAGAAAAGTATATGAAATCCCCAGTCTCTGGAGCTGATGGCGGTGGATAGAGGTTCACTATCTCTTCCCCCTGGATCATGGAGCTGCTGAAGGTGCTGGGCAGAGGTTGGCAATGCTCTGCCCTGATGCCAGTGCTTTTGCTGGGGATGCCAAATCCTCAGTTCAGACTAACTGTTGGGGAGGGCGGTATGATCCGTGCTGTATCTTGGCCTAGGCCAACAAAGCCCAGGCCTAGGGCCACACTTTATGGGGGGGCGTAAAAAAAGCCCCCCCCCCCCATGAAAAAAAAAACCCATTCGGTCAACTGAGTCCCGGGTCTCGTGTCTGCCTCCCACACACACACACACACACACACACAGTCCCTGGCGGCTTGCTATACAGTGGTACTTAACGGCATTCGGCTCAGGTGGCACTCACTTAGGTAGCTGGGGCTGCTCTGACACCCACAGCCCCGCTGGTTGCCCTCACAGCCTCTCATTAATCCAATGACAGACTCAGAGTGACAGACTTTCTCAAGCAACAAACTACTTGAGAAAGTCACGTGAGAGTGACGCAACGCGTCAGGAGCCGGGTGACGTCATGTCCAGTCTACGGCCATGACCGAAAGTTTCCATCTGCACCGCGAGTTTGCGGAGCGCTACTGTCCAGTTTTAACTGTGAGTTATCCATTTTGTTTGAAATAAAATGTTTGAATATACTACACCATGAGGCCCCTTTCTTATTGTGTCCTTGTATGAGGGAGCGAGATAAGAGGACCCTTCATATTAGAAGTTACCATCTACCAGCCGTCCTGTTACCACTGTTTTGGAGCCATATAGGAGATATTTTTCTCTGAACCACGCTTGTTGTAACCTGCTTTGAGGTAAGCGGCCATTGCACTCAGTGTTGGATACACTGTGGGATTGGTTCACATCGGTGACACAGTTGGAATTGAGAGCACCTCACGCATTCAGATCACCAATATTTGCTATTGTTTGCACATGAACTTTTTTTTTTACATATGAAGTATAATCACGAATTTTTGAAAATCAGTACTTTTTATATGGAATTTCGGAATTATTGATGTAATTTATTATTTGATATATTGATATGGTCACTTTATTTACATACTTTACACCAGTACGTTATATGGACTATTATGCATCTATTTGAATATTGATATTTATTCACAGTCGTTTTGCACAGCACTTTGTATAAATTTCTGTTTTTTTGCACTATTTTGCACAGTTCAATATTTATGATCATTATTCTTATGATATTTATATTCCATCATTTTATATTGAGTTTTATTTTATTCACTTTAAATTTAGTCCGGATTTATTTTTTTTATTTGCTTATGGGAGTATGTGGTGACAATACAAAACTGGCAGCTTTATTCTTCATTACCACCACTTCATTGTGGTTTACTTTCCACACAGATCTTTTCAATTACTTCATTGGTAGTGCATTAGCCTTATTTCTTCATATTTGCATGACCAGTGTGAATTTGAGTACAGTTTTTCCACTATAAAAGGAAGATGGATTGAGAGAATTAAAAACCATGAACTCTCTAATGGACTGAACTTTATTTCCACTTTTGCTAAATGTTACTGCTGCTCACATCTTCCATCTATATTATGCACTAGATCCGTGGATACTGTTAGAGCATTGTTTAACACCATTTACCAATGTGATTACATGATTTGGGTAAATTTATAGAGTTGATGTTAACCACTTCTGGACCGGAAGGTTTTACCCCCCCTTCATGACAAGGCCATTTTTTGCGATTCGGCACTGCATTACTTTAACTGACAATTGCACTGTCATGCTAAGGTGTACCCAAAAAGAATTGAGGTCCTTTTTTTCCCCCCCACAAATAGAGCTTTTGGTGGCATTTGATCACCTCTGTAGTTTTATTTTTTGCGCTATAAACAAAAAAAATGTGACAATTTGGAAAAAAACATTTTTTTTTTTACTTTCTGCTATGAAACATTCCCAATAATAAATAAAAAAAAAAAAAAAAAAATGTAAAATCCAATTTTTTCATCATTTTAGGCCAATTTGTATTCTGCTACATATTTTTATTAAAAAAAAATGCTAATAAGTGTATATTGATTGGCTTGCGCAAATCTATTGTGTCTACTAACTAGGGGAAAGATTTGCCTTTTTATTTTTTTTTTAACTAGTAATGGCGGCAACCTGTGATTTTTAGCAGGACATTGCAGGGGACAGATCAGACATTAACTTTTTGTTTACACTTTTAAACACTTTGGGGGGGGGGGGAGAGCAATGACATCACTAAAGTAATCAGTGCTAAAAATATGCACTGTTACTGTACTGACACTGGCAGGGAAGGGGTTAACACCAGGGCCGATCAACGGGTTAAATAGGGGGTGCTTTTTAACTGTGTGGGGGATGGGCTTGCTGAATATGAACACAGAGACCTGTGTTCCCAAATAGGAGGAGCCCTGTGTTCATTACTGACAGAACAGCGGTCTGCTGTGTTTACAACGGCACACCGCCGTTCTGTCTCTCTGGACAGCAATTGCGAGTGCTCTGTGGACATCACGGCGGCAGGACCCGCTGATTAGCTCTCCCTGTGGCCAGTCAGTGTCGGTCCCGCAAAATTATGTACAGGTACATTGTTTCGCGGGACAGAGCTGACCTGCCGATGTATCAGTACAGCGACTGGTCGGCAAGCGGGTAATCATTTAAAGTGGCAGCTGTCCCATTTAGATTTTAGACCCGCATATGGCCAAGATATTGTGAATCGCTTTTAGTGTATTCTAACTGTTTGTGTAATGCTGGGCAGAGGTATGATTAGTGGTTTATTATTCGAAGACCATTTTGTTCTGGTATTTTGGTTATAAAGTAAGTGTTTTTTTTTTTTTTTTTCTTTCTTATTAAAAAGAAAAAGGGTTTTACACTAGGAAGACTTCTCTCTTCCATCTTATTGTTAAGCCTCGGTTTCCACTAGTGTGGCTACAAAGTCGTGCTACTTCTAGCACGACTTCGTAGCAAAAGTAAACCGCGGCTTCAGTTAGACTTGTCCCTCATATATAGAGGGAAGTCGCGCTCAAAAGTAGTACACGATTTACTTTTGAGGTCGCGGCAACTGAAGCCGCAGCAGTGGAAACGTGCCCCATTGAAAACAATGGGTTTTGACTTGCTGTGCGACTTGACATGTGTCAAGTCGCACTAGTGGAAACCGAGCCTTAATGCTGGGAGCGGATTGTTATTAATGAGCCAAGTGATGCGGTTTGCTGCCAAAAAGGTGGACCCATAGAACGCCTCCCAGCCAGGGGCGGACTGACAACTCAGGGGGCCCCCGGGCAATAGGAGATCATGGGGCCCCCTGTGTCCCCATCCACACTCAAGCCACACCTACATATTGCACTATTCACAAATGCTTTAAAGCAGCAATATAAGAAAAGCAGTGTGTCACCATCTAGCAGCAGCTTAACTGTAAGGAGGGCTGTGTCCAGGGCCGGCGCTACCTATAGGCAAGGTAGGCGCCAGCCTAGAGTGCACATCAGTCGGGGGCGCCGCCCCCGTGCTACACCCCCCCCCCCCCCCCGGGAGAAGGGCTGCTGGACACGTGCTGTCAGTGCTCTTTCCTGTGACACTCAGTCTCTCGGCCCCACAGCCGCCTCTTCAAAACGCTACCAGAGCTGAGTGTTGCTGGGTATTAGAGGCGGAGGTTGGTGGTGTGGCTCACCAGTTGGGGCGGGGCTATGCGCGTGATGGGGTGGAGAGCTGGCAGAGGTGATCCGAGTTTCAGGCTGCTGCTACCTTGTGTGCTGTCAGCTCCGAACAGAGTAAGGAAGCGGCCGGGATGCAGCCTCCTTCATGGAACGTGAGTGGGACCTGTCTGGGGAGATTAGCCTGGAGGGGAGGTGATGAGGGGCAGAGGGGAGAAGTACCTCCTGGGCTCTGTAATGGGGGTCATAGGGCAGAGGGGACCTGATTGGCAGAAGCAGTCACCTGACTGTTTGTTGTGACAGTCCAACATGGAACTGTGTGCATTTATTATATGTAGAATACCAAAGAAATCCCCTGAACACAGGAATATACTCTGATTATGGAACAACATAGGGGAAGCCTTCCATATACTACCCCAGCCTGTCCGTATACATCCCCAGCCTGTCTGTACACATACTGAGGTCTGTTTAGAACCCTGGTATATCACCAAAGCCTCCCAACTGGGCTCCTAAAAAAAGTTGTATAAAGTAATAAAAAAATAAAAAATAAAATTGTAAAACAAAATAAATTGGTAAAAAAATTAACAAAATAAAAAAGACTACTGACCCCATCCACTGCCCTACTGGCACCGTCCACTGCCCTACTGACACCGTCCACTGCCCTACTAACTCTGTCGTCTGCTCTACTGACAGTATCCACTGCCCTACTGACACATTCCACTGCCCTACTGACACATTCCACTGCCCTACTGACACATTCCCACTGCCCTACTGACACATTCCGCGGCCTTACCGACATGATCCATTGCCCTACTGACTGACACTACCAGGGTTGCAAAGGTTGCATATGCGACCAGGCTCTGGTGTTTTTTGCTACCGTGGGGGGGAACAAAACTGCAGGAAGGAGATCCACTACAGAACATGTGAAAAGGTCCTGCTGTTGGATTGTAATAAAGAAACCTGAAATGGGAGCAAATGGCCTCAGGGATGCTTCAGTGTTCTTCCTGTGAGCGGTGTCCCTGCCTGATCTTGATTCTGGTTTCTGTACCTGCTCCTGTGACTGGCTCCCTGTACCCTGCTTCCAGCTCCCAGTACCTTGATCCCCTTTACCTTTGTTTTCTTGTCTTTGTCCTGACCTTTCCCTGTTCATGTGTGCTCTCTCTATTTGTACATAGTCAGTGCACTTTCATGTTTATGTGTCACTTTCTATTGTTTATGGTTTGTTGGTGTTGGAATTGTATTATTTGTCTTAAAGTATGTAGGGATAGTGAGGTGGGTGGCGCTGCCTAAAAGTATTGGGGTTTATTTGTAATAGTGGTGATTGGGTATCTGACACCACAGAAAAAATGTAATAGATGGTTGTATGGCAAAAACAGTTAGCCTTAAATTGTAATAATAATATAACAGTAGCAATCACTAATATAGCAAGTGCATAAAGTGCAATAAAGTGATAGTGATCGTGATATTATGATAAATATAAAAAGTACCATTATAGAAATAAAGTGCTAGGTGGGAAACAGGTGACAAAATGGAGTACAGTAATATCCGGAAATAAGGTAAAATTGTGGTGAAAAGTAGAGGGACTCTGCTAGGTGGGTCCAATTATTAAATTGGCAATAATAAATTAAATCAAATAATAAAATAGGTAAATATAATAATGACTAAAAGTGATCCAGTGCAATCTCTCATAAAAAATGTGTAAAATCAATAGGTGAAGATTGTGATTCTTATATTTTTTATAAATATATAAAAAATGTGGTAAAAGTCCATAAAGGTGATAAGTGAATGAATCTTCAAATAAAAAACTTGATGGGTGACTTCCGAGGTGATCCAGGTATTGCGTGCCGGGTGAGGAAACCAGTGCTCCCCTTTCAATATCTCCCGCACTCACCAGAGCTCAGCACCCCTACAGGGGTAATCAACGTGAAGTAAATGAGGTTATCCCTCAGCCTGGTAGATCCTGCGTGCCGATCGCCTCAAAGGTCATTCCTGGATCAGCTCTCCCATAAGTATTATATGTTCAGTATAAGTGATATGGCCTCATAGGTTTCACATTCATCAGTTATGTAGGCAGATTCCAGGTTATATATAAGAAGAAGAGCCTCATATGGTGAAGTACTGTATAAACTCACTTCTTTATTTAGATAAAAAGTATAGTACTCGCATTTTAAAAGCAGGTAAAACGAATATTCAATGTAATAGGGACCGCAAAACTCTCGCTGGCGGTAACTTCCGGGATGCTATGCGTTCCAGCAACCGTTTGGCTCCTGATGACGTCAATGATGATGAAACGCGTAGAGCGCAATTACGTCATTTCCGCTCCACTGAAACCCAGATCCGGTCACTGGAACGCATAGTATCCCAGAAGTTACCGCCAGCGAGGGTTTTGCGGTCCCCATTACATTGAATATTCATTTTACCTGCTTTTAAAATGTGAGTACTATACTTTTATCTAAATAAAGAGGTGAGTTTATACAGTACTTTACGATATGAGGCTCTTCTTATATATAACCTGGAATCTGCCTACATAACTGATGAATGTGAAACATATATGAGGCCATATCGCTTATACTGAACATATTATACTTATGGGAGAGCTGAAGGTACGGGGCTGCTCTTCCCAAGCCCTTCCACAGACCAGGTAAGTATAACATGTTTGTTTTTTTTGTTTTTTTTCCTTTTAGAAAAAACAAACCTTTACAACCCCTTTAATAAACTCAATTTAACTTCCTTCAGCCTGATTCCTTAAAGGTACAGCCTACTGATCTGGTCATTCTTGCTGGATACCTCCATGTGGTATCCCTAGGCCCCCCCGTTTACATTGGAGTGATTTGTCATGCGATTTGAATTACATGACAAGTTGCAGCCTATTGCCGGCAATGGCACTGTTCAAATGGGTGCGACGTCGACTTTGCGACTCTGCATTACTTTTGTTGAGGATTTCAGTTGTGACCTCAATAGACATTTGTGCATTAAGCCGCACAGATGTCTTTCAATTCGAAAACAAAGTTGCACTGACATGCGGCTTCGAAATTGTGCTATTACAGATGAAGTTGCATGATTTCAAGGCCCCATTAATGTAAACAAGGGCTTACATAACACTGAAGCAACAATCAGATCAGTTGCACCTGGAAATTGGTGAAGTATCTGGTCTTAGCATTTTTGTTCATTTCTGCAAGATGCACTTCAGAGGAGGCCTTGTATTATGCACTGCTTTTAACAAGAGGACAGGGAATATTGCTGCCAAATATTGAAGGAGCAAACTAGGGAACAGTTGTTGGAATGCATCCGCCTGGCTCATTCTCTTGTCGATCAAGGCAGGGTTTGGCTTTCCAACAGAGAAAATTGGACCGCGCTCGGAAGTAGATGAAATCAGAAATATCCTTTATTCCTCCTGAATAAATCCATACAGATAGTGCATCAAAGACATGCAATAGGTTGACGCGTTTCACGATACAGAGGATCGCTTACTCATAACCAGGTGGGGTTATGAGTAAGCGATTCTCTATTGTGAAACTTGTCAACCTATTGCATGTCTTTGATGCACTGTCTGTATGGATTTATTCATGAGGAATAAAGAATATTTCTGATTTCATCTACTTCCGAGTGCGGTCCAATTTTCTTGGTTGGAGACATTTCTGGATGGCGGATCCGACCTGCACCAGAGTGCTCTGTCTCACCTGAGCGGCTACCCTCTTTAGCCTGTATATTTCTCCAGGGTTTGGCTTTGTCTTGTAGTCCTAGAGGTGGTGATAATTCTTCTTCTTCTTCTTCATGTGTGGCTATTTGAAGATAATCCCTACTTTTCTAACACTCGTTGGTATATTCACGAGAGGCTCTGCTGGATTGTATCAATGCAGTACATCCTCTAGTGAGACAAAGGTAAGCCTGCTCAAATATATCCCATTCAGCTAACATGCAACAATCCACTTCTGCCTCTAGACACCAGTTTGTTTAAATATTCTCCCTCTCCCTTGCCCGTAGCAACCACAGCTGCAGTTCAGTTTAGCTTGTTTCCAACTGTACATCAGTATCCTGTTGCCACTAGCTACACACTCCCTGCATTAAATCCAGTGAAGACTCCCTCTACTACTCAGCTGCCCCTTGCAGAGTCTCAGAAATCCTCCTCTGCAACTGCTTCTCCTTTTTCACCATCTTGCATTGCTACTATTACTCCTCCAACTTCTGCACAATCTGTTCATAGCCCTGCAATCACTCGTGGGACTCCAGTGTCCAAACCTAAAAAAAAAAAAAAAAAAAAAAAAAAACAAACACGTTTTTTCCCCCCCAACTCCTACAATTCTGCTTCTGTCCTCTTCCATCTCCTTACCAGCTGCTCTGTTCCCACCTGCCACGATACCAGATGCTCTGGTCCAGCCTGCCACAACCCCACTTGCACTGGTCCTGCCTGCCACAATGCCACTTGCTTCAGTCCCATCTGCCACAAAGTTACTTGCTCGAGCCAAGCCAGCCACCATGCCAGTTGCACTGGTCAAACCTGCCACCAAGCCAGTTGCGCTGGTCAAGTCTGCCACCATGCCTGTCACTCTAGCCTAGCCCATGTAAATTGAGGCTCCTGCTTTAGACCTGTCACAATCTCAAGCATGGGCCAGTCTACTCATGAGTTATTCTCAGTTCGCCTTTTTATATGGGACTCTCAATAGGCAGGCTTCACCCTACTGAAATTACATCTGCTTAAGTCTGTCTTAGAAGTTCCATTCATCCTCCAGACAGACTGCTTCATTTGGCCAGGTAGGTCCGTCATCCCTTTCTCAAAGCTACCCTCCGTTCAGCCTGTATTCCTGTGACCCCAGCTTAACTTCAATAATATGTCACCTACTATCCAGCCTGGCATTACTGGTTCTCTGTACACAATCCAGTTTGACTCCCCAGACTCTTTGCTAGCTAATCAACCTGACTTCGCCGATCTCGGGACCATTGCCCAGCCTGATGGCATGCTGCCTTCTGATGGGGTCCTGTCTTCATCCATGCTACCCATTGATGGGCTCTTGTCCCAAATGCAGCTTGCCAATAGGGTTCAGCCTGTCTATGCTTGCTGATGGGAGTTCAGCCTGCTGCTGGTACTGTTCCTGATGCCCAGACTGGCAGTACTGGTCCTGATGCCCAAACTGGCGGTCCTGTTCCTGAGGCCCCAGACTGGTCGCGCCATGGCTGCTGCCCAGCCTGCCCTTAATATTCCTGTGCTCGCTGCCCAGCTTGCCTCTGATGCTCCTCTGCTGGTTTTCCAGCTTTCCTCTGATGCCGCACTGCCTGATGCCCAGCTTGCTGCTAATGCTCCTCTACCTGATGCCCAGCTTGCCTCTGATTCTCCTCTGCCTGTTGTCCAACCTGCCTCTGATGGCCTTGTGCTTGCTGCTCAGTCTGCCTCTGTTTTTGTGCCCACTGCCCAGCTAATCTTCGGCACCAGGTTTGGGTCTCATCAGCTCTTGGGTCCAATATTGCTGCGCCTCCATGTTTGTTGCACACTTGGCATGGGTTACCCATTTGGTCAAAGAGTCCTATTGCTCCCTCTTGTAGCCATTTGTTTCCATTGTTCCAAGGCCTGAGAGTCCAGATACCCACTTTGGAAGTGAGAGCTGCATTCCCATGCCCTAGAAATAGAGGTCTTCTTGAAAAGTCCAGTATTTCAGCTGAGCCTTGTCCTGACCTAGGTGGTACCTCTGCAATCCCAGGTGCATTAGGGGGGGGGGGAATCAATGGCTTGGGTAGATCTGAGTGGCTGTTAAGAGTGTGGAGCAGTTTCTGGCAACCCAGATGTGGAAGCTCCATTTGCAATGGGACACCCTGGCATCAGGGTAATTCTGGTCTTAGGCCTTCAGCTGGCCTTTAGAGTCCCAGCATTGGGACATGTGCTGCATTAGGGATGTGCACATTTCAGATGTTCTACCTGTTCAGGGATCTGGAGAACCCAGACAGCGTTTGGACCCCGGCAGTGGGATAACCAGTCAGCTTCTAGACTCTGGTGGTGAGGCCCATGACCAGTTACCAGACTCAGGTGGCACCCCATCCAGTGGGTTTAAAGACTCCGGCCAGAAGTTTGAGAGACTGGTGTCATTACCTGGGCCACCTGCTGGTGGCATTAGTGTTCCCGGAGTCAAAGGGTCACCAGCAAGTGTCTTCCAGCAGCTAGGCAGTCTGAGTAATTAGAGACTGCTTCTAACATGGGCTGCTGGAAGGTATATAATCCTGCCCTTGACTGAAGTTCAGTGCTTTAGTGTTCTTCCTGTGAGCAGTGTCCCTGCCTGATCTTGATCTTTTTTCCTGTAGCCAGTCCTGAGACCTGCTCCTGTGACTGGCTCCCTGCATTCAGCACCTTTCTCCCTGCTACACTTGTTTCCAGTCTCTGTCCTGACATTGCCATGCTCATGTGTGCTCCCTCCATTTGTACATAGTTAGGTTGTGATTTGGGTTGCTGCACTTTCACGTTTATGTATCACTTTATATTGTTTATGGTGTTGGTGTTGGTATTGTGTTATTTGTCTTAGAGTTGTAAAGGCAGAAGTTTTTTTTTTTTTTTATCTTAATGCATTCTATTTATTAAGCTAAAAAGCCTTCTGTATGTAGCAGTCCCCCTCAGCCCCCCTAAAACTTACCTGAGCCCCATCTGTCCAACGATGTCCACTGGTCCCCATGCCGTCTGGGACTTTCCCTCCTGTTTGGCTGAGACACCGCAGCGGCGCCTTTGGCTCCCGCGGCTGTCAAAGTCAGCCAATCAGGAAAGGGAAGGGACGAGGCTGATCGGCAGCTCTGTCTCGGAATGGACACATGGAGTTGCAGCTCAGCTCGCGTGCCCCCATAGCAAGCTGCTTGGTGTGGGAGCACTCGATAGGAGGGAGGGATAGGAACAGCGAAGAGTGACCCAAGAAAAGGAGTATCCAGGCTGCTCTGTGCAAAACCACTGCACAGGGCAGGTAAGTATAACAGGTTTGTAAAGTCTCATGTTTTTTTAAATATCACTTAACAAATACACTTCCTCAACTTCCTTCAGCCTGATTCCTGGTACAGCCCACTGACATGGTCATCCTTGCTGGATACCTCCATGTGGTATCCCTTACACTCAGGGGTATGTTTTTTTTGTTTTTTTTTTTAGAATACTAGATGGTGGTGGATAATGGTCAGGGCCGGTTTTAGACAAAGTGTGGCCCTGGGCAAACCTAAAAGTGGGCAGTGGCGGATCCAGGGGGGGGGCATCGAGTCAATTGCCCCCCCCGAGAAAATAGTACCAGGTTTAAGTTTACAGAGGCATTATCTAAATGCATCTGCAGGGACTTTATTTCTGCTTCCCCGGCTCCCAGGAGACCTAAAATATAATCCCTAAGCCCCATCAGTTCAGAGGGGCCCAGGATGCTGTTTCATAGAGAGAGTTTTTTTTTTTTTTATTTCCCTGCTCAGGTGGATTAATACCACCAGGAGCCGCATTTTGCGACATTAAAATGAAAGTTCCGGCCAGGCGGAGTGATATCAGTCAGCAGCCTCATCACTGCCTGACTCCTGCAGCCAATGGGTGCAGAGAGGAGAGGGCGGGCTCAGGCTGAGGGGGAAGCCTGAGACACAGCAGCGTGCGTCTGTGTGTGAACACACTGAGAGGGACAGATCTTCACAGCAGACAGGGGCAGTAAGGAAAACGTCTAGACTGCAATTAATTCATTTGTCTCCAAAAAGGTACAGTGACACACCCATCCCCCTTCACCTATGCCATGTCCTTGCTGCTGCCCAGCCACCATGAGGAATTATACAGCAGCTAAATGCTATCATCATCATTATCATCATGATAATCACACAGTACAGATGCATTGAGCCACAGCACCTGTATTGTGTGATTGTCATGATGATAATGATGATATAGACTGACAGTGAAAATAATCTTCCTGCCTCCTTTACACAAAGTGTGCTGCAGACATGAGTCTAACATGCAGGGCTGTCATTTACTGGCTTTAGGATGCATAAAGTGTTGCATTTATCCTTGTGCCAGCATCCCATTTTTTTTCTACTGAGACACACAGCCACTGTGTGCCAATATGGCATGCCTCCTGGTGTGCATGCAGGGTGCTTTCATGGACCTGCACCAGCGTGTCATATCAGGACACTGCAGCCATGTGTCAGAATGCAAATAAATGGCATGCAGGCATGGGGATACATGGAACACTTTAAAACATTGTCACTGTTTTAACCACCTGCCGACCAGCCGCCACAGTTAAATGGCGGCAGGTTCTCGCAAATCATCGTACCTGTACGGTGGTGTGCAGGATTGATCCTGGGGGCGCGCGCCCACTTGCCAGCGGGGAAGCTGAGGCACAGGGCCAGCAGCCGCGATTGGCGCTGGGCACCTGCAATCCCTCCCTGTGAAGAGAGAACGACGGTCTGCAGTTGGAAACGCAGCAGACCGTTGTTGTCTCAGGAATCACTGCAGAGCTCCTGTGTTCCTCCTATTTAGGAACACAGGTCTCTGTGTTGGTATTACAAGCCCACCCCCACAGTTAGAAAGCACCCCCCAGGCTCACACTTAACCCTTTGATCGCCCCTGGGTAAACGCCTTCCCTGCCAGTGTCATTATTACAGTGACAGTGCATATTTTTAGCACTGATTACTGTTGTAATGTCACTGGTTCCCCCAAAAATGTCAGTTAGGGGTCCGATCTGTCTGCCGCAATGTCGCAGTCCCACTAAAAATCGCAGATTGCCGCCATTACTAGTAAAAAAAAAAAAAATGACAGTGCCCCTCCCGAGATTAGACTCTGGATCCGCCCCTGAAAGTGGGGCCCCAAATTTTTTTATATTCTTCCAAAAATATTGGCGCATTTAATCAATTTAGCCAAATAAAACATACAACTACATAAAAATATGCTTTAATTAAATAACATTAAATTAATTATAATCATAATTATAATCACATCAATTATAATATTCTATTATGTTTACTGCTCCTCACCGAGATCTATTATAAGTAGGCCTGGGTGAGGAGCAGCAGAGCCATATAAAGAACATACACAGCTCTGCACATAGCGCTACTCATTTACACTAAATAGAAAGCCCCAGGGCAACAAATATAGAATAAAAACTCTAATACTATCACCAATGACGGATTACACTGTAAAAAAATTGCGTGACCAAACAATCATTAGGTTGGTTCAAAAATGACCAGCATGTCCCCATTCAATGCCCAGTGACCAGCATGTCCCCCATCAATGCCCAGTGACCAGCATGTCCCCCATCAATGCACAGTGACCAGCATGTCCCCCATCAATGCACAGTGTCCAGCATGTCCCCCATCAATGCACAGTGTCCAGCATGTCCCCCACCAATGCACAGTGTCCAGAATGCCCCCATCAATGCACAGTGACCAGCAAGTCCCCCATCAATGCACAGTGACCAGCATGTCCCCCATCAATGCAGTGACCTGACCAGCATGTCCCCCATCAATGCACAGTGACCAGCATGTCCCCCATCAATGCACAGTGACCAGCATGTCCCCCATCAATGCACAGTGACCAGCAAGTCCCCCATCAATGCACATTGTCCAGAATGCCCCCATTCAATGCACAGTGACCAGCATGTCCCCCACCAATGCACAGTGTCCAGAATGCCCCCATTCAATGCACAGTGTCCAGCATGTCCCCCATCAATGCATAGTGACCAGCATGTCCCCCATTAATGCACAGTGACCAGCATGTCCCCCATCAATGCACAGTGACCAGCATGTCCCCCATCAATGCATAGTGACCAGCATGTCCCCCATTCAATGCACAGTGTCCAGCATGTCCCCCATCAATGCACAGTGACCAGCATGTCCCCCATCAATGCACAGTGTCCAGCATGTCCCCCACCAATGCACAGTGTCCAGAATGCCCCCATTCAATGCACAGTGACCAGCATGTCCCCCATCAATGCACAGTGACCAGCATGTCCCCCATTCAATGCACAGTGTCCAGCATGTCCCCCATTCAATGCACAGTGTCCAGCATGTCCCCCATTCAATGCACAGTGTCCAGCATGTCCCCCATCAATGCACAGTGACCAGCATGTCCCCCACCAATGCACAGTGTCCAGAATTCCCCCATTCAATGCACAGTGACCAGCATGTCCCCCATTAATGCACAGTGACCAGCATGTCCCCCATCAATGCACAGTGACCAGCATGTCCCCCATCAATGCACAGTGACCAGCATGTCCCCCATCAATGCACAGTGACCAGCATGTCCCCCATCAATGCACAGTGTCCAGCATGTCCCCCATCAATGCACAGTGACCAGCATGTCCCCCACCAATGCACAGTGTCCAGAATGCCCCCATTCAATGCACAGTGTCCAGAATGCCCCCATCAATGCACAGTGACCAGCATGTCCCCCATCAATGCACAGTGACCAGCATGTCCCCCATCAATGCACAGTGACCAGCATGTCCCCTATCAATGCACAGTGTCCAGCATGTCCCCCATCAATGCACAGTGTCCAGCATGTACCCCATCAATGCACAGTGACCTGACCAGCATGTTCCCATTCAATGCAAAGTGACCAGCACAGCATGTCCCCCATCAATGCACAGTGACCTGACCAGCATGTCCCGACTCCCTGGTGACCATGTTGCTCGGGAGTCGACTTCTTCCTCCTCCATGGCGTCGCGACTCGGTCGGACTGGTGTCCTTCGACTGGACACTGGACTATTCTTCCTCCATGCACGCCGCCCACTGCCTCTTCTCTGACGGCGGGTGGGAAGGTGACGTCGGGACGGGGGGGGGGGGGGATAGGTAGTAGTGAATGATCAGGTCTGAAGGGGATCGCATATTGGGATGGGGGGGATCACAGTGTTGTGTTGAATTTGGGGGGAGATCATATATTGGTGGGGGGGGGGGGCAGTGCTGAATCATCAGCCCCGAGTGTCAGTGGTGAATTGTGTGTTGGGGAATGAGAGCAGTATTGAATTTGGGGGAGATCACATTTTGTGGGGTGTAAGGGGGGGGGTGACACAGCAGTGGTGAATTTGGTGGGGGATCACATATTAGGGTGGGGGGTGTCAGTGGTGAATTGTGTGGTTTTGGGGGGGCTACACCACCATTGTATCATACCCCCTCACACACAATTCACCGCTGATCTCCTCACCAAATTCACCACTGCTTTGTCATTCCCTCCGAATGACAAAGCAGTGGTGAATTTGGTGAGGAGATCAATGGTGAATTGTGTGTGGGTGGTATGATACAATGGTAGTGATTGGTGAATTTGGTGGGGAGATCACATGTTGGGGTGGGGGGGGGGGTGTCAGTGGTGAAATGTGTGGGGTATGACACAGCAGTGGTGAATTTGGTGAGATCACATATTGGTGGGGGTGTCAGTGGTGGTAAGGGGGAGGGGGGGGATGACACAGCAGTGGTGAATTTTGTGGGGAAATCACATATTGGTAGGGGGTTTGTGCCCCCTCCCCCTTACCACCACTGACACCCCCACCAATATGTGATCTCCCCACCAAAGTCAGCACTGCTGTGTCACGCCCCCACCCCCGACACCACACAATTCACCACAGAGTCTGAGTCTAAAAAAAAAAGCAATTCCAGAGAGAGAGAGGTTGGAATTGCTTTGACAAAATTTGTTTCCCACCATATTAAGGGCTGCTTCCAAAGCCTATGTAGCACACTGACCTGACACCCCCCTCCCCCCTCCCCCCTCCCCTTGCTACTGTGCTTCAGAATCGGAACTTACACAGATAAGCACAGTAGCAGAGCAGCAGACTCTTATCTCCATTCTCCTGCACGAACTTCACAGAAGCACAGTAGCAGCCAGCAGAGCAGACTAGAAATCTTCACATACCTGTCACAACCTGTGGGTGGCTGCCGGCTGGGCTGGCTGAGAGATGTCTTCCGCTCTCTTCTCTCTCTGCACTCTGGCTGCCCCCCGCGGCGGGAACGTGGGGCCCCGCCCCTCAGCTGAGCAATATTGTGTAGGCACCTCCAGGGATAGACTGCTGTGGGCCCCCCCCCCCCTCAACCACGGGGCCTCGGGCAGTGCCCGACTGCCCGAATGATCAGTCTTCCCCTTGCCCGCCTGCATATAGTGTCACGCTGCCTCCGCTCCGCTGACAGGGGGCGGCTGGGGGCCCCTGGACATTCGGGGCCCTGGGCAGTTGCCCAGTTTGCCCCCCCCTAACGCCGGCCCTGATAATGGTGATGTGTTTCCTGTTTCTAGGTGGGAGGAGGAGACTCACTCTCCGCTCTGCTGCCCTGGAAGGGGACTTGGGGAAAAAAAGGGTTTGCCTTTAGTTATACTTTGCATTAATTTAATGCATTAGTCATCAGACTTCTTAGTTTATAAAGCAAATATATAAATTTATGGGCCAAAATGCACACACAGTTCCCCTAGAAGTATTATCCTCCTCCAGAAATAAAGAGATTATTCTCCCACTCTACAAGACTCTGGTCCGGCCACATCTGGAGTATGCTGTCCAGTTCTGGGCACCGGTCCTCAGGAAGGATGTGCTGGAACTGGAGAGAGTCCAGAGAAGGGCAACAAAAAATAATTAGGGGAATGGAGGGCATCAGCTATGAGGAAAGACTACAAGCACTGAACCCATTCTCTCTGGAGAAGAGACGATTGAGGGGGGATATGATATCAATGTACAAATACTGTACTGGCGACCCTAGCATAAAGGAACAAACTATTCAGAGAAAGGAGATACAATAAGACACGTGGCCACTCACTAAAACTAGAGGAAATGCGGTTTAACCTTAAAGTACGTAAGGGGTTCTTCACTATAAGAGCGGTAAGGATGTGGAATTCTCTTCCACAAGCAGTCGTATCAGCAGGGAGCATTGATAGTTTCAAAAAACTATTAGATGGACACCTTAAAGACCACAACATACAGGGGTATACAATGTACGGTTAAAAGCAAACACACACACACACACACACACACACACACATCATAGGTTGAACTGGATGGACTGATGTCTTTTTTCAACCTCACTAACTATGTAATGTATAAGCATACCAGTACTTACCTGAAAATAACTTTATTGCTTTCAATTTCCACCTTGACATCTCGACTGTTTTCTACGCAGAATTCCAAGAAGACATATCTTGCTCGGTCATACCACAAGACTTTGGCATTTTGTCTAAAAAAAGCAAAAAACAGATCCATGAGGAAAAGTATAGTTCCTATGATATGTGCACTAGATAACTTTTACAGCAATGACAAATTAACTTCCACTGGATAGCACTCTGTTTTAGACCCATTTACTGCATCTTCCTCTAAAGCAGTCCCCTTGTTGTGTTGCAAGCGGTGTTTTTTTTTTTTTTTTTTTTGATACATTGTGCATGCACCCCTGTAAGACTTTAGACTAGGGAAAGCAAGTAAATAGCCTTTACTGAGGTAGTTGCTGATAATCGTACAGTTCTCAGAAGACATTTTCAACAGTTCCTATAGAAAGCTCTTCTAGTGCCCCATAAAGTGTGCGGACCTTAGGCAGAACCAAGTCCATAAAGTAACCAAGTCTATTCAGGCAAATAATCCATAAGAGTTAGTACAAGTCCTTAGAGTTCATGCATTGGCAATAATCCATCAAGGCAGAGTCCAAAATTGGCAGCACAAGTCCATGGGGGTCTGATTGAGCTCACATGATCTCCCAAGGGGTGATCATTCCCGCAGAGTAACAGGTTAGTATTGGCTGTATTTCCAGGTAACTTCTCCTATCAGGGGCTAGAAGCCAGCACATTTTATCGGAGTTCACTTGTAGGTGACGAAAACTGTTAACCCCGACATCTTGGTTTCCTCCAGCTCACAGGTCAAACTGAGAACAAAGCGCAGCATCAAGACTTTGTAACATTTTGCACCTGGCAGGCGCAATTAACACAAGGGCACGAGTACAGGCAGGAAAAACAAGAACTTCCAAAGGAAGCAAGGTTATCCCTATTGTAGGCATCTGCCTTCAGGGTGCATCAAACAGTCGTCCCACCTCCTTTGGCTGGAGGTTCAGATGAACAGCACAAAAGAAATTAAGGGAATGTTGCAGGAGTTCGGCAGGCCCTGGGCATCACTGATGCCTACCCTTGAGTTGTTGGATCAACTGGGAACTGCTTGAGCAGTATGGGCCATCGCCTCGAACACAGAAGGCTTGGGAAGAATCAGCCTCAAAATGTACAGTAATGCAACCGAGAATGCACCAGTTGCCTCCCAGGGGGGATAAAAAATGGTTGGAAACATCTTCAGTCACATACATGGGGTGCTTTGCAGGGTTCAGTCTTACCTGGGAAGAACACCTAATGCTCATTTCATCTCTCCTGGACAAATTGGCAGTGGCTGATTTGACAGTCAAACCAAGTAAAATGTCAGATTGACATGGCAGAGGTTAAGCACCTGGGACAGCTGATATGTCGAGATACCCAGGGGAGGAAGGTTGAGGCCAAATGGCCTTGCCTACCTTTTAAGCCAAAACACAGGTTACGTTATTCTTGGGTACAGCCGGCTGCAGAAAGGAATCTTAGTCAAATTTTCAGCAGAGGCACTATAGTTGTACAAACAGGAAACAGCCTAAAATGGCATCTTTGATGCCAGAGTGTAAAGGCAAAGGGGTTTTGATCTCTAGGATGCCCTATAGTAAGGTTTTGCCACCTTCCCTGTGAAATCGTTGTGTTTTGGTGCCTCAAACCAAGGTTGTTGGGACTTTAAGGGCAAGAGTAAACAAAGTAAAGTATTATAGAATAAAAATTGAACAGTTTATTTTCAAAAAAGTTTTACAAGCTAATAGACAAGTTTGTCTATTGAGCAAGGGTGAAAAGCTTGCCACTTGTGGCAAAAAAAATCAAACCTGAGAGCAGCCTTCTATGGTTCTATTTGGAATAGTAACACTTATTTTTTGTCAGGTATAGCAGAAAAAAGACCAGTTGAAGGTGCAGCATCTCCCGAGGTGTTGTCTCTCCCTCAGCTGGAGAGAAGTGATCCCCTGGGTGTGTTCCCCGACCTTATAAAGCGGCACTTCCTTGTTGCGCAGGTGTCAGTTCTGCTCTCAAAAATATCAGGGGAGGGTGGGAAGGGAGGGGGAGTGTTAGGATATATTGGTGGGGAGAAGATAAGAGGAAAGACGTGGGGGGGGGGGGGGAGACGTGCCAGGTGCATGCCCCAGCCCCCCCCCCCCCGGGGCGCCCGGACCCACCAGCCATGCGGGTCAGTCCAACCTATGCAAGCGGGACAGTCCCCATCACCTCCGGGTACAGCAGTGAGGATTTTAAAGCAGACCAGCACAACCATGTGACATGAAATTTCTGTATTCTATCCTGGGCAGAGATGTATAGTAACTAAGTAGAACTACTTCACTACTGTGCTTAAGTACCGAAAGGCGGCATCTGTACTTTCCTAGAGAAGAATTTTTCTCCTACTTCACTACATTTTTTCAATGATTTCAACACTTCTACTCTGACATTTTTTTGTGCTGCATAGTTACTCGTTACAATTATAAAAATTACCACTGCCAGAACAGTAGATGGCAGGTTTCATGAAGCTCAAAACATGTGTATTATCAGCGCATACGAAAATAAATGCTACTGTATGTATAAATAAAAGCTGCATTTGAAATAACAAAACAATATGATGTTCAAACTTTTGACTTCTTTCTTTAATAACTACATAACACAGTACTTGTACTTTTACTTTCAGTACTTGACTAGCATTTTTTTTTTCAAAACTACTGGTACTTTTACTTTCAGCACTTGAGTAGCAACATTTAAAAAAAAAAAAAAAAAACCCACTACTACTTGCAATACTTAAGTACAAAAAAATGTTGAATACTTTAGTACTTCTACTCAAGTCACTTTTTGATCGAGCACTTGTACTTTTACTCAAGTATGGGTTTCGAGTACTTTATACAACTCTGATCCTGGGATGTAAGAATTAATTCTTCCATCTCTTCCGTTTTGTTAATTCTAGAGAACATTTCCACTGGAGTTGGAACGTGCATAGGATTTCCAATGTATGGGAATATACATCCTGGCGGCGTTAACCATATGCATAGTTAAGGACTTGAGGTAGTGGCATTTGGGCAGGGATGTATGGTGAAGCAAGTATTGGGCCGGCGTAAAGTCCAAGGTGTAGGAGGTGACTCGGCAAGTGATCTCGTGAACCATCTTCCAGAGAGGCTGGAGGAGGCAACAGCTCCACCATATGTGCACCATCCTCTTGATTGCACCGCCAGCAGAGTTTGGAGCAGCTGGGATAAAACCCGTGGAGAAGTGTAGGGGTTCTATACCACCTGCTCTGTATTTTGTATGCGTTTTCCTGGACAGAGGTGTTAAGGGAACTCTTGTGTATGCATTCATTGACGGTTTCCCAGTCCTCATCAGTGAGGGAAATCTTAAGTCAGATTCCCAAGCCTTGCGGACCGTATCCTCGGGGTGCTGGGAATCGGCTAAGAGGATCACGTAAATATACAATATAGTAGGGGATTGTGGTGGCCGTCTGGTGCATAAAGCCTCAAATGGGGAAAGCTCTCTAGACCATTGGCCCGCCATAGGTAAAAAGGTAAGGAAGTGATGTAGCTGTCTATGACCAGGATGGGAAAGATTGCGTGAGAGATCTGGCAGCTAGTTGCGGCAAAGAGAGTACCCTCCCCCTCTGTAGGAAGGGGTCCATGTAGTGATGATAGAGAGGCTTTCCTGCAGGCCACACGAAAGCAGGTTAGGGTGGCGATAATGAGAGGGCGAGTCCGGGGAGGGTGATACTGTGGCATAAGCCAGGGCAGAGCGCCAAGGATGGTGTCGGACATGTGAGATTCCAGCATCACCCACGCCTTAGAGCTGGAATGGAGTCTCCAGTCCACTATCCTTGCCATATGGCAAGCCAAGTAGTAACCGTGCAAATATGGTAGTCCGGTCCCCCCTTTAAGCTTCGGAAGAGTACGTTTCAAAAACCCAAGGCGAGGTTGGGACTGCTGCCAAACAAAGTCAGAGCAGGCCCTCCTATATTTGGAGGAAGAAAAAAAAAATAAAAATGTGAGAGCGAGAGCGGAATAGTTTGCAGGAGGTATAGTACCCTTCGTAGCACGTTCATTTTCATGAGTGCAATGCGGCCGAACCAGGACAGGGAAAGTCCCATCCACTTCCACAGGTCGGCCTGGATTATAGTCCAGAGGGGTTTAAGTTAAGATCGAACAGTCTATGTAGATGTTGGGGAATTTGGATGCCACACTCACTACTTTACTTCAGTGTTGTCACATGAAAATATTATAGTAAAATATTTACAAAAATGTGAGGGAAGTACTCACTTTTGTGAGAAATTACACATACACACATATATATATATATATATATATATATATATATATATATATATATATATATATATATATATATATATATATATATATATATATATATATATATATATATATATATATATATATATATATATATATATATATATACACATACATACATACATACATACACACACACACACATACATACACACACACACACACATACACATACACCGTGTGTGCGTGCGCAAAATATATATATATATATATATATATATATATAATTTTTTTTTTTTTTTTGTCAAAAATTACAAACAAGTTATCTGTTAGTTTGACCTTCAGTATATACACACACAATGTACTTCCTTAATCAACAACCTAGCTTATTCTGCTTGCTTTACTAAATTAAGTGTGTACTAAGAGCAGTGTTTGGCCACCATTTTTAGTGTGCCTTGACTGAAAAAAGGTTGACAGTCTCAAGGCACCCCATTCTAAAATGTAAAAAAACTATTCTAATAGTTTTACATAATGCAGCAACATACACACAATTAGGACACCCAACATTAGAGGCGATTTATTCTTCTAGAGGCGATTTATTCTTCCAAAGCAAATACATACACTTTTGGTACCGACTAGTATGCCAATGTTTCTCTTCTCCCTCAGCTTTTCTCCATCACTCAGCTAATGTGACCCCCCCAACACTGATGGAGAGGGGCAGGGGAGGGGGGATACAAGGATGCCATCCTCTATATCACTTATGATGCCATTGGTTGTTAGGATGCCGGCAGCTAGAAGGTTGTAATGGTGCACAATGAAAACCTGTAGCTTTCTGTAACAAAAACCACACAACTTCATCCACACACTAGTTTGTATACAATTTTTAGGCGTCGAACCAAGGCACCCCCTGAGGAAACCTCCAGGCACCCTGGTTAAAAAAGACTGCGCTAGAGAATAGTTAAAGATTGATTGAAGGAAAACCTACTCTGGATTGTACTTTGACCTGATGTGTTACATAAAAAGGGAATAACGTTGAATCATGGAAAATGTCGCTGTGAATGTAACATGTGTTATCAATATGTACTTATTAATGAAAGTATACGCCCATTTGTAACTGTATAAAAGAACGGGAAATTGTACCAATAAAAAAAAAACAGACCAGTTAAGCTGATACACTGGTTTCTGTATTGATGCATTTCACCTTCAGTAAAAGATCGAACCTACATGCTAATTTACCCCCTCTTGCCGAGGCCAATTTTCAGCTTTCAGTGCTCTCACTTTGAATGACAATTACTCAGTCATGCAACACTGTACCCAAACAAAATGTTATCTTTTTTTTAGACAGAAAGAGCTCTTATGGTGGGGCCTTCTTAACCACTTCAATACAGAGCAGTTAGACCCCCTTCCTTCCCAGACCAATTTTCAGCTTTCAGTGCTCTCACTTTGAATGACAATTGCTCAGTCATGCTACACTGTAACCAAACAAAATTTTTATCATTTTTTTCACACAAATAGAGCTTTCTTTTGGTGGTATTTGATCACAACTGGTTTTTTTTTTTCTTCGTGATACAAGCAAAAAAAGAGCAAAAATTTTGAAAAAAAAAACACTTTTTTTTAGTTTCTATTATACAATTTTGCAAAAAATTAATTTTTCTTCATACATTTAGGCCAAAATTTATACTGCTACATATCTCTGGTAAAATTAACCCAAATTAGTGTATATTATTTAGTCTGTGTGAAAGTTATTGAGTCTAGAAGCTTTGGTACCAATTACTGAAAATTGATCACACCAGATGTACTGATGGCCTATCTCCTTTCTTGAGGCCCTGAAATGTCAAGACAGTACAAATACCCCCCAAATTACCCCTTTTTGTAAAGTAGACAGTCCAAGGTATTTAGTAAGAGGCATGGTGAGTTTTTTGAAGTTATAATTTTTTCCCACAATTCTTGGGAAAATTAAGAAAATACATTTTTTTTCTTTTTTTTCCTAAAACGTTGTCAATTTATAGGATATTCCTAACACATAGCATGTACACAGCAAAAATGACACCCCAAAATACATTCTGCCACTCCTCCTGAGTATGGCAATACCACATGTGTGAGACTTTTTCACAGCCTAGCCATATAGGCCTCGATGGTAAGGTTTGTCTTTTTTATGCAAAAGGCCTCGATGGTAAGGTTTGTCTTTTTGCTGATGACACAAAGATATGTAACAGGGTTGATGTTCCTGGAGGGAAACGCCAAATGGAAAAGGATTTAGGAAAACTAGAAGAATGGTCAGAACTCTGGCAACTGAAATTTAATGTGGATAAGTGCAAGATAATGCACCTGGGGCGTAAAAACCCAAGGGCAGAATATAGAATATTTGACACAGTCCTGACCTCAGTATCTGAGGAAAGGGATTTAGGAGTAATTATTTCAGAAGACTTAAAGGTGGGAAGACAATGTAATAGAGCAGCACGAAATGCCAGCAGAATGCTTGGATGTATAGGGAGAGGTATAAGCAGTAGAAAGAGAGAAGTGCTTATGCCGCTGTACAGAACACTGGTGAGACCTCACTTGGAGTATTGTGCGCAGTACTGGAGGCCATATCTCCAGAAGGATATAGATACTCTAGAGAGAGTTCAGAGAAGAGCTACTAAACTAGTACATGGATTGCAGGAAAAAACTTACCAGGAAAGGATAAAGGACCTTAACATGTATAGCTTGGAAGAAAGAAGAGACAGAGGGGATATGATAGAAACATTTAAATACATAAAGGGAATCAACTCGGTAAAGGAGGAGAGCATATTTAAAAGAAGAAAAACTACCACAAGAGGACACAGTTTTAAATTAGAGGGGCAAAGGTTTAAAAGTAATATGAGGAAGTATTACTTTACTGAGAGAGTAGTGGATGCATGGAATAACCTTCCTGCAGAAGTGGTAGCTGCAAATACAGTGAAGGAGTTTAAGCATGCATGGGATAGGCATAAGGCTATCCTTCATACAAGATAGGGCCAGGGACTATTCATAGGATTCAGATATATTGGGCAGACTAGATGGGCCAAATGGTTCTTATCTGCCGACACATTCTATGTTTCTATATAGAGGGGCCCAACATCCAAGGAGCATCATCATGCATCCTAGCCACTTGCCTAGGCCTATTTTTGACATTTGGTGTTTACAAGCTAAAATCAGTTGTTTTGCTAGAAAACTGCTTAGAACCCCCAAACATTATATATTTTTTTTTAGCAAAGACCCTAGAGATTAAAATGGAGATTGCAATATTTTTTATCACACCGTATTTGCGCAGCGGTCTTCCAATCGCAATTTTTTTGGAAAAAATTCACTTTTTTTAATTAAAAAATAAGAAACCAGTAAAGTTAGCCCAATTTTTTTCCATAATGTGAAAGATAATGTTACGCCGAGTAAATAGATACCCAACATGTCATGTTTCAAAATTGCGCACGCTCACGGAATGGCGACAAACTTTGGTACTTAAAAATCCCCATAGGTGACAATTTAAAAATTTCTACAGGTTGCCATCTTTGAGTTACAGAGGAGGTCTAGGGCTCAAATTATTCCCCTTGCCCTAACGATCACGGCGATACCTCACATGTGTGGTTTGAACACCGTTTACATATGTGGGCGGGGTTTCCGTATGCGTTGCTTCTGCGCGCGAGCTAACGGGGACAGGGCGCTTTAATTTTTTTTTTTTTTACTATTTATTTTATTTATTATTTTTTATTTTTACACCGTTTAACAAAACAAAAAAAAAATTATCATTTTTATTTCTATTACAAGAAATGTAAACATTACTTGTAATAGAAAAAGGCATGACAGGACCTCTTTTTTGTGAGATCTGGGGTCAAAAAGTCCTCAGATCTCACAATTACACTAAAAGATAGAAAAAAAAAAAAAAAAAAAAGACCTTTAAAAAAAAAAGACCTTTAAACCGGTTGCTAGGCAACAACATTTTCCGTAGCTCCGGTCCTCCAAGACCATAGAGTCAAGTGAGGGCAAGCTTGCCCTCACTCAACATCCTGTCTGTGAGGATCCGGGACCGGATCGTTTTCCCCGCTGCCGGGGACCACCCTTATCGGAAAGCCAACCGTCCACCGTTTAAAAAAATACCAGGGTTATGGCAGCTATCTGCTGCCATAACACCGGTATTTAGGTTTAAACGGAGGACGTATATAAACCTTTTTGGACTTGGACATGGTGGCTGTATGAAGGGTGACAGGTACTTTGTTGGGCAGGTGACAGGCAGGTGACAGGTACTCTGGTACTGATGAGCAGGTGGCAGGTACTCGGGTACTCTGATAGGCAGGTGACAGGTACTCGGATACTCTGATGGGCAGGTGATAGGTACTGATGAGTAGTACTGATAGGTGATACTGTACTGATGGGTACTGATGATCAGTACTGATACGTGATAGGTACTGATGAGTACTGATGATGAGTAGTGATGGGTACTGATGAGCAGGCGGCAAGTACTCGGGTACTTCAGGCGTCAGGTACTCTGATGAGCAGGTGACAGGTACTCGGGTACTCTGATGACGGGTACTCCGTTGACATCAGAGTACCCGAGTATCCGTCATCAGAGTACCCGAGTACCCGTCATCAGAGTACCCGCGTACCCGTCATCAGAGTACCCGCGTACCTGTCATCAGAGTACCCGAGTACCTGTCATCAGAGTACCCGAGTACCTGTCATCAGAGTACCCGTCATCAGAGTACCTGTCATCAGAGTACCTGTCATCAGAGTACCCGAGTACCTGTCATCAGCCCATCAGAGTACCTGTCATCAGAGTACCTGATGGGCTAGTGACAGGTACTCGGGTACTTTGATGGGCTAGTGACAGGTGCTCTTTATTGGGGGGGGGGGGGGCAATCAGTGTGTTTGGGGTGCACTGTATTTGGTAACTAGCTGTTACCACACTCTCTTCCTCACACAGGATCAGTGTGTGAGGAGGAGGAGAACACGGTGACAGCTAGTTACCGTGTTCTCTGTTGACATTTGTGACCGGCTGTGATTGGACACAGCCGGTCACGTGGTAAAGAGCCAATTTCATTGGCTCTTTACCTAGATCGGGGATCGACTCTGTCCGAGGGACGAGCCTCGTCCCCGATCGCTGCTCTGCGCGCCCCCGGGGGCGCGCATGGCAGAGAGAACGAGCGGCTCGTGCTGGAGCCGCTCATGTGATCGGCTGTGATTGACACAGCCGATCACATGGTAAACAGCCAATTTCTATTGGCTGTTTACCTTGATCAGGGATGGGCTATGTCCGAGGGACGAGCCTCATCCCTGATCGCTGCGATGCGCGCCCCCGGGGGCGCGCAGTAGCAGCTAGAGCGGGCGGACGTCATATGACGTCCGCCCGGAACAGTAAAGCCATCCTGCCGGCGTCATATTACTATGCGCCGGTATGGATGTGGTTAATCACCAAAATTTTTTGCTATACAGAGTGGAAAAAAGACCAAAAGCTTTAAAACGAAAAACACTTTCGTTTCAATTATAACATTTTGCAAATAAGTAATTTTTCTTCAGGCAAAAATGGAGGACTTGCCGATACCTCATACCTTCGGATCATATCTTGGCTGCCATCCACACCAACTTACCCTCTTCTCTTGGGGGGAACAGATCTTGGCTGCCCAACCTGATGCTCCAACAGAGAACACTGCTGGCAAATGTTTGGTACCTGAGGGGGATGCGCTTCAGACTGTTGTGCATGTACCACAATTTCAAGACTGCCGGTCACTCTGGTAAGAACCAGATGTCCTGGGCTATTTCCCGTCAGTTCTGGTGGCCATCTTTCCGCACTGATGTTGCTGCTTGTTCGGTCTGTGCCCAGAACAAATCTCTGCAGCACCCAGTTTTGTTAGGCCTTTTCGCATCCTCCGTAAGGTGAACCCGGTGGCCTATGCCCTTGATCTTCCTCCTGGCATGCCTATCGCCAGTGTCTTTCACGTGTCAATTTTTGAAGCCACTGGTTTGCAATTGCTATACTTCTCTTCCTCGTCCCATTCCTGTGGGCAATCATGAGGAGTATGAAGTTAGCAGCATCTTGGATTACCGTCTGTTCTGAGGTCAGGTTTAATACCTGGTGCAGTGGAAGGGTTATGGTCCTGAGGAGCGCTCCTGGGTTCCCTCCACTGATGTTCATGCTCCCGCCCTTCTCTGTGTTTTCCATGCTCGCTTGCCTCAGAAAAAGTTGTTTTGCTCTGCGGAGGAGGGGCCGTTGAGGGGAGGGTACTGTCAAGGCCTTACCTTGCCTGTGTGCAGCCATCTTGGACACGTGCAGACTGCTGTCATTTATAAACTTGGTTTGCATCATCACTTGCCTGCTGCCTGGGCGTCGCTCAGTGATGTTGCACACCTGACTAGATTGTAGCACCCTCCTGACTAGATTGTAGCACCCTCCTAGGTAGGTGCTAGCGAAAGTATATTTTTGAGCTCTGACTGCTTACTAGAGGGGCTGCAGGTAAATCTATATTGTTCTCTGCCTACTAGGGAGCAGAATCTGTTAGTGAGGTCTGCTCATTGTGCTCAATATGCGATTTATTCAGTCTAGAGAGTGTTTCACGCTGGTTCAATAGGGAGGCATGTTGGATAGTGGTAGGAAACCTGCTGAATGGGTGCATAGGTTTTTGATACAGTCCTGATGATTGGCAGAGGGAGAGTTGCCTCGGTGCATGCTGGGATACTATATAAAATCCAGGAGCACATGTGCTCGGGGTCTTTCGTTGGAGAGCGGAGTCCCGGAGGGAGGGGATGGCTGCCTCCTCCTATGTAGAGGTTCCATGCAGTCTCAGGAGGTCGTTCTGAGGACCGGAGGAGTGGTTGATAGCTTCCCTGGCCCTCTGGGTTCAGCTCCTAACAGAGGGGAAGACACTGGAGATCCAGTTTCTGCAGCATCATAAATACAGTAACTCGTGTCAAGGGGCCTGACCTGAGGGGAGCCACCCCTGCTCATAGTATAGTCAGTGGACGGGTGTCAGCAGAAAGAGGAAGCCAGGGAGAATATCCTGAAGATAGGATATTGTTCATTTAGTCGTCTTGTGAGAAAGGATAAAAAAAAAGCAAAAGACTTAACCCCATTCATCTAAAGTGGCAGGATGAATTGACAGCCTGGCTGTTCCATATCTACAAGTGGAGTTGTGAAGATAGAAGTCCTCAGATATTGTGAATAGTTAAATTGGATAATACAATTAAACCTATGCTCCATGTTGGATAACAGCAGCTAGCTTAAAACACTGGTAAAAAAATACAATAAAAAAAAAAACACACAAGCAGCGCTGTTTAAAATAAAATGAAATAAAGTCCAACGTAAATGGAAGTAATCCAAAAGCCTGCAAGTTGGAACTTCTCACCCGGGTGTTGGGAGTATCCCACTATTCCCTTCTCCTATCCCCATTACAAAATAAACAAAAAACAAAAAAAAAAAAAAAACACAATACTCCTGGACTGTTTATTAAAGTGAAGAGCCAAGAGGAATGTAGGAACTGTATTTGCTTATAACCGGGTGTTGGTAACCAGGGGAGCCCACAGAGTCAACACTCAGCAGTCCCTGTGGGGGCAGTGCTACAATATATATCACCTGGTGGCTTGCAGTCACTTGCCCTTGTGTTTGTGGTCCAAGGTGTATCACTACTAGCAGTCTTCTGTTCTCTGTGTTCCTCCGTGCATGACCTGGCTTGGCAGACGGCTTTCCTGACTCTCGATTCTGCATCGGCAGACGACCTGGCATCAACAGGCTACCCGCCTCTGGACTCGACCCCGGCTTGGATGACTACCCACTCTGGACTTGACCCCGGTTGTTCCCAATTTCATTCCTCACCATTGTTGTTGCTCTAATAAACTGCTTTAATTTTCTTGCATCTTCATGTGGTCTGGATTCCTGATGGTTTGACAGCAGAGATCCCCTCTGTGTGATCTGGCCAGCTCTCCTCTTCCTCTCCATAGTTTCCTGGCCAATCAGAGAATCGGCTCCAATTCAACCCTGCTCTCCCCCCCCCCCCCCCCTCCGATATGGCTATTCACTCGCCCTGAGATAATTTCCACTTGCAAAAATGTGAGCAGAAGTTTCAGTGCCTTGTGAAAGTATTCGGCCCCCTTGAACTTTGCGACCTTTTGTCACATTTCAGGCTTCAAACATAAAGATATAAAAAACTAATTTTTTGTGAAGAATCAACAACAAGTGGGACACAATCATGAAGTGGAATGAAATGTATTGGATATTTCAAACTAACAAATAAAAAAACTGAAAAAATTGGGCGTGCAAAATTATTCAGCCCCTTTACTTTCAGTGCAGCAAACTCTCCAGAAGTTCAGTGAGGATCTCTGAATGATCCAATTGTCACGGAACCATGAACCAGACGTACAACAACAGATAAGTGAAAATAAGAAGGCTTTATTGAAAATCAAGCTGTAAAGCAAAGTCCAAACGGATGGCAAAACCGAAGCAGAGTCTTTGCGAAGCCAGAGGTCAGGAGCCAGGAGGGTAGTCAGATGAAGCCGGGATCAGGAACCAGCAGGGTAGTCAGACGAAGCCAGGATCAGGAACCAGCAGGGTAATCAGACGAAGCCAGGATCAGGAACCAGAAGCAGCAGCAGTCTTAGAAGCATGTGAACACAGGAGGACCAAGCAAGGAACTGAAGCCACAGATCTCCTATATATATATATATATATATATATATATATATATATATATATATATATATATATATATATATATATATATATATATATATATATATATATATATATATATTGTAACAGGAAGTCAGCTAAATCTGGGAATGTAGTCACAGGAAGGAGATACATTTCTACCTGATTTAGAAAGTCCATTAATTAATTTAGGGTGTTGGCTACAGAGCTAGCCAGCAGGAAGTTGAAAGGCCTTCACCTGTTCAGAATGAGGGAGTTAAGGCTCTATAATTTGTTCAGAGAAATTCCTATTGTTTGCTGCCTCCAGAAGCTGTGTCCTGAAGCCATGTGGGCTGGGAGCAGGAGGACAGTCAGCGTGTGCCTCCCGACAGGATGTGTGGGCCTGGGAGAAGACCCCCCGGAGTGATGTGTGCCCGGGAGGGTAACCAAGGGTGAATACGTCTCAAAGGTGAGAAGACGAACTGTTGATGTGAAAGAAACAAAGGACTGTGTTGCCCTGTGAAGCTATTATAAAAGGACTATTGAGTGTCCGCTGTAGGACAAGGAAGTCTGCCCGACGGTAGGTTGGAGACAGACACTTAGGCAGGTTCCAGTTGTGAGAAGGTAGCCGCCCAGAGAGGCAAGGATTTATTTTCTGTTTTATTTTATTTTGGATGTTTTGCTGCATACAGCCTGGTGAAGAAAACACCATTTAATAAACCACACTGTTTGTTTGTAAGCACTTGTCGGCTACCTCTCTGGGAAAACGCACCCCCCAAGGGGTCATCCACACCCGCCACCGAGCTAATCCCTCACATATGGTGGAGGATGCGGGCATAAGCAGAGATCCCTGCAAGGAAGTGCAAATGTTTGATGAACTTTGTCTGGTGCATGAGATTGCACAATCTGTGTGCAGGAGAGAAGATCCTGACAGAAAAAAAAAAAAAAAAGTGTTTTAAAGAGACAGCGGTCTCAAAATTATTTGATGAACTTTGTTGTGTCTGGTGCAAGTGACTGCACAAACTGTGTGTGCAGGAAAAGAGATCTTGCAAGAGAGAGAACAACTACATGTGTTAAAGAGACAGTGGTCTGAAAATTTTTTTGCTGGACTGTGAAAAATTTGTTTGTGGAGTTATTGAAGATGGGGCGATCCAAACGCCTGAAAAATGCAAAGATAGATGAAATGAGAGACCGAATTCTATGGATGGAGGGGATGCTACCATTTGAACCAGCCCCATCCATGCCTGAACGGAATCGGCTAAAGAGAAAAGTTGTTGTCCCTAGCAACACTGGGGCAAATGAAACTGCTTTGGAGACGCAGGGTTCTCAGATGAAAAGTAAACCCAAAATGGGGGAGATGCTGAAACAACGGAGCTTTGCAGCTCAACAAAAGGATCACCAAGAGAACATGGCAGGCTGGAAACAGAGACGCCAGCAGCCAATGGAGGCCATCGGTTTGGAAGAAACCGAGTATGTGTGCAGGGCTGAGTTGGATGCCTTGCAACGGAAAATGGAAGAAAAGGAACAAGCCGTGGAATTGCTTAAGATGGAGCATAGAAACTTGCAGGAAACGAATGAACTACTCAAGTCTCATGTGTCACAGTGGGAAGAAACCACTGCTCTTCTTTTGGTCGAGTTGCAAAAATGTCAAGACACTATAAAGGAGAAAGATACCATCCTCATGGAAAAGGAAATTGAAATTCAGACTTTGCAGAAGCAAAGTATGTGTGAAATGTTGGAGTTGCGTAATCAGCTGGAAAAAAGTCTTCAGTGTTTGGAAGTTACAAAAATAGACCTGCAGGAGTCGCAGGAACAGAATGTCGCTCTGAAAACGACATTGTCTCTCAGCGACAACGAGAAAAGTGAAAGAGAGGCTAAATTACTGAGTACTGTGTATGAGCTCACCACTTTGAGCAATGTGGTAGATGAATTACGTGCAGACTGTGAAAGTTGGAAAGGGGAAGCCCAACGTGTCCAGCAGCAGTTAAAGGAGAAAGAAGCCTGTGTGGCAGAATTACATTCTCATTCCCAGAAACTAGCCAATGAGGTGAAGGCTCTTATGCAGGGAAAAGGAGATTGTGAACATAAGAGGGAAAAAGTAGAGGCACGGCTTCTGGAATCGCAAGTCAAGGTGTCAGAAGGTGACCGATTGTGTGCTAAGCTGTCAGAGAAGGCAAACCGACTGCAGGTTGAGTTGGACAATGTTACAAATCAGCTTTCTCAAGCAGACAGCAAATCTAGAGAAATTGCGGAAGATTTTTCTATCTTGGAATCGCAGCTGCAAGACACGCAGGAACTCTTACAGGAAGAGAGGTGTCAAAGGCTGAGTTTTAGCACAAAGCTCAAACAAATGGAAGATGAGAAAAAATGGCTTCCTGGAACAATTAAAAGAGGAGGCGGAAGCAAAGAAAAACCTATCAGAGCAAGTCGCAACATTGCAAGCTCAGATAGCGGATATGAAAAAACGCATGGAAGAAAGCGTTGGTTCATTACAGTGTGTGGAAGATGTGAAAAAGAAGTTTGATCAGATGCTTGGTGAAGAGAAGACTGTGTCTGCAAAATATGCAGAAGAACGCGCACGTGCAGAAACGGAGGTGCGTGATAACGAGAGCAAAGCCCTGTTCTTGGCTCGCTCTTTGGAGGAAGCTCTAGAGTGTAAGGCTGAACTAGAAAGTGTTAAACAGCTGCGTACAGAAATGGAAGAATTGGTCAGCTCCAAGGATGATGTTGTGAAAAGCGTTCAGGAACTAGAAAAGTCTAAGCGAGCCTTAGAACAGCAAGTAGAAGAGATGAAGATTCCGTTGCAGGAACTGGAAGAGGAATTCCAGGCAACAGAGGATCTGTCCCAAAGAGGGGATAGTGTGCCTGATGCAGTTTTTAAAAGGATCAGTGTTTTGGGGTCTGTCCTGAGTGAGCCTCAGAAATGTGACGACATGTGGCTTGAATCACCCCTTTGGAATAAACCGTTCCTTCAAAAACTTCAAGCATTGGAAAATGTATCATTAGAACTTCAGCAAACAAAGGAGCTGAGTAAGAAATGTGGTGATTTCTCAGTTCAGGCTGAAAACCTAGTGGAGAAAACTAAGGCTGTTGGTGAAAACGTGAAGCAAATGAATAAGTGCCTTTCAGGGAGTGTTTCCAAAATGGAACTGGTGAAAGACGGGTGGCAGAAGTTTGATCGTGATCTTGAGATGCATTCCATGTGGAATTCAGATAGAGAAAAAGAACTAGGTGACCTTGAGCGGTCAAATAGTTCAGCAGAAAGTGCATTTAAGAAACCTGTAAAAGAATGTGTTGCAGTTCCATGCTTCTTCACTGATGCAGAGAGGAGGTCTATAATGGATACCACCCAGATCGCTGGGTTCAACTGTGTTGTTGCCTTTGACCCCTATGTTGGTGGAAGGAAAGTTGATGATGTTCTGGTTGGCTACTTCTGTGAAGAGTTTGGCAAGAAATATAAACTGAATATCAAATCAAGTAGTAGGCCTTTACTGCGACTCGCTCAGGAGGGCGAAAAGTTTAAGAAGTTGATGAGTGCAAATGCTTCAGATCTGCCTATGAATATGAAATGTTTGAATGATATTGATATCTCTGGGAAAAGGAACAGGGGTCACTTTGAAGAAATGTGTGACAGCCTGTTGTCTCAATTGGAAAATCCTCTGCACAGCATCTTAGAGCAAGCAAAGCTCAAGAAGGAAGATCATTCCCTTTTACAACAAAAAGTCAATGATTGTGTACAGCTGTATGGAGAGGCAACTCAAGTCACAGAGGGATGTCAAGAGTCCCTACTTGGAACAAAGCTTAGTGAAGCAAAGGTTCTCAAAGTTTTGTGGAAAACATTTATGGATTGCAGAGAGAGGCGTCTTAAGAATGTTGAAGACATTAAGACTAGCCCAATTGAGTTGCCTATGGATCACGGTCCTCCATGGTGGATTGGACAGACGGTTATGAGGGACAAGTTGTCTGACATTTATGAGAAAGCTGTCAATGAAGATGACAGAAACGAGAAGGAGCGAAATGATGCCAAAAATGCAGTTGAAGAATGTGTATATGAGATGAGAGACAAACTGTGTGGCATTTATGAGAAATCCGTCAATGAAGATGACAAAACAGTTTCATCCGGAAGCTTGAGGATAATAGGAGGCTTATCAGTGAGTCAGCAGTGCTTGACACATGCGTGCCTGGAAATCTGTGTCCCAACCCTAGGGTTGAAACAAGAGGGGGGGGTATGTAACAGGAAGTCAGCTAAATCTGGGAATGTAGTCACAGGAAGGAGATACATTTCTACCTGATTTAGAAAGTCCATTAATTAATTTAGGGTGTTGGCTACAGAGCTAGCCAGCAGGAAGTTGAAAGGCCTTCACCTGTTCAGAATGAGGGAGTTAAGGCTCTATAATTTGTTCAGAGAAATTCCTATTGTTTGCTGCCTCCAGAAGCTGTGTCCTGAAGCCATGTGGGCTGGGAGCAGGAGGACAGTCAGCGTGTGCCTCCCGACAGGATGTGTGGGCCTGGGAGAAGACCCCCCGGAGTGATGTGTGCCCGGGAGGGTAACCAAGGGTGAATACGTCTCAAAGGTGAGAAGACGAACTGTTGATGTGAAAGAAACCAAGGACTGTGTTGCCCTGTGAAGCTATTATAAAAGGACTATTGAGTGTCCGCTGTAGGACAAGGAAGTCTGCCCGACGGTAGGTTGGAGACAGACACTTAGGCAGGTTCCAGTTGTGAGAAGGTAGCCGCCCAGAGAGGCAAGGATTTATTTTCTGTTTTATTTTATTTTGGATGTTTTGCTGCATACAGCCTGGTGAAGAAAACACCATTTAATAAACCACACTGTTTGTTTGTAAGCACTTGTCGGCTACCTCTCTGGGAAAACGCACCCCCCAAGGGGTCATCCACACCCGCCACCGAGCTAATCCCTCACAATATATATATATATATATATATATATATATATATATATATGAGCTAGGCATCCAGCTCCTCCCAGTGGGGAGGAGGAGCCGCAGAGTGGGAGGCTACAAGAAACCCAGAAACCAAGATGGCCACCAGCACATGTCAAACGAAGGAGAACAGCAAGAAGGTAAGACCATGACACCAATGTTGACCTAAATGACTAATGATGATAAATAGAATCCACTTGTGTGTAATCAAGTCTCCGTATAAATGCACCTGCACTGCGATAGTCTCAGAGGTCCGTTTGAAGCGCAGAGATCATCATGAAGAACAGGAAACACACCAGGCAGGTCCGAGATACTGTTGTGGAGAAGCTTAAAGCTGGATTTGAATACAAAAAGATTTCCCCAAGCTTTAAACATCCCAAGGAGCACTGTGCAAGCGATAATATTGAAATGGGAGTATCAGACCACTGCAAATCTACGAAGACCTGTCCGTCCCTCTAAAACTTTCAGCTCATACAAGGAAAAGACTGATCAGAGATGCAGCCAAGAGGCCCATAATCACTCTGGATGAACTGCAGAGATCTACAGCTGAGGTGGGAGACTCTGTCCATAGGACAACAATCAGTCGTATACTCAGGGCCGTTGAAGGAATTTGGGGGCCCCAAGCAAAATGGACATGGAGGCCCCCCCCCCCCCCCCCCGCACACACACAAAGCCTACAGGAACCACAGCATAGCCATACAGTTTAAGTTCACCTACACTTTAAATAAAAATTGAGTACAGTGCAAATACTGCTTGAAAAAATAGATTAGAAATTTGAACATTTTCAAACAATTGAACATTTACAAAAAACACCACTGTACCATAAAATCAAATATACATTAAAAAGTAAAGTGCGCAATAACTAAATCCAACATACTTACACACACACACACTCACATTAACATTTTTCAGTTCTCACAAACCATGTGCAAATTATCTAAAACTGTTGTTTGCGAGCCTTGTTTTCTGCAAAGGCAATCACAATGTCCTCCATGTCCAAAGACTGGCGAACATCACGCTCAATTGACATAAGTGCTAGTCCTGTGAGCCTTTCTTGGCCCATGGTGGACCTCATGTAATTTTTTTTATCAGCTTCAAAGCTGAGAAGCTCCTCTCACCAGAGGCCACTGACACAGGGAGAGTCAGGAGTAGACGCAAAGCAATGCTTAAGTTACTGTACAAATCCAGTAGCTTCTCACTGTATATGTAATTAAGCATGTCAAATGGTGAAGTGGCTACATGGTCTGGAAAAGTGTAAAGAGATGAATTCATCTCAAGTGCCAAGTCATCAGCATCAATGTCATGGAGGGTTTGTTCCAATTTTTTGCAACGTTCATAAAGCTTTCTATTCTTTATGGTCTGCTTCATGTTATCCTTTGAGAACAGAAAGTCATAAAGGTCATAAACACCCTTCAATCTTGAAAACCTGTCACTTAGGCTTCTGAGGGCAGAAAGAAGTCTCTTCTGAAAGCCTCGTCTGGAGTAAACTGAGTTTCCTCTGTACCTTCATATAGAGACGGGCTTTTCTTTTTACGCTGCCTTTTCTCAGGAAGGGTCATTTCCATATCCAGATTTTCTGCAATGTCTTTTGCATCAGTTTGACAGGAAGCAATCCCATTTTCCCTGAAGTCTTCAAGGTAGTCTTTTACTCCTTCTGTTTCTGATCTAAGTGTTTCCATGGAAACATTTGGACTTTTGTAGCAGCTTGCTGACATGATTGGTCTGGTACAAAACATTGTACCAGGTCATTGCACAAAGCAGAAAAGACCAGGTCTTCAACTCACCATGTAAGCTTTTAGCAGTGGACATGGTCTCTGAGTCCCCCTTCTGTATAGCAATTGTCTGGAGTGCAGACAATGCATCCAGGATCTCTGGTAACTGGTATTGCACCACCTTCACGCAGTCAATCCGAGCTTCCCATCTTGTAGTTGCCAAAGGTTTTAAAGTGAACTGCTTTACATGTTCCTTTAGAACTGCCCAGCGTTGCACAGAGGAACTGAATAAGTTATAGAGTCTTTGCAACACACCAAAGAAGGAGATGGACAGCACTGAGGACTTGGCAGCATCTGACACAACCAGGTTAAGTGTATGACTGCTGCATGGAATGTAAAATGCTTTGCTGTTCAATTGCAAAATTCTTGTCTGAACACCCTGTTTATGGCCCATCATATTGCTGCCATTGTCATAAGACTGACCACGGCAGTCAGAAAGACTCAGGCTGTGTTTCTGCAGGTGGTCAAGCAGGACTTCAGTCAGACCCTTACCAGTTGTGTCTTCAACATCTAAAAATCCAAAAGAAATGTTCTGCAATGGACACAGATGGTTCGCAATTGACTATTCTCAGAACAATGGAAAGCTGTTCCTTATGACTGACATCAGGAGTGCAATCCATAATAACAGAGTAATACTTTGCTCTGTGTACTCTTCTCACAATCTCTTCCAGTACCTTGTTTCCAATTAGTGCAATTATTTCATTTTGAATAGTTCCACTCAAGTAATGCAGTCTTCTTGTCTCTTGGTTTTGTATCCTTCTTATGTGTTCAGCCATAACTGAATCAAACTGTGCCATCAGTTCAACTTGTGCCAGAAAATTCCCATTGTGTGGGCCATACAACTCACTTGTGGTCCCTCTTAAAGCCTGGTTGCGTTCTGCTAAGTGACAAATTATGGCAATCACTCTCCTTATGACACCTTTCCAATGCTCAATCTCGATCCGCATCAAGTCTTGTTGTCTGATCTATGGTTGTATTGGTTTGCAGTCTCCTCTGCAGCTCATGCCAGTTTGTCATATTGTCACAATGCTCCTTTGAATATTCGTGTTCTTTTAAATGATGAGCTAGGTTCCTCCATGTACAGAAGCCACTGTTGCTTAAGGCATTGTCACGCTTCCCAAAAACAGTGCAGGCAAAACAGATCACCGAGTCTGTGCTCATGGAATATAACATCCATGTTCGAAGAATTTTCTCACCATTTTTCATGCTTCTCATGTAATTGTCATTTGTGAATCTTTGAGGTGGATTCTCAGAATTTTGGGGGAAAACAATGTTTATGACTTGCACTGGTCCTTTAACAATTGGACAGCGCACACTATCAGTCAGGACTGCGGGCCACTGCGCAGGGTCATCGGCTATAATGACAGTGCTTGTGGTACCTTGAGCTGTAGAGGAAACCTCAGTGTTGGGAAGCTGTGCAGACACAATTTCTGTTCTGGATGCAGTGTCTTCCACTGTGAGAGATGGTATTGACGGTGTAGCTGGAGAAAAATAATGTTTTTATTAATATAATCCATCTGTTCAGGTACAGAATGCATCAGTGACTCTGAATCAGAGTCTCTGATCAAACTCTGGGCTGTGCAGGATATCAGCTATAATTATAGAGCTCGTGGTACCTTGTGCTATAGGAGGAAACATCAGCACTAAGAAGTGATGCATCTGTTGATGTTGAGGATGAAGTTGATTGTGTAGCTGGGAAAATAATTGGAAAAAAAAAAAAAAAAATCTGAAATTACCTGTGGAGTACATTTTACCATTTCACGGTTAGCATATTGAAAGAGGTCACTATTAACAGCTCAGTGAGAGAAATTCACTCTACCGTCATCAGTGGAGATATCCTTAGGAAGAACATGAGGGCTGAGAAATTTAAGCAAAGCACCTTGAGGGAGAAAGATGGTAACACTTTATAAATTACACCATTTGTACAAGACTGACAAGTAGAGCTATTTTATCCAGTGTAAATTTATCACTTACCACTATCTTGTTTTTTCTTATCCTCCTCTTCCTTTCTCTTCTTCCTCTTCTGGCTTCCTGAAGTATATGTCCGCTTCATGACTGGTAATAATACCAGATTACAGTTGCGTTCCCTTTGTGCAATGCCAACCCAACCTGTTGGAATGGGAGAGCCCAGGAAAACAGGTGCAAGTGGCGGCTGAACACAACCATGGGGATCATTTTGTCTACACAAAAAGCATCATGGCCACATCATATAGTATCCATCCTCTGCTGTTCGCACAGGTGATCAAATACCACCAAAAGAAAGCTCTGTTTGTGGGGAAAAAAAGGACGTCAATTTAATTTGGGTACGGCGTTGCATGACCACGCAATTGTCAGTTAAAGTCGCACAGTGCCGAATCGCAAAAAGTGGCCTGGACGTAAGACAGCAAAATCCTCCGGTGGTAAAGTGGTTAAAATTTGAAGAGTGTACTATACATAGATATGAAAGCATATAGGGCAATTTATATATATATATATATATATATATATATATATATATATATATATATATATATATATATATATATATATATATATAAGAGCAAATTCTAGTTAAAAGTGGTAAAAGTGCAGACATGATACAGGACATGTCATAGGCTGTGCAGACATGATACAGGACATGTCATAGGCTGTGCAGACATGATACAGGACATGTCATAGGCTGTGCAGACATGATACAGGAAAGGTCAGAGGCTGTGCGGACATGGTACAGGAAAGGTCAGAGGCGAGGCTGTGCGGACATGGTACAGGAAAGGTCAGAGGCTGTGCGGACATGGTACAGGAAAGGTCAGAGGCTGTGCGGACATGGTACAGGAGATGCCAGAATTATTAGGGGCCCTAATACAATGCTGCTCCCTCCTCCTAATACAATGCCAACCCCTCTCCCCCTAATAAAATGATGACCTGCCCCTAATACAATGCTGTTTCCCCTCCCTCCCCCTAAAATTTGGGGGGGGGGCGGAAATCAGCATTGTATTAGGGCAGGGGTGGGGCACCTACGGCCCACGGGCCGTATGCGGCCCCCGAAGCCATCTGATCCGGCCCTGCCATTGGGCTGCCTCCGGAGGGGAAGGGGAGGGGGAGCGCCTCCTGATTACACGCAGAGCGGGTTCCTTTGCTTACCCGGCGCAGCCGCTGTCATACAAAGTCACGCCTCCTACCTATGATAGACAGCACAGTAGTGACGTCTATCATAGGAGTCGGTCCAGGAGGCGGGACGTCTATCATAGGAGTCGGTCCAGGATGCGTGAGTTCGTATGCGAGCGCCCGCGCCGGGTAAGTAGAAGAACCCTGCTCTGCATTGATTGGGGGGGGCACTCATCACTCTGCATTGATATGGGGGGGCACTCATCACTCTGCATTGATATGTGTTTGTGAAGTGTGTAAACCTATCTATAACGAAAAGTCCATAAATGAATTCCAGTATGCAAATCTAAAGTGTCACTTCACTTGTCAGATGCTTCTACCTCCTTCAGTGCTCGAGTGACCGACCAACACACTTAATGGTGGTGGCACTGGTGGATAGCGTCTGGGTGGCACTGGCACTGACTGCACTGGTTCAAAAAGCCAAATATATTTAATTATTTCAATTCTCAATCTCATAGGTCCTCTCCTCATAAGATATTAATAACTTAAGATTAGGTGATGAACTTCTTGGCGGCCCTGGCAGGATGACGGGGACACCCGCCACTTCTGGAGCCGAGCCGCTGTGATTCCCCAGCATGTGACAAAGTGACAGCCAGGAGATCTAGTGGCTAGTAGTGCTCAACAATACCGCTTTTATATATAAAAATGAAATAAAATATACTGACTCACAATTTAGTAGTAGTAGTAGTAGGTAGCGTGTAGCAGTAGGCAGCACAACTCAATTCAATCAATCCCACAGCCTCACTCGCACCGCAGCCCGCGGAATCACTGTCATGATCATCAAGTTAAGACCGCATCGGAGGAGCCGTGCTGCTGTCTTCCCGCTCGAGGTCTCCGCCTCTAAACGTGTTGTGTGTCACTCAGACTCCACCCCTTAGGGCCCTTACTGAGAGGAGTTGTGACACGAGCGGCAGGACTCGGAGCATTTTCTTCGTTATCTCATCTTCTTCTCTATGAGGTGAGTGAGGTGGACCGTGGAGAGGGCCTAATCCTTGCCATGGCAATGTGCCATTTGAGAATCAAATAATCAATATAAAATATTAATATTATATACACACGGGTCATGGGTGGCTTTTTTGAACCAAGAAGAGGGAGACTGACGGCTATGATGATTATCCGACCATCCATGGTCCATGGACCATAAGTGTTGTGTTGTGGTGGTGCCTGTGCTTTCTGCGGCCTGCCTCTGCCTGTGTGGCTGTGCCTGCCTTTTGATCAGCTGAAAAGATGGACGAATCAAAAACACCACCTTCCACCCCTGGCCCTTCAACTTCAAGTGATCTGCCTGGCTGTGAGAGTGAGGAAGCTCAGGAAGGAGACCACCCCTGGCTTTAAAAGGGGAAGGGAGGGACATACTTTGTTTACAAAAAGTTACAGCCTAAGGAATTGTGATTGTCCTTTAGTTTAATCATTTGAATAAATCATTTGAAATAATAAAAAACAATATGATGTTCAAACTTTTGACTTCTTTCTTTAATAACTACATAACAGTACTTTTACTTCTACTTTCAGTACTTGAGTAGAAATTTTTTTTCAAAACTACTGGTACTTTTTACTTTTAGTACTTAAGTAGCAATTTTTTTGAAAAAACTACTTGCGATACTTAAGTAAAAAAAAAAAAAAAAAAAATGTTGAATACTTTAGTACTTCTACTTAAGTAACTTTCTGTGAGCACTTCCACTTCTACTCAAGTCACTTTTTGATCGAGCACTTGTACTTTTACTCAAGTAGAAATTTTGAGTACTTTATACAAGTGTGCTCATCACTCTGCATTGATCTGTGGGGGCACTCATCACTCTGCATTGATCTGTGGGGGCACTCATCACTCTGCATTGATATGTGGGGGCACTCATCACTCTGCATTGATATGTGGGGGCACTCATCACTCTGCATTGATATGTGGGGGCACTCATCACTCTGCATTGATATGTGGGGGCACTCATCACTCTGCATTGATATGTGGGGGCACACCTGGAAAACCAGTTGCGAGTACCAACATCATCAATACCAGCTAACATCACACACCTCACCAAAGAGAAGCAGTTGCAGCCATCACATTAGGGGTGAGTTAATTAAATGTTTGACCAAATATAATAGGCACATTTTTAAGTTGATAATTTTGTACGGCCCCCGAATGATTTTAAAAATACCCAAATGGCCCTCGGCAGAAAAAAGGTTCCCCACCCCTGTATTAGGGGGAGGGGGCCCCAGGGGGGGGGGGGATGGCATTGGCAGATAAGCATTGTATGAGGGGGGGGGCGGGTCAGCATTGTATTAGGGGAGGGGGGGGGTTAGCATTGTAGTACTAGTAGGGGCCCTAAAATATGCTGATCCCCCCAAATGCAAGAGGTCCAGGTCCCCCAGGCCCCAGCCCATTAACTCTTGCCTGGCTCAGCTGGCTGTCTCAGGCTCTGCTCCGCCTCCACTCCTTCAGACTGAAGACTTCAGTCAGTCTCAGTCATACAGATTCCTGCGTATCGATCATGCTGCTGCTGTCTGTGTGCTGTGGGAGGCATCGGCGCCGATGCGCTGTGACCGTCTTGCGGAGTTGCAGCCAGTCAAACGAATGAACAACCGCCGCGCAGCCGCTCCCGCCGGATGTGACGTCATGCCGCTCATAGCGGCTGATGTAGCAGGAAAGATCTGTCACTGGAGCACAGCGGGGGCCAGGGCTGCAGCCAGCCCTGATGATAATCTCAGTCGTCTGTGTCGGGTCTTGGGGCCCCAGGCCAGCTCAGGGCCCCAATCAATTGCTTCGTTTGCCTGCCTTGACGCGACGGCCCTGCGTATACTGCACAAATCTGGCCTTTATGGAAGAGTGGCAAGAAGAAAGCCATTTCAAAGATATGCATAAAAAGTGTCATTTAAAGTTTGCCACAAGCCACCTGGGAGACACACCAAACATGTGAACTTTTGAACTTTTTGGCAACAATGCAAAACGTTATGTTTGGCGTAAAAGCAACACAGCTCATCACCCTGAACACACCATCCCCACTGTCAAACATGGTGGTGGCAGCATCATGGTTTGGCCTGCTTTTCTTCAGCAGGGACAGGGAAGATGGTTAAAATTGATGGGAAGATGGATGGAGCCAAATACAGGACCATTCTGGAAGAAAACCTGATGGAGTCTGCAAAAGACCTGAGACTGGGACGGAGATTTGTCTTCCAACAAGACAATGATCCAAAACATAAATCAAAATCTTCAATGGAATGGTTCTCAAATAAACATATCCAGGTGTTAGAATGGCCAAGTCAAAGTCCAGACCTGAATCCAATCGAGAATCTGTGGAATGAACTGAAAACTGCTGTTCACAAACGCTCTCCATCCAACCTCACTGAGCTGGAGCTGTTTTGCAAGGAGGAATGGGCAAAAATGTCAGTCTCTCGATTGGAAAATAGGGTTTCCATCCGTCCAGATTTGACGGATTGGATCGGATGTCAGTGGACATGTCTCCGCTGACATCCGATGCCCCATAGGGATGCATGGGGGGGGACCGTTCAGATCCGCCAAAAAAAAAAAAAAAACACGGACAGGCGGATCTGAACGGTCCGCCTGTGTGAAAGGGGCCTTACTCTAATTTGGTCTTATCAGATCTCTCCCATTCTTCATCAATGAGCTTTTAACTCTGTCATTATGAGAAAAGAAGGCCCTTTCCTTTTCACATTTGGAAATATCTGTGTGCTTTTTGTGATGTTGGGCCTGCGTCTTGCCTGTGGCATGGATATTTGCTGCATACATTCCGCTACAGCCTGTAGGCTTTGAAATGCGTGCTTCCGCTTCCTTATTTATTGTCATTTGAGGCAATCCATGCACATTAATTTCTCGTCAATGCAGACTGTATGCAAGTCCAACATGCATTTAGGGCTGGGCAAGGCATTTTCTATTGCACTGATTTTAAACGCATGTGTGCCACGTGAGCTGCTTGAGGAACATGAAAGCCACCCTGTGCGGGAATGTTAGGAAGGCAGATTGTCCTGGTTGGGAAATGACCAGTGGCGGGTCTTTAGGTTTTCTGGAGTGTTTGACTTCTGCTCCTAAAATAATACATAACATCATACTTTGCATTCCTTGAGTACCCTTTTAAAAATAGGTCCCTTGCTGCCCCCTCCTACCTTTGCTAGTCTTCTGTGCCACTGACAGGTGTGGTGAGCTCATGCAAAAAAGAAATATGAAAAAAAATAAAATAAAAACCACACACAGTCCCTTTTAGACCCCCCTGCTTTCATCTACTTCTTTAGAAGCAGGTGAGGCCAGGCAGCCATTCCAGAGACAGACAACAAGAGACACAGAATCTGAGAAAAAAAAAAAATCAGTCAGACTGTCTAACCCCCAGGAACACAGTAGAGCACAGCACAGCAGGGAAGCAAACAGCAATAAGTCTTTACCTCACAAGAGAAAACTGGCAGGACTGCAGAGAGGGAGAGAAAACAGTTCCTCTGCTGGCCCTAAGACTATTTAAGCCGCTGCTTGGTGACTGGCAGTCACTCCCCAGTGGCGCCGCATCTCCCCACCCCCTGTGACATCATCCACCGCCGCTCTCAGACCGAAGACAAAGCCAGGAGAGCAGTGCGGCACGCTGCCTATACAAGACAGGAAACACCAATGGTGACATTGCAGAGCTTACTAATACTACACCTCTAGAATATTTGTGCTGTTTAAGCAACATTGCCCGCAGCCCGGCACAAAGGCATAGTTGCCAACATTTAAAAAAAAAAAATTCCAGGGACACTTTGCAGCACAGCTATCAATTACCACACCCACTTCCCTGAAGCTCCACCCACTCTGCATAATTAATCTCGCCTATTTATCAGATTATATAGTATACTCAATATAAAGAGGATTACAGGAAATTAAAAAAAGGGAATTTCAAATTTAAGACCACAGTAGCAGAGTTGGAATAAGTCTCCCATTCAGCTGCACTACTTCTGCGTAACATTTATGGGCAGCCCAATTAACAGACACTTCCAGGGACAATGTAAATTACCTGGGCAAGGCTCCTATTTGCAGGGACTGTCCCAGGAAAAAAAAAAAAGGGACAGTTGGCAAGTATGCAAAGGGCACAAAGTTTCAGGAGAGTTCACCATCAAACTCCATGAGAGGCTGTGGGGGAGGGGGAATATACTTGCAGTAACCAAAGTACTTACCAACCACAATCCAAAGGTGAAGCAAAAAGAGAAGCACCTATGTCAGAGACTAATGTGACTAGCAAATTGGCTGTACACAAACCATCAGGAGACCCATTAGTATTGTCTTATGTTCCTGACGAAGCGTGTGTCACGCATGCGAAACGCGTTGACGCCACCAATCTGCTCCAGCTGAAGGCGTTTTGAAAACCGCGATGTGCGGTACACGCCGCTTCCTCAGGGCACGCCAGAGCAGTCATCACTAACCGAGCCTCCTCCTCATCCACACCCTCCGATGGTCAACAGGCGAGCTCTACCCCCAGGAAAGCATACAAACGGTGAGCAATTGCTATATAGCATAAGGGGATGGAGAAAGGGCAGTGAACACCGGCTGTAACGAGCACTTTGCAAGCCCTGTCCAATGCAGTAAATGGCCATCTGTGGGCTAACACTATTTTGCCAAGAATTAGATACAGCTTTATACTGGTGTGAGCCTGCGCAGTTATACTGCAATTCTGCGTCTCTCCCCAGCTCCCATTCTTAAATTAGTAAACCTAGGAGAGCCCATTGTTGCTGGTTGATAATCTCGGTTTGATACTGCCTAAACATCATTGTGTGGCCTGCACTCCACCATATTCTGGGATGACTGTTTAATTGCCGATTTAAGGACTAACACCTACTTCAATACATTTCCTTTGGCCAACAGACATTCCTCCAGTTATACCCTCAAACACAGGGACTGCTTTGGAAGCCATTATCGAATTTCATTCATCTATAAGAGGGGATGCCATGATCTATCCAGAGTATGAATGACGAATAACACCCATACTCACTTGAATTCCTGTTGTTCAGGTTGCACATAGAAGGTGATTTATTAAGGTTTGGGTGAATCAAGATAATACTTGTCTGTTTTGAAAAAGTGGAGTCACGTGATGTTTATACTCCATCCTGATGATTTATTGGTGAAGTAGTGGGACAAACACATGAGTTCATAATTCATTCTATACTGTGGCATGCCGACAAACGAACCCATGAGCAGGCGGCGTTAACAAGTCTCCCATTCTGAGATATACGCAGCCCGCCCTGGTTTCTGTATGTCTGGTCTTCTGGTGTGTATGTGTGGCCGGCCATGTGTGCGTCATACATGTTCATGGTTCATTACCTTTTGTATTCATGCATTTGTGAATTGTTCCCCACATGTCGGGGTATTTTTAGACAAAGTGTCCTATGCTCTTTAATAAAGTTTTTTGTCAATTTTGAAAAAGAAGCAGGTGTGAGAATCCCTTATTGCAGCCGTTCTTAGGGGCTGGTCTATGGCCCCTCCCTTCCTTTTTACACAATCCACAGGTGGCCTGGAGAAGGACAAAAATAAAAAGGGGGGGGGGTACACTTCAGTGGGGGAAGGGCTGTCTTATTTAGCTGGAAAGGAGGTGATCCTGTGGACTCCAGAGGAGGTGTTAACCCATTGTGTGCTGACATGAGGTAGGGCCAGGAAATTGTGCTTGTGAGCACTAAAATTCACAAAAGTGTATCTTAAAAAAAAAAAAAGTGCAAATATGGTGCAACATAACAAAACATTTTAGTCTCCAGGGCCTCTGCTTATAAAAAAAATTATATAATGTCTGAGTGTTCCAAGTAATTTTCTAGCAAAAAAAAAAAAAAAAAATAAAGCTAATTTTTGTATGTATGAGAATGTCAAAATTGGCCTGGGTGTTAATTGGTTAAGCTAAAACAAATAGTTAATTGAAATACACTATAATACTTTAAAGTCTCTTGCATGCAGGCTAACTCATTCAGCATAATTGCCAGTCTATGCAGCTTACAGCTTGAACTGATATGAATGGCTGTGTGCTGCTGTAGTCATGTATATGTTAATGCGGTCATACACAAGAGTGCAATGCATGGGCATATGCAAAAAATAGAAGCAAGCCTGGGTGTAAGGGCCCTAACTGGAATAATGTTAGTGCTCAGTGTTTATTTCTGGGGGAAATCTCCAAAACCTGGTATTTCGTCTCATCAACCTATTTTACATACTGGGGTCTGAATAATGGAAATGGGTCAATAGGTGTGCCTTTTGTACGAAATAAAAAAAAAAAATTGCTTGGTCAGGAATTAAAGAAACTGGGCCATATACCCATTGGGATCTATAAAATTTCAGAGATGAAAGTTGATTGCCCATTATAGGTATCTGATTTTTCTTTTTCCTTTAAATTAGCCTCCCCGAGTTTGTTTTCCCATTTAATACAGCATGCTATTTGAATGGCTGATCTAAACAGCAGCTTTATTTTCTCCTTCAACTATTCTCCATAAATCCTCTCCTTTTATTAACACATGAAAATAAAAATTACCAAAAAGGTAATGCAATGTGTGATTATATATATAAAACAACATACCTCATGATGTTTGTGTCAAATCCAAGCAATGTGCTCCTAGAGTTAGTTTAACTGCAGAGCCTGATGGATAGTTGACCAGTTCCTTTAGCAAATCTAAAGAGCATTCGCAGTCCTAACTATTTATAGGAACAGCTGTTCTCTGTCCTGTGGTATACCCTCCCCCTTCAGAATGATTAGAGCAGTTTGGCTAAGGAAGACTCCATTTTTTTCTAGAGTATTCTTCACATCAAGACATGTGCAGTAATGTCATGGAAATGTAATTCACTTCAGTACTGGCACAAGACACTTTCACCCCCTTCCTGCCCAGGCCAATTTTCAGCTTTCAAGGCTGTCGCACTTTGAGTGACAATTGGGCTACCATGCAACACTGTACCCATAAGAATCTTTTATCATTTTTTCACACAAATAGAGTTTTATTTTTTGCTAAACAAATGAAAAAAAGACATATTTTTTTTTTTTTAAAACACTTTCTTCTTAGTTTCTGTTATGAAAGTTTGCAAAAAAATAATATTTCTTCTTAAATTTAGGCCAACATGAATACTGCTACATTTCTTTGGTGAAAATAGCCCAAAACAGTGTTTTGGATTTTACCCCCTTCCTGACCAGGGGGTTTTTTGCAATTTTTTACTGAGTGACTTTAACGGACAATTGCGCGGTCGTGCAACTCTGTACCTAAACGAATTTGACGTCCTTTTTTTCCCACAAACAGAGCTTTCTTTTGGTGGTATTTGATCACCTGTGCGATTTTTTGATCATGCGCTATAAACAAAAAAAAAGCGTCAATTTTGCAAAAATCACAATATTTTTCACATTTTTTTTTATATGAAATCCCCCCCCCCCCAAAAAATATAAAAATATACATTTTTTAACATTTTCAGCCAATTTTTTTTATGCTACATATGTTATATGGTAAAAAAAAAAAATCGCAAAAAGCGTATTTTGATTGGTTTGCGCAAAAGTTATCGCGTTTACTAACAAAGGGAAATATTTTTGTCATTTTTGGTGTTTTTATTAACGAGTAATGGCGGCGATCTGCGATTTTTTTTTTGCGGGACTGCGACATTGCGGCGGGCGGATCGGACCCTTGACTGACATTTTTGACACTTTTGGGGTTACCAGTGACATTACTGCATTAATCAGTGCTATACATATGCACTGTTACTGTAAAAATGACACTGGCAGTGAAGGGGTTAACTGTATTGGAGAGGGAGGGGTTAAGTGTGTCCTAGGGGCGTGTTTCTAACTGTGATGGGACATGGCTACTAGTGTAAAAACAGAGATCAACGGTCCTACATAGTAGAACCGTCTGATCTCCATTTTTACACAGGGGTGAATGACAGGCGGCTTGTTTACATTAGCCGCCTGCCTTTCTCCCTTCCCGGGGAACGATCGCGAGTGACCGGCGGACATCGGGACAGCCGGTCACGCGCACTGACTCGCCCGCTATTGGCTCACAAGCCGGTGACAGGCTAGTGACGTACCGGTACGTCACTTTGCCTGGCCGGGGCTGACCGCCGCAGTATATGTACTTGCGGCGGTCGGCAAGTGGTTAAGGCTCCATGCACACAGGGCGTCAGAACAAACGAGCTGCAGAGCCTCTTCTAACGCCAGGAAAAAGCAGCTGTAAAAACTTGCTTTTAGTAGCTTTTTCCATTGGCGTTATTGCACGTTTGGCCACGTCGGCTTTTAGCAGAGTTTTTTCTGCCTCCATTCAAAATCAATGGTTGCCTAGGAGCCAGGGCCGGAGTAGGACTCATTTTCAGCCCTGGAGTTTCATGCCTTAGACCAGCCCACTTTAGTTCACAACTGACTATATTAAAATAATGTAATTAAAACCTCAGAATATAAGTTTGCAATGTCGCACTGTTCTCTACAGCCTTGTAATTCATTGGATATTTCCAAATATAGTAGCCTAAGTTTTGCTTCACCGTGAAGATTTATTAGAACGGTAAATAACAGGACAGTACGGTATCAGAATCTATTTTCTTAAGAATTAGTATTCATAAATATCCAAACATTGAAATGAAGAAAAAAAATTTAACCAAAACAAATATTAAACAAAATAAATAATAAAATATTAAAATAAAATGTATTGCACTTTCTAATGACAGTATCTCTTTTTCAAGGAAACAGCTGCTTTACAACTTCAAAAAATTTTCACAAATGAGAACATTAGCTAAAGAATAAAACAAGTATTGCAATGTTATCTGACTATTTTTCACAGTATAACTTTGTTTCTAATGATTGTTTCAGCTCTTTTTCCTCTGCAAATGTTTAGGAAACATGGACAACCCTAAAACATTAATAAACGCCTGGTCTCTGCAACTTTATCTATCACAATGTCATTGTCCAAACACATGAGAATTTCTTTCTCAGTGCACATGAGCATGAATGCCTCAAGGTTCTTTTGGGTTAAAGTGCTCCTGAGCTTGTTTTTTATGAATTTCACTGTTGAGAAGCTTCTCTAACAGGCTACTTGTGTGATGGACAATGTTAATAGCAACTTTTAGGCGAGTCCAATCACATGGTAGGCATCAGTTAGAAGATTGTACTGAGAGAGAATGAGATGAACACAAATGACACAATTTTTACAGGAGGAACAAGTTTTGCTCTCTAATTTGACATCCTGCTGCTGTTCCATGGAAGGATCCTCATCACCTCCTTGTGGGATTTCACCAGCTGTCCTGACAATGTAACCCTCCAGAGGGGACATCTTTAGTCTGTCCCACTGAGATGCAAGGCTGTGCAGTTCACCACATAATGTGCCAACTGTAGCCCTGTCATCAAACTTAAGCAGACTATGGTATTTCTTCCAGAGCCGAGCTGGGGAGTCCATTATCCCTCACATGAGCAACATTTCTAGGGTCTAAACAGGCAAAATCTGAGCAAAGTTTTGCATTAGCAGAAAATCTCCTTTGGATACTGGCTGTTACTGTGTCTAAATTGACATTGTGTACTTTTACCTCAAAGTCAGTGTCAGCTGATGCCAACTGCTCATCTTCTGCAAGCTCTCCTGGCATTCTTTTCTTTTTTCTGATCCTTCTCTCAGAAAAGTCAGCCTGCACTACAAGCTCACACTCTTCCTCCTCTTGCAACTTTCCATTTGCCCACTTCACCAACTCTTAAGCTGCACACTTAACTCTTTCAAAGTCCCTAGCACACTTCCTGAGACCCTCCTCTGTCCCCTGAACCAGACGTTGAGCTGTGATGATATAGTTACATAGTTACATAGTAGGTGAGGTTGAATAAAGACAATAGTCCATCCAGTTCAACCTGTGTAGGTGTGTGTGACTGTAATCATCTAACATAGCCCTCAATCTCCTGATCCTTGAGATGTAAGTCTAAGAGTCTTTTGAAAGTCACCATACTACCCGCAGAAACCACCTCTTGTGGTAGACAATTCCACAATCTTGTAGCCCTAACAGTAAAGAACCCCCCACGTTGCCTGAGGTTAAAACGCTTCTCCTCTAATCGCATTGTATGTCCTCGAGTCCTCATGCAATTCCTTCGAATGAACAGCTTTTCTTCTAAGCTGAGATCCCCATTAAGATATTTATAAATTGCTATCATGTCCCCTCTCAGACGTCTTTTCTCCAGGGAAAATAAATCGAGCGATTGCAGCCGCTCTTCATAGGTAAGGTCCTCCAACCCCCTAATCAGTTTAGTTGCCCTTCTCTGGACTTTCTCCAGCTCCAACACATCCCTCCTGAGGACTGGCGACCAGAACTGGACAGAATACTCCAGATGCGGTCGGACCAGAGTTTTATAAAGTGGAAGGATTATAGTCTTATCTCTGGAATACATCCCTTTCTTTATGCATGCTAATATTCTGTTGGCTTTGGAAGCTGCCGCTTGGCATTGCATGCTGTTGCCTAATCTATCATCAACTAAGACTCCCAGATCTTTCTCCATTTTTGATTCCCCCAAGGGTTCCCCTCCTAACGTGTATTGTGTTTTTATGTTTTTGGTCCCCAAGTGCAAAACCTTACACTTCTCCACATTAAACCTCATTTGCCATGTCGTTGCCCACTCCGTAATTTTGTCCAGGTCATTCTGTAGGATATCTGCTTCATGCTGTGCAGTTATTGCTCTGGCCAATTTTGTGTCATCTGCAAAAACTGATAACGAACTACTGATCCCTTCCTCAATGCTGTTTATGAATAAATTGAACAAGGTTGGTCCCAGGACTGAGCCCTGGGGCACCCCGCTTACTACCTCAGACCAGTCTGAGTATGCGCTGTTTATTACTACCCTTTGGACACGGCCTTTTAGCCAATTCTGTATCCAAGAGCAAACCCTGCTGTCGATACCTGCAGACCTTATTTTATAAATTAAGCGCTTGTGGGGAACTGTATCAAACGCCTTAGCGAAATCCAAGTACACCACATCCACTGGTCTCCCCCTATCTAGCTCACAGCTCACTTCCTCGTAGAATGCTAAGAGATTGGTTTGACAAGATCGCCCATTTGTAAACCCGTGCTGGTTACTACTGATGATGTTGTTGTCTTTAGCATACTCTACGATATAGTCCCTTATCATCCCCTCCAAAAGTTTACATATTATTGATGTCAGACTGACAGGCCTATAATTTCCCGGGATATGTCTCTGGCCCTTTTTGAATATCGGAATCACGTTAGCCTTCCTCCAATCCCCTGGTACATCTCCTGTCCTAATACTGTCAGCAAAGATCAGGAACAGTGGTCTAGATATAACCATACTGAGTTCCTTGAGCACTCTCGGATGTACGCCATCCGGGCCTGGTGATTTGTTTGTGTTAAGTTTATCCAGTCTTTCCCTGATTTCCCCCTCTGTTAGCCATAGTGGCAAGTCCTGTGTATTACTACTAACTATACAGTCATGGTCAGTGTACCCTTCCTTTTCCTGCGTAAAGACTGATGAGAAAAAAGAATTCAGCACGGTTGCTTTTTCAGTGTCCTCTGTAACCATCCCCCCATCATTGTTAATTATGTGTGCAATATGCTCTGCCCTAGTTTTTTTGCTGTTGATATATTTAAAGAATTTCTTTGGGTTTTTTTTACTATCCTCCGCTATTTGTCTCTCAAAGCTGATTTTAGCCATCTTGATTTCGTGTTTACACTTCTTATTTTCCTCCTTGTATTGCTGGAAGGCCGATACGGTGCCCTCTGATTTATATTTCTTGAAGGCCAATTTTTTTCCCCTAATAAGTTTTTTAACGCTACGGTTTAGCCAGCCAGGTTTGGCTTTGTCTCTTCTAAATTTATTCCCCATAGGAATGCACTGCAAGATGCCTTTGCTTAATATTGTTCTAAAGCATTCCCATTTTTCCTCTGTGGTCAGTGATCCCAGGGTTTGGTCCCAGTTTACCCTTTCCATCAATGAATACAATTTTGGAAAGTCTGCCCTTCTGAAGTTTAGGGTTCTTATGTTCCCCACTTGCCTTTTTATATTGTTATTTATACTAAATGTGATCATCCTGTGATCGCTAGAGCCCAGGTTGTCCTGGACTCCTACCTCCGAGATTATGTCTGGGTCATTAGTGATCAATAGATCCAGGATAGCATTCTCTCTAGTAGGGGAATCCACCAACTGCGACATGTAGTTATCCTGTAAGGTTTCCGTGAATAGCCGGGCCTTATGCGAGTGTGCAGTCCCCTCTTCCCAGTCAATGTCGGGATAATTGAAGTCCCCCAATATGATGACTGATCCTAGTTTTGCCGCTTTACCTATTAGTGCTAAAAATTCCAGCTCTACCTCCTCCCCTTGGTTAGGTGGCCTATAGCAAACCCCCACAACTACTTTTCCCTTATCTTCTTCCCTATCAAGTTCAACCCACACAGATTCTAAATCCATGCTCATCCCATCCGTAATGTCACTCCTTTCTAGCACCTTTATATTGTTTTTGACATAGAGACATACCCCTCCCCCTCTTTTACCAACCCTGTCCTTCCGGTACACCGAATACCCTTGGATATTGGCCAGCCAGTCATGTGAGGGGTCGAACCAAGTCTCCGTTATTCCCACAAGGTCTATGTCCTCCTCATGTACTAACATGTCCAACTCATCCATCTTATTAGCTAGGCTCCTGGCATTAGCATATACCCCTCTTAGTTTTACGGAAGTTAAACGTGATTGGCGGTTTTGTTTATTTCTGTTTGGTCTGCTGTTCTCCCGCACAGACCCGCCAATTGATGTTGTTGACCTACTGTCGCTATTGACCCTACAACTGCCTTCAGTCCTCTGCTCCCTCCTGACTGATTCTATTTCTGAGCCCTCCCCCCGTCTCCTAGTTTAAAAGCCCCTCCAACTCGGTGGCCAATATATATATCCATTCCCTTTGTCCGTAAGTATTTTGAAAGGGGGAATGTAAGCTCAAGAATGCGAAGGAAGAGTTGAGCAGTGACCACTGTCTCATACGACAAAAAGCCTTCTATGAATCCCTTCGCCTTGGCCCTCACAGTTGGCTTTTGTGTACTGTCATCTATAATGGTGTCTAAAGTCATAAGCACTTCAAAAAACAAGCCTTCCTAAGGATTCCCGAAGCACCCAAACACTTTACTTAGTGCCTGATCCTTAGCCCACCACCTAGTTGGCCCTATTGGACACAGTCGTCTGTGATGCTTGTCCCGACTCTTCTCCTCCCACTTCTGCATGCGCGTGTATGACTCTCTTAAAATAACTGCTACATCGTTAAGCAGTGAAAACAGAGAAGCAATTTCCACAACACTGCCTGTTGTCTCTGCCAGTACAAGATTCAAAAGATGTGCATAACACCAAATATGAACCTGATTGGGGGAATGCTCAGAGAGGAGTGTAGAAAACCCCCGAAACTGACCCTGCATATTAGCTGCACCATCTGCTGAGTTGCCCACCAGTGTTAATTTCGTCAACTAAAACCGACTAAAACGTTTTTGTCGACTAAATGAACACAATTTTAGTCGACTAAAATACGACTGGGGGTGTGACCGGATGTAGAGCGGACCAGACGTGCCTGCCTGGAGCTCCGGGGACCCTGACTAATCCTTCGTTTCACACATCCTTCACCCCGCTTCTGCCTGCCGTTACCGGACCTGTGGAGGGTCGGGACACCCGTGGGCTACGTCCGACATGCCCGGGAAGGGCAAATCCGCGGCCGCCGCTGCGAAACAGAAGCCGGCCTCCCCGTCGGCGGTGCCTCCGGACGCCATCTTGGAAGGCCTGCGTGCTCTACTTACCAGCATGGAGCTCCTGGCGGAATCTGTTGCTGCTCCATCTGCATCCATCCCGGTCCAGGCAAGTGACACTGTCATGATTTTATCTGCCATTGAGCAGAGTAAGACTTCCTTATTGGCCAGGATCGATTATTTGGCGGAGGAGTGCAATCTTATCCGGGCTGACTTGGACAAGATTAGGGGGAGGCTTACGGACACTGAACAGCGTATCTCCTCGGCTGAGGACCTCACTACCCAGCATTCTGCCTCCCTTTCCTCCCTTCAGCACACAGTTCAGATGCTATTAGCCAAGGCAGATGATGCCGAAAACCGCCAGCGGCGGAATAATGTGCGGGTGCTGGGACTGCCTGAAGGGGCTGAGGGGGATAGGCCTGCTGATTTTGCCGAACTTTTTTTCAAGGACCTCCTGCACCTTACTGACCTGGCTCCCACCTACGTCGTTGAGAGGGCACATAGAGTCCCTACGGGCCGTGTGATCCCTGGGGCCCCCCCTCGCCCCTTCTTGGTCCGCTTCCTGAACTATCGTGACAGGGACCGTATACTGAGTGAGGCCCGCAAGCATGACACTTTGCCTTACGAAAACGCTGCAGTTCATCTCTACCCTGATTTCTCTGCAGAGCTTCAGAAAAAGAGGAAGACCTTTAATGATGTGCGGCGGAGGCTCAGTGAAAAAGAAATCAAGTATTCCATGCTCTATCCCAGCCGACTCCGTGTGCAACATGCTGGCTCTGTCAAGTTTTTTGATTCTCCTGATGACGCGGACGCTTGGTTGCTCAGCTTGCGGTGAGCTTCCTTGTCCCTACTCTGTTGGCCTTGCTGGCTGGACTCCCTGTTCCCCCCTCCGTCCCCCCTTTTTGAGTTGTCTTGTTGGACTGTGACTGGAGGGGACCCCCTCTCCCCGGATGATCTCTGACTCTCCACATCAATGCCCCTGAGTAGTTTTATTTTTCTGCCCTTATTTTTTGCTATTTTCCCCCTTTTCTACATATGTGTCCCTGGAGCTGGGGCTGGTGACAGCCTCTATTAGACTTTTCCCACAGGATTGCTGTTCCTGGTCCTTGGGACTGTTGGGGCCGTCGGCCGGCCTTGCCTCTGGTTAGCCCTCCGGCTACTCCCCTCCTGGCCTAGTGCCAGATGACTATTGGCTGGGCATTTTCCTAGTCGATAGTGTGTTGTTTTTTCTTCTAGGTTTTTGGGATGAAGTTGGCCTGTAGCACTGTTGCTCTCTGGCTGACAGGGGTTTATATGTGTTCTTGTTTATTGTCATTTCTTTTTTTTCTTTTTTGGTTTTTGGCTGCATACCCGTACTGTGTTTTACTATTCATTGTGCAATGTGCTATTTCACTGTGTGTCGCTGACTCCTTGTGAGTCGCAGTCCGAGCTGCTTGCTTCCCTGCACTAGATACTGAGGGGTGGCGTGATTGGTCTCTCATCTGGCCCCTGGCTCCCCCGCCGCTGTTCCTATTTCTCCTGCCCCATTTTCTCTCCCAATGCTATGGCTGACCGCATTAAGGTGCTATCTTGGAACGTGCGGGGCCTTAATAGCAAGTTCAAGCGTGCTTTGCTATTCAAATATCTCCAATCCTCTAAACCACATGTGGTCTTCCTCCAGGAGACTCACCTGACGGGGAGTGCTGTATTGGCACTACGCAGGCGCTGGGTGAGTCATACCTTCCACGCCACCTACTCCACTTACGCCAGGGGGACCTCCGTTTTGGTGCATAGGGCCCTGCCCTGTCGTGTTGAGAGGGTTATAACGGATCCCAGGGTCAATATGTTATCCTAGCTCTTGAGATTGCGGGTAAACTGTTTATTTTTGTCAACGTGTATGTCCCCCCACCTTTTTCTAGTGCTGTGTTGTACCACATTTATGATCGCTTGGCCGAATTCTCGACCCAGCGCATCTTTGTGGCTGGGGATTTTAACAACATCCTGGATGGTGACTTGGACACCTCGAATGCGAATCGCCAATCCTGCTCTGAGCTGTGCACCTGGGCCTCGACCTTGCAGCTCACAGAACTGTGGAGGTGGAAACACCCGCAGGATCGGTTCTATTCTCACGTGTCCTCGTCACACCACTCCGGCTCCCGTATAGATCTTGCATTCTGCTTTCCCTCAGTCCTGCCATTTGTGCTGTCGGCCGGCTACCTGCCCGCCGGTCTCTCGGATCACTCCCCGCTCGAGATTCAGCTGCGGCTGGGTGATCCGGGGGAGCGGGGCGGCTGGAGGCTGGGCTGTGGGTGGCTTCAGAATCAACGGGTGGTGGAGGGGGTGTCTGGTAAAATTGCCCAGTACTGGGAGGTTAATGACCTCACCACATCCGCCTTGGTGTGTTGGGATGCTTTCAAGGCCACTATTCGTGGCGACTATATCTCCGCTATTAAAGCTGCACGGGTGGAGTGCGCCTCGGCGAGGACGGATTTGGAGGCAGTGGTTACGGAGTCCGAGGCTACGTTTGCCTTGGATCCCTCCCCTGAGGCGTACTCCTCCCTGGCCCAGGCTCGGAGGGCGTTACACCTACATGTGTCATCGGCCGCTGAGGCGGAGGTGGGGTCGCTGCGGGCCAGGATATTCGAGTCCGGGGACAAGAATGGCAGGCTTTTGGCTAACTTGTCCGCGGACTCTAGGTTCCAGACGGTGGTTCCAGTCATACAATCTACAGATGGCAGTGTCCTTCAGGATCCTGCTGATATTCTCCTGGAATTTCATAATTTCTATGAACGTGTGTACCGGGCGGACCCCCCCCCCCCCCGCCGGGGGGTCGGGACTTGGGGTCTCTCGGGGAGTTGGCGCTGCCCACTCTGGCCCCGGAGGACGTGGCTCTCCTGGAGGCGGACTTTACATTGGAGGAGGTCGAGCTGGCTATTCGCTCCCTCCCCCCTGGGAAGACCCCTGGTCCCGATGGCCTGCCGGGGGATTGGTACAAGATGTATATCTCTGAACTAGCTCCTAGGCTCTTGAAGACCTATGCATCTTGCCTTGACTTGGGAGCTCTCCCGGAGTCCATGTCTTTGGCGCACATAGTCTTAATTTATAAACCGGGGAAGGATCCTACTCTGTGCTCGGCCTACAGGCCCATTTCCCTTTTGAATTATGACCTGAAGATACTTACCAAACTGCTTGCTACCAGATTGATGAAGGTCCTTCCCTACTTGGTCAACATGGACCAGACTGGCTTCATGCCAGGCAAATCCACTGATATTAACATACGCAGAGTGTTCACTCATTTGCAGGTCCCAGCGGAGGCTCAGAGTACACGTGTGATGGTGGCGCTTGATTTAGAAAAGGCATTTGATTCGGTGGACTGGTCCTATATGATGTTAGTTCTGGAAAGGTTTGGTTTTGGCCCTGTTTTTTGTAAGTGGGTTGCCATGCTTTATGCCCACCCCAGTGCTCAGATTAAGTTGGGGGGGAGGCTATCTTGTCCCTTTTCGATCGCGCGGGGCACTCGCCAGGGGTGCCCTCTCTCGCCTGCCTTGTTTTCCTTGGCTGTTGAGCCTCTGGCGGCGGCTGTTCGTGGTTCCGGGGCGGTCGGGGGGATCCGGGTGGGGTCCTTGGAGGAAAAGTTGGCGCTTTATGCTGACGATATTATCCTTTTCCTCCGGGACCCCGGCCGGTCGCTACATTCGGCCCTGGATCTGTTGGCAGTCTTCACCACCTTGTCTGGTCTGCGAGTGAACTGGGACAAGTCGCTTATCCTTGTCCTTGCCCCTGTGTTGGACTGACAGTCTCAAATATCTGGGCATAGTGATATCCCCTGACATTCGAGACTTTTGTGACCTTAATTTATCTCCCTTGCTGTTGAAATTCGGGACCAGGCTGCGCTCCTGGGCTAATCTCCCCTTGACCCTGATTGGCCGCATTAACCTGGTCAAAATGAAGCTGTTGCCCCCTCTCCTATATGTGCTTCGTCACTCCCCAGTCTGGATACCGAAGGACGTTTTTCGTCGGCTCCACTCTCGCATCCTTACTTTTATCTGGAGTTCTCGCCCTCCTAGGCTTCGACTGACGATCCTACAGCGACCCTGGACTCGGGGGGGACTGGCGTGTCCGGATTTTTTCCGTTACTTCGTGGCGGGACTTTTGACGCATGCACACAACTGGCTGATCTCGCATGCCTCCAATGCTGCGGTGGCCCTGGAGGCGGGCCTGCTGGGCTCCTATGAGGCTTTACGTAACTTGTTGCTGCGTGGACCGAGGGCCCCGTACCCTGTCACTGTCTCGATGTTGGCAGTGATTAGGGCATGGAAGTTGCAATTGCCCTACATTCGGTTGGGACCTGGTCGGCGTTCCCCGAATTCCCCCCTATGGATGAATCCGGAGTTACCGGAGTTTTTCTCCATCCCGGATCCCTCCGTGTGGGCCTCCAAGGGCATTCTGTCTCTCTCTCACATCTGTCGGGGGGAGGAGCTTGCGTCGTTCGACCAACTGAAGGCCGATTTTTCCCTACCCAATTCCCACTTTTTTAGGTACCTAAAGCTCCGCCATGCCTTCCACAAACAGTTCGGTAACTTTTCTTGCGACTTCACGCTAGCTGACTTAGAGGCCATTCTCCGAAACGAGACTTTAAAAAAAACGCTCTCCACTATCTATAGTACCCTGCTCCCCAGTGTGCACTCGGGGCTGGAGGTTCTGCAGGCCTTCTGGGTGGCAGAGGCTCCCGGCCTTGATGCGGAGGACTGGGAGGACGTCTGGGATTACCCATTCCGTCACCTGGTGGCCGCCAGGGACCGCCTTGTGCAGTTTAAAATCCTTCATCGGTTTCATCTAACCCCGACTCGACTGCACAGGGCCTTCCCTGATACGCCTGCGGTCTGCTGGCGCTGCGGAGCGCCGGACGCCGCATATACACACATGGTTTGGCATTGCCCGCCCCTGGTGGAGTACTGGACCCGGATTCTGGACTTTGTTGCTCGAGTGACCACCATCCGCGTGCCTCTAAAGCTGGAGTATTGTATCCTGGGGCTTGTGAATGATCTGGCCCACTCTGTAGCGTCTCGCACTCTTTTAGGACTTCTGTTGTTCTACGCTAGGAAAATGGTGGTTCTCCACTGGCGGAAGCCTGCTGCACCCACCGTTTCCTCGTGGAAATCTCTTGTGAACTCAGTAATCCCACTTTACAAAGCAACCTATGCTAACAGGGGTTGCCCGCAAAAATTCTCAAGGGTGTGGGACATTTGGTTAGAGTCTGATGATACTACCAATGATGCGGGGGGCCCTGCTGTGTCGACTTAGGACCCCTAATTGTAATTGCTATTGCTAATTATTTCCCCTACATGCAGTGGACTCTGTTCAGATTTTCTTCTCCATTGGACTGTTGGATCTTCACGCAGTGAACGGATTGCTCCTGTCACCGGGATCCTTGTGCGTTGAACACCCTTATGAAGTAGCAGTTGGGTGCAGCCTTGTCTGGGGTTGTTTTTGCTTTTTGTTGCTGTGTATTTTATTTTATTTTATTTTGTTCCTTTTTGTTTTGTTGTTGAGCCAGGGAATGCCCAATGGCTATGTTTTTGTATGTTGTTCTTTTTGAAACCAATAAAAAGAATTTAAAAAAAAAAAAAAAATACGACTAAAACTAAAACAATTCAGATGACTAAAATACAACTAAAACTAAAATGGCATTTTAGTCATAAGACTATAACTAAAACTAAATAAAAAATTGACGTCATCAAAATTAACACTCCTCTGCTGGCCATTTCTGTATCGGCAACACAATTCTATCCAGAGCATGTAATAATAGCACATTAAAGTTTAAACACGTATTGCACCACCGCATACGCATAAGTAAGGAGCATCTACTAAGCTGCTGAAAACTAAACAATTAAGAAAAAGGCTTTTCTTATATTTTTCCCTAATATTTAATGCTGGTAATATATTCAGGTAATATGTGCAATGACATTACAGCCAATGGAGTTTACAGCAGTGTTAATTTCGTCAACGAGAATGTTTTCGTCACCGCTTTCGTCACCGGCATTTTCAACTGACGAAAACGAGATGCAAAGTATAGCACATTTTCAAATGACTACAACTATCACGAAAATCAAATCCGTTTTCGTTAACAATGGGGAGAAAGATGGCCACCAAGTTGGAGGGGCTTTTAAACTAGGAGACGGGGGGAGGGCTCAGAAGTAGAGTCAGTTAGGAGGGAGCAAAGAAGGCAGTTGTAGGGTCAGCAGCGACAGTAAGTCCACAACTTCAATCGGTAGGTCTGTGCGGGAGAACCTCAGACCAAACAGAAATAAACTTAACCAATCACGTTTAACTTCCGTAAAACTAAGAGGGGTATATGCTAATGCCAGGAGCCTAGCTAATAAAATGGATGAGTTGGAAATGTTAGTTCATGAGGAGGACATAGACCTTGTGGGAATAGCGGAGACTTGGTTCGACTCCTCACATGACTGGCTGGCAAATATCCAAGGGTATTCGGTGTACCGGAAGGACAGGGTAGGAAAAAGAGAGGGAGGGGTATGTCTCTACGTCAAGAACAATGTAAGGGTGATAGAGAGGAGTGACATTACGGAAGGGATGAGTATGGAGTTAGAATCCGTGTGGGTAGAACTCCTTAGGGAAGGAGAAAAGGGAAAAGTAATTGTGGGGGTTTGCTATAGGCCACCTAAACAAGGGGAGGAGGTAGAGCTGGAATTTTTAGCACTTTTGGGTAAAGTGGCAAAGCTAGGATCAGTCATCATATTGGGGGACTTCAATTATCCCGACATTGACTGGGGAGAGGGGATTACACACTCACATAAGGCCCGTCTATTCACGGAAACCTTACAGGATAATTACATGTCACAGCTGGTGGATTCTCCTACTAGAGAAAACGCAATCCTGGATCTATTGATCACTAATGACCCAGACATAATCTCAGAGGTAGCAGTCCAGGACAACCTGGCAGTGTTAATTTAGTCGACTAAAACCGACTAAAACGTTTTCGTCGACTAAATTAACACAATTTTAGTGGACTAAAATACGACTAAAACTAAAACAATTCAGATGACTAAAATACGACTAAAACTAAAATGGCATTTTAGTCTTAAGACCAAAATACGACTAAAATTAAATGGCATTTTAGTCAAAAGACTTTAACTAAAACTAAATCGAAATTTGCTGCCAAAATTAACACTGGTGCATGCTGAAAGCTTAATACCACCATAAATAATAACATATTCGATTTTTCACTCCAGGACCAGTAGTAGTATATAATGAGTTTGGAAATTGTAGAGAAATGCTTAAATAATGCATTACAAATTAAAATTGAACTACACCCATTCGATTATAGATGACTAAAATTAGTTTTAGTCGACTAAAATGTAGGACGTTTTAGTTGACTAAAATGTACTGGAGTTTTAGTCGACTAAATACGACTAAAACTAAAACACTTGCAGAAGACTAAAATGGGACTAAAACTAAAATGCCATTTTAGTCCTAAGACTAAGACTAAAACCAAATTGAAATTTGCTGCCAAAATTAACACTGCAACCTGGGCTCTAGCGATCACAGGATGATCACATTTAGTGTAAATAACAATAGAACAAGGCAAGTGGGGAACATAAGAACCCTTAACTTCAGAAGGGCAGACTTTCCAAAATTGTACTCATTGATGGAAAGGGTAAACTGGACCGAACCCTAGGATCCCTGACCACAGAGAAAAAATGGGAATGCTTTAGGAACATATTAAGCAAAGGCATCTTGCAGTGCATTCCTATGGGAAATAAATTTAGAAGAGACAAGGCCAAACCTGGCTGGCTAAACCGTAGCGTTAAAAACCTTATTAGGGGAAAAAAATTGTCCTTCAGGAAATATAAATCAGAAAGCACAGTATTGGCTTTCGACCAATACAAGGAGGCAAATAAGAAGCGTAAACACGAAATCAAGATGGCTAAAATAGACTTTGAGAGACAAATAGAGGAGGATAGTAAAAAAAACCCAAAGAAATTCTTTAAGTATATCAACAGCAAAAAAACTAGGGCAGAGCATATTGCACACATAATTAGCGATGATGGGGGGATGGTTACAGAGGACACTGAAAAAGCAACCATGCTGAATGCTTTTTTCTCGTCAGTATTTACAAAGGAAACGGAGGGGTACACTGACCATGACTGTTTGGTTAGTAGTAATACACAGGACTTGCCACTATGGCTAACGGAGGGTGAAATCAGGGAAAGGCTGGATAAACTTAACACAAACAAATCACCAGGCCCGGATGGCGTACATCCGAGAGTACTCAAGGAACTCAGTATGGTTATATCCAGACCACTGTTCCTGATCTTTGCAGACAGTATTAGGACAGGAGATGTACCAGGAGATTGGAGGAAAGCTAACGTGATTCCGATATTCAAAAAGGGTCAGAGGCATGTCCCGGGAAATTATAGGCCTGTCAGTTTGACATCGATAGTATGTAAACTTCTGGAGGGGATGATAAGGGACTATTTTGTAGAGTTTGCTAAAGACAACAGCATCATCAGTAGTAACCAGCGCGGGTTTACAAATGGGCGTTCTTGTCAAACCAATCTATTAGCATTCTACGAGGAGGTGAGCTGTGAGCTAGCTAGGGGCAGACCAGTGGATGTGGTGTACCTAGATTTCGCTAAGGCGTTTGATACAGTTCCCCATAAGCGCTTAATTTATAAAATATGGTCTGCAGGTATCGACAGCAGGGTTTGCTTTTGGATACGGAACTGGCTAAAAGGGCGTGTCCAAAGGGTGGTAATAAACAGCGCATACTCAGACTGGTCTGAGGTAGTAAGCGGGGTCCCCCAAGGCTCAGTCCTGGGACCAACCTTGTTCAATTTATTCATAAAACAGCATTGAGGTCGGGGTCAGTAGTTCAATAGCAGTTTTTGCAGATGACACAAAATTGGGCAGGGCAATAACTGCACAGCATGAATCAGATATCCTACAGGATGACCTAGACAAAAATAACGGAGTGGGCAACGACTTGGCAAATGAGGTTTAACGTAGAGAAGTGTAAGGTTTTGCACTTGGGAACTAGAAACATAAAAGCACAATACACGTTAGGAGGGGAACCCTTGGGGGAATCAAAAATGGAGAAGGATCTGGTCTTGGTTGATGATAGACTAGGCAACAGCATGCAATGTCAAGCAGCAGCTGCCAAAGCTAGCAGAATATTAGCATGCATAAAGAAAGGGATGTATTCCAGAGATAAGACTATAATCTTTCCACTTTATAAAACTCTGGTCCGACCGCATCTGGAGTATTCTTTCCAGTTCTGGTCGCCAGTCCTCAGAAGGGATGTGTTGGAGCTGGAGAAAGTCCAGAGAAGGGCAACTAAACTAATTAGGGGATTGGAGGACCTTGATTATGAAGAGCGTCTGCAATCGCTTGATTTATTCTCCCTGGAGAAGAGACGCCTGAGGGGGGACATGATAGCAATTTTTAAATATCTCAATGGGGATCTCAGCTTAGAAAAAAAGCTGTTCAGTCGAAGGGATTGCATGAGGACTCGGGGGCATACAATGCGATTAGAGGAGAAGCGTTTTAACCTCAGGCAACGTGGGGGGTGTAGTATGGTAAGCAACGGGTTAAGTTGCTGTCTGCAAAATGTTACAATTATGTATATGTCTGGGAGCTGGGTGTGGCTGAAGTTAGTTGCATGCTGATGTGCCGTGAATAAAGAAGAAACCTGTACAGCCTGTCTGTGTGAAAACACTACATTATGGCGACAAGGATGGCTAGCTTTCTGGATATACCGGCTATCGGACCGTTTGATGTGTCTGGAGACCACACTAGTCTCTCACAGCGCTGGGACAAGTGGAAGAAGGGATTTCAGCTCTATGTTATAGCCACAGGAGTGACTGCACCTGCTCAGAAGAGAGCCATGCTGCTGCATCTAGCTGGACCTCAAGTTCAGGACATTTTTGAAACCCTGGGAGCAACAGGGGAAGATTCAGACTATGAGACAGCCATGAATAGACTGAGTGAGTACTTTGAGCCAAAGAAAAATATTCCCTATGAAAGATATAAGTTTAGACAGGCTGTGCAAGAACTGGGAGAAACCACAGACAGTTATGTGACTAGGCTGAAATATCTGGCAAAGTCTTGTGATTTTGGGACTGTAACTGAGGAGATAATCAGAGATCAGGTCATAGAGAAATGCACATCTGTGCACCTCAGGAGGAGATTATTGAGAGAACCTAGTCTCACATTTACTAGTCTGCAGGAGATTGCAAGAGCCATTGAACTGTCTGAGCTCCAGGCTCTGCATATTGAAACCAAGAACACTGCATCTGTCAATACAGTCTCCAAACCTACCTATAATAATAGGAATATCTGGAGTAGGAAAGAGAGTTTTCCAAAGAGGACTTTACATATCACCTGCAATAAATGTGGCAGGGCGGGACACACAAGTCAGGACTGCACTGTGGTACAGAATAAAATGTGCTTTGCTTGTGGAAAGACAGGTCATTTTGCAGCTGTGTGTAGAAGTACAACCAGAGATAACAAAACCAAAGGCCAATCTGCACAAGTAAATGTTATAGCTGAGGATAAAGAGAGTGCTCCTGACTGTGAATTTATATTCTCCCTGTGTTCTCTGCAAGCTGGGACATTAACCATTAAGATTGGAAATACAGATGTGTCAGTGTTGATTGACTCTGGAGCTACATGCAATGTTATGGACTTGGCTTCTTGGCACAGTCTTAATGGCAGAGAAAATCACCTTAAATTGTGTAACACCACTAAACAGATTTATACTTATGGCTCCAGTACACCACTGCAACTTAAAGGCAAATTCTATACCTCTGTTCAAACCCATGAGACTGGTCCTCCATTGCAGACCGAATTCTATGTTGTAGATGGCACAGGGTCGCCTCTGCTTGGTCGTCAAACCGCAATGGCACTAGGGGTGTTACAGATTGGCCGTGATGTAGGCAGCGCAAGAGTGAATATGGTGTCTCCTGCTATTTCTGCATTGAAAGAGGAATTTAAAGATTGCTTCTCTGGGTTTGGAAAATTAAAGGATTTTCAGTTGGAGCTTCACATTGATCCACATGTAAAGCCTATTGCACAGCCAGTACGCAGACTTCCTTATAGCCTGAGATCACCTGTTGAGCACAAACTGGCAGAGCTGCTAGACCTTGACATTATTGAACCTGTGGAAGGGCCCACTCCGTGGGTATCGCCGTTAGTTGTTGTACCAAAGGGCACAGATATTCGGATTTGTGTGGACATGAGATGTGCTAACCAAGCTGTGCAGAGAGAGAGACATCCAATTCCCACTATTGAAGATGTTCTGCATTCAATGAATGGGGCAAGTGTCTTCAGTAAACTGGATTTGAAATGGGGTTATCATCAGATTGAATTGACCCCAGCATCTAGAGTCATCACTACATTTGCAAGCCATAAAGGTCTTTTTAGATACAAGAGGTTGATGTTTGGCGTATCGTCCGCACCGGAGGCCTATCAACATGTGATTCAGCAAGTGCTACATGGTTGTGAAGGCACGCATAACATTTCTGATGATATAATTGTGTGGGGAACAAACACACAGGAGCACGACGAACGTCTCCGTGCAGTGCTAAATCGCTTGAAGGAGAAAGGGTTAACATTAAATGAGAAGAAATGCACATTTCAAATGAATAAAATGACTTTTATGGGCCATGTGCTGACAGGGGCATTGGTCCGGAGCACTGTAAAATTAAAGCTGTGTCTGATGCCAGAAATCCTGAAAACCCTGCAGAAGTACGCAGTTTTCTTGGGCTAGTGAATTACTGTGCCAAGTTTATTCCAGATATGGCGACTGTCAGTGAACCTTTGAGAGTGTTGACTCGCAAAGCAGTCCCGTGGAAGTGGGGCTTTTTGGAACAAGGTGCATTTGATGAACTTAAGAGACGGCTGACTTGCGCCACAACTTTGGCTTATTTCAATCCTACTGCACACACCCAAGTTATTGTCGATGCTAGCCCTGTGGGGTTAGGCACCATCTTGGTTCAGAGACAATGCACAGGCGATTACAGGCCTATTCAGTATGCAAGCAGATCCCTCACTGATGTAGAGAGACGTTATTCTCAGACCGAAAAAGAAGCTTTGGCTGTTGTTTGGGGATGTGAAAGGTTTCACACCTATCTCTACGGCCTTGATTTTGAAATCATCACAGACCACAAGCCTCTGGAAGTGATATATTCGCCACGCTCCAAACCATCCACCAGAATTGAGAGATGGGTTCTCAGATTGTTACCATATCGCTTTACAGTGCGGTACAGACCTGGACCGACTAATGCGGCAGATGCACTTTCCAGATTGCCTCAGTCTTCTGCACCTGTTCATAACCTGGCAGAAGAGTACATTCGTTTTGTGGCTACTAACGCCATGCCTCAGGCATTGACACTGCGGGAGGTTGAAGAATTGTCATCTGTGGATCCGGAAATTGCTCGGTTGAGAAAATGTGTAAGACAAGGGGTTTGGGTGGATTGTGACCCAAGCTATCACAGAATCAAACAAGAGCTGAGTATTGCAGGACAACTAGTTCTACGTGGCAATCGTATTGTGATGCCTAAAGATTTACGGAAACGTACATTACATTTAGCCCATGAGGGCCATCAAGGCATTGTACGCACCAAACAAAGATTACGTGAGAAAGTCTGGTGGCCAGGAATTGACAAGGATGTGGAACGTTTGGTTTCTTCATGTCGAGCATGTCAGTTGGTGGGCAGCAAACCTAAACCAGAACCAGTAACTCACACTGTTCTACCTGAGGGACCATGGGAAGATTTAGCCATTGATCTGTGCGACATTCCATCTGGACACCATCTTTTAGTTGTTGTGGACTATTATTCAAGGTGGCAAGAGGTGGTAGTTCTCACTAAAGCTACATCATCAACTGTAATTGAGGGGTTGGAGAGCATTTTTGCATCTCATGGGTTGCCTAAACGGATTGTGAGTGATAATGGTGCCCAATTTACTTCTCAGGAATTTCAGGATTATCTGAAATCAAATGCTATTGAACATCATCGTACAACTCCATACTGGCCACAGGCTAACGGGGAAGTGGAACGCCAGAATCGAACCTTGCTGAAAGCTTTGCGGATTGCTCATTTAGAGAGAAGAGACTGGAAAAAGGAACTGTGGCGTTTTCTTTTGGCTTATCGCACAACTCCGCATACTGTCACTGGCGTTAGTCCTGCGGAACTTCTTTGTGGTCGCAAATTCAGGACAAAATTGCCAGACATTGGGGGTCCTCCTACAAGTCAGAAACCTTTTCGGCATATTGATGAGGAAAGGAAGATCCGGGCTGAACAGTATGCAAACCACCGCCGCCATTGTCAACCTAGTGGCCTTCAACAGGGTGATAAGGTGTTGCTTCAAAGTGATCGGTTTAACAAACTGGCTCCGTCCTTTGAACCTGAGCCTTATGTTGTAAAGGAGAAAAGAGGTACTCAAGTGGTTTTAGAGGATTTAGATGGACACACAAAAGTGCGTAATTCCTCATTTGTGAAGAAATTTATTGAGTCAGAAGGTCAAGTATCGGAAGATGGCGAACAGGCAAAGAGTAGTGATGATACTGCCAGTGATCCAGACTTCAATCCACAACCATCCACATTGGAATGGCCAAGAGAAAAACGAGCAACAAATCCACCGGCCTACCTTAAGGACTATGTGTATAGTCAGGAGTTTATAGGTTAAATTTTTAGTTGTTCATCCATGCATTTTGTTAATCTTATTAATAGGTTGTGCATGTTATGTTTTATTCAAAGAGAGGAGGGAATGTAGTATGGTAAGCAACGGGTTAAGTTGCTGTCTGCAAAATGTTACAATTATGTATATGTCTGGGAGCTGGGTGTGGCTGAAGTTAGTTGCATGCTGATGTGCCGTGAATAAAGAAGCAACCTGTACAGCCTGTCTGTGTGAATACACTACAGGGGGTTCTTTACTGTTAGGGCTACAAGATTGTGGAATTCTCTACCACAAGAGGTGATTTCTGCGGGTAGTATGGTGGCTTTCAAAAGACTACTGGACGTGCATCTCAAGGATCAGAACATTCAGGGGTATGTGAGATGATTACAGCCACACACACCTACACAGGTTGAACTGGATGGACTATGGTCTTTATTCAACCTCACCTACTATGTAACTATGAAAACTAAACGAGAATGTGAGGCAGGGACATTTACCCAACTTCCGGTTTTCACGGAGCTCCGCCTGTGTGGCGTCTGGCGTGGCATGCCCCGTGACGTCTGACGTGAGGAGTGGACTACTACAAGAGAGTCGACTCGAGACCAGTCACCTGACCACACCAGAGCACTGCAGCTGCAGCACTACAGCCAGACGTGCCAGGCTTGACTCATCACACGGCAATGGCACCCAGCCACCACCACATCCAGAGCAGAGCACCCACTGTGAGTTAACAGCCAGGCCAGCTATTACTGCCTCCCTGAGTCCCCTCAGACCACTCACCAGTCACCACTGCATCCGATTACGCCATCCATCCAGGACTGTGTGCGTGCATATAGGCCGCTGAGGCCTGCCCGGCCCATCCTGTTCAACAACTTCAGTTCAGAGTCAGACCAGAGACCACCCTTAAACCTGAGACCCCCATCCAGCACTCTGAGCAGCACTGTGTGCACTCACTGCAGGCAGCAGCATTACAGGCCTCCTCTCTGACCTGACCATGACCATTTAGATGACTAAAATTAGTTTTAGTCGACTAAAATGTAGGACGTTTTAGTCGACTAAAATGTACTGGACGACTAAATACGACTAAAACTAAAACACTTGCAGAAGACTAAAATGGGACTAAAACTAAAATGCCATTTTAGTCCTAAGACTAAGACTAAAACTAAATTGAAATTTGCTGCCAAAATTAACACTGTTGCCCACACATATGCCAATGTCAATATTAAGGTTTTCTTCAGAAGCTCTACAAAATTCTGGCCAGTAGATGACTCACAGTCCACCATAGCAATCAGTCTTTCGTGAATGACATCTGTCACATATCGAAGTATGATTGAACACTGGCCTTTGGAGGTGATATCTTGGGTAGTGCCAATTTGAATGGAAAAACATGCCAGCTTGTCTCACTTCATCTGCTATAGTGACCTTTATCAGTTGGCTAATGACATCCACAACTTTATTTATGGTCTCTTTTGACAGCAGAGTAACTAGAGCGCCTCTGCCTTTTGCACCAGTTTCATGCTGCTTTTTGCTGTTTTCAATGCAAGTGTTAACATGCTGTTGGAGGCAAATGTCATATCTACTCAAGAGTAGAATCAACTCCAGGACATTACCATGATTAACAGCAGTGTTTTCTAAGCTATAACCTGCCTCTTGATCTCCCCTGTAGCTAAGGCTACATTTACCTATGACTTTAACAACATCCACTATACGCTCCATCACCTGGCGTTTCTTTTTCACTTGCTCAGCATGTAATGCCATTTGGTTGCCAGTCAAAAGGCTTTTCACATCTGCCTTTTGTATTTTCAGAAAGTAAGCATCTGCACTATCTCTGTCTGTCTTACTTTTTTCATGTTCCACTATCCTTTGGTGAATGTGTTTCCAGTCTTTCATGCCTCCCTTTATGAAAGGGCCATAATTTACCAAAGGTGCAAATGCCAACGTCGGAATTCGAACCTGTGACCAGCCACATCGCAGGCGGTAGCCCTGCTTACTAGGCTACCGTCCTCTCTGGACATTCCTCTCTGGACATTCCTCTCTGGACATTCCTCTCTGGACATTCCTCTCTGGACATTTCTCCCTGAACATTCCTCCCTGAACATTCCTCCCTGAAGCCTATTATTTCAACCTTAGTCTTGCCAAGCCTTGCTCATCACCCTTGATTCCCCACACCTGGTACTTCCCTATATAAGTCCAGCCCCTTGCACTCCAGCTTGCTGATTATTGAGCTCCTGAGCCTTGATCAAGCTACTCCTCACCTGCTGCTCTTGTCTACTATCACAAATCCAACGCTGACCAGGAATTGACTACCGACTACTCTTCTGCTTTGTCCCTACCTACTGAACTGCTACCTCTGTTGCCAATCCAGATTGTCTGACCACGCTTACTGCTGCCCGCCCCGACCTTTGGCTCGTCTGACTTCTCTCTGGTTGTCCCTTGTCTGCTCCTCCGCCTTCGGACCGAACCTGCACTCTGCCTGGCTGGGTGATCCTGAGGCCCGCGTCCTGGTGTTAGCTTGCAGCGCAGTCTATCCCCACCATCAGTAGCTCTAGTGAAAACCAGCTAGCACTTAGTTTCCGCACGTCAGGTGATCCTCATCAGAGTATTACGTGGTGTCCATCCGGTATCCAGCACTGCTACCACCGTAGCCAACCCGGATTGTCTGACCACGCCTCTGCCAGACTTCCTGCACCTACTGCCTGCCTGCGGTCTTTGCCACTGGGCTCCACTCCTACCTCCGGCCAGCAGTCCTCTGACTCAGGTGAGCCTGTAGGATTGTTACAGCCAAACAAACTGAACAGTACAGAGATTGTTTTTTTTCACAGTAAGTTAGCCACCTGCGGTTTGTTCCATCTTTGCTATTGAAAACCTTTGGTATAGGAACATTTAGGATTTGTTGAGGATGATAAGAAAAAAATGTATGTATATCCTGATACTGAGGTCGAGCAAAGTAATCAAAATTATCAACAGAATCATCTTTATCTGCCTTGTGGTTCTGGATTCTGCTGCTTAGTTGTTGTATCTGCTATCAGTTCCTCTGCTATCAGTTCCTGAGTCGACTCTACTCTCCCTTTCACACTTCCTTCTGTATCCCTAGACTCGAGTGCACCTGTGTATTTAATCACAATAAAAGCATATTGTAGTCTTGTAGTGGTGTGCCCCTTTATCCAGATGCAGGTGCAAGTCCCTTTAACTCAATTCCCCATAATCCTCTGGGCTCCCAGCATCCCCTGAGTTCCAGGACATGCCCAGGGAGTATAAATGCCAGCTCCGCCCAACTTCCTGTGCTCAGAGAGATCCTGCCTGATGGGACAGCAGTGACTGGGCAAGTGAGCTGTCCCCAGGTGCTGGGTCCTCATTCAATAAGCCTGGTGTGTGGGCCTCCAGCAGTGAGCACAAGAGCACACAGTATTTATCCAAGCCCCAGTCACTGGAGAGGACTCTGTTACAGTCCATGTGGAGAAGTTGTCCAAGCAGTCGGTTGGTCCTATCTACAGCCCCCAGAGCCTCCTGACCAAAGTCAGCATCAGCAGTGCCTGTGTGAAGTCTGTGCCAGCAGGAAATACCCTCAACTCCCAGTCTGCTGAATGAACGATTAATCTCTGGGAACACGTGAGAATATTCAGATCTTTTCCTATCTGTAAACTGAACTCAGAACACTCTGCTGCCATCTAGTGGCCATTACTAGAACTGCAATGTAATTGTTTTCACACGTTTTATGAATATTTCTCCTTTCCTCATATTGCTGTTTTGTACTGCAAACCACTGTTCACATGATCTCCTGTGTAATCTACGTTCCACATTGTTAAGTAAAGTAGAAATTGCACATCACCACTGGCCTGATCATTGGCTGATACCATTACATAACACTTGGCGTCACGAACAGGATCAGCCATGTCAGTCAGTGGTGAGGGAAGCAGCACTGAGGGTGTCAAACAGTCTGCCATAGCTTCCCTATTGCTGGCAGGATTGCTACCACAGCAACTGCCTAAGTACACAGGACCAGATCAGGACTTGGATGACTGGATTAGGAGATTGCGGGGCTTGATTCGGTCATATGGGGTGCCACCCACACAGCAGGCAGATCTGGCCATTAATGCCCTTGAAGGGGAAGCAAGGAAGTTAATTTTGCACCTTCCAGCAGAGGACCAGGATTCCCTAGACAAGATAATCAGCCGCTTGGAAGCAGTGTATACCCAACCGGTTGCATTAGGGGATCTTAGGGCTCGCTTTATCAGTAGAAGGCAGAGAGTGGGAGAATCCATTCCGCAGTACGCTCTGGAACTGCAGGATATAGCAGCCGAGATCCGACGCAATGAGAGGAGGCGAGCAGGACGTGCTGGCTGGAGTGATTAGGACGGGTGGCTGAAGGATCAGTTTTTGGATGGACTTCTGTCTGACAAAGTCAGGGAAAAGCTACAAGAAAAGGACAGAAGTAACCCAAACTTAAAATTCCACGAAATTTTAGAAGTAGCTATCCTGTATTCAGAGCCCAGACGTGCCAGTGTGGACGTTCTCATGGCCAGCACAGGGGATAAACCATGTAAACTGCCACAAACTGAACAAATAGCTCCATGGGAGGTGGCCATCCACAAGCTGACAGAAGGAATGGCCCAGCTCCAGACAGAACTTGCCACGCTGAGGCGCGAGCGAGATAATCCAAGGGGGCCAAGGGAGAACATCCCTTCATGGAGAAACCGATCACCGCCCCGCCGGCGACCAAGAAGGGAGAGGTCACCCTCCCCATGTTGGGGCTGTCAACAAAAGGGACATTGCTTGAGGGACTGTCCTGATCAAATACCAAGGGGGCCATTAAACCCAGAGCGCCCCGCCGCTAGGAGTCAAGCAGTGGGGCGGTCCAGCAAAACGACTCCCCAGTCACACACGGAGGACGTGGGGGTCGATTGCCCTGTGGTACATGGGTACTTCGATGGCCAAGAGATCGAGTGTCTCTTCGACACTGGCTCCCAAGTCACTATTCTACCAGAACCTTTGTTCCAGCAATACTTCCCAAAGAAGAAAATGAGTCGAGATACCCCATGGTCCTCACTGACAGCTGCCAACGAACTTCCTATAGAAGTGGTTGGGATTACCTGGATGAAGGTAAAACTGTGGGGACAGGACCTTGGCCAAAAAGGTGTGGTGGTTACACGTGTATCCGGAAAAGGACAGCCGCAGGTGATATTGGGCATGAATATCATCCAGGGGCTGAAGCCCAAGCTGTTGAAACGATGTCCTACCCACCTGGGACCACCTAAAGAAGTTAGAAATCTGCTTCTTACCTTGGCAGCACTAAAGGACAAACACGTGGCCAATGCCCTATCATGGTACCCTTCAGTACAACCACAGCGAGATGTGGATGAAGAGGCTGAAGAAGAAGAAATTCCACTCGTAATGAGGGCTAGACCTAAGAGTCAACCACGGGTGGACCTCAACCATGTATTGAAAGAGTATAACTGGGCGGAAATACAGAAGAATGATCCTGTGATTGCCCCAGTAAGACAGGCGATGCAGTTACAGCGGTGGCCCAGTAGAAGAGAAAGATCGCGACTGCTGCCAGAGACACAAAAACTGTTGGGTGAATGGTCACGTTTCCTCTTGAGAGATGGCATATTGTTTTGCAGAATAATGTTCCCCCATGACTCTTCGGTAACCTGGCAGGTCGTACTGTCACGGGCCAGAGCTAGACAAGTGGCAGAAAGAATTCATGTGGAAGGAGGACATTGGGGTGTCCACAAGACATTCGCCTGGTTCAAAAGGCAAGCCATGTGTGTGGGGCTGTTCCAGTTGATTAATCAGATATCTCAGCACTGTGCGGTATGTTCCGTGACAAAAGGGGCTGAGGCCCAGGTGCCTCCCATGACTTGGAACACGTCTGCCCCATTGGAAGTACTAACAGTTGAATTTCTCACCCTTGACATGTCAGAAGATGGACATCGCTATGTCCTTGTTATGGTGGATCACTTTACTAAGTTTGCAGTAACCGTGCCAACTCATGACCAGACTGCAAAGACTGCAGCCCAAGCAGTGTGGAAGCATTTCTGTCTCCCTTATGGCTGCCCTCAGAAGATACATTCAGACCAAGGGCCCTGCTTTGAAAGTGAGTTCTTCCAGGAATGGTGTCACTCCTTAGGTGTCAAAAAGACACATACGACCCCATACCACCCACAGGGTAACGGAGCATGTGAGAGGTTTAATAGTACCCTGACACAGCTGTTGAGAGGACTGGCCCGTGAGAAACGAACCAGATGGACCCATTACTTGGCTGAAGTGGTTTGGAAGTATAACCATACTGTGCACTCAGCGACAGGTCGCTCTCCTTACCATGTGATGTTCGGCCGTACTCTTGGGGAACCCACAGATCTATGGGGTGTTGTCCCCACTGAAGAAATGGAGTATACTCCAGCATCCTGGATTCAAGAGTGGAGGCGACGCCTGTCAGAAGTCCAACAGTTCGTAAAGGATCGAACCTGGGTGGAACAAGAAGAGTCAGGAACGGAGGTCCATGACCTGAAACCTGGAGACAGGGTCCTGATCCGGCGCAAAGGTACACATCAGCAGGGTAAGCTACAAACTCCATGGGAGGAAATGCCTGGAGTTGTGTTACGGCAACCCATCCGAGGAGTGCCAGTCTATGACATACAGAAGCAAAATACTCAAGACAGGCCAAGACGGTTACACCGCAGGCTCCTTAAGCCTATTGAAAGCTACAGGGAGATTCATGGGAGCTCATCTAGAGAGCCAGAAGAACAGGTTTCAGAGCCACCAGGAACAACCCCAGCAGAGAATCAGTGTTGGCTATTCCCTGTTCCCCCACTGCTACCTCCAAGTCTCTCAGGAGAGATTACAGGTACAGGCGATGCTGTGCAGCCCAATGATTGCCCAGCTCAGGTTCCTACTCCTGCTGTGGAGCCCTCTGACCCACTGTCTACGGAGAGGCCTGAAAATGAGGATGCACCTTTGCCTGCTCCTGGAGAAGAGCCTGAACCTCAACCCTTGAGATGTTCTCAGAGGCGCAACTTTGGGAAACCACCTGAATGCTTTGCACAAGAGGACTTTGTATGGTCTGTGAACTTGCCTGGGATCGCAAGTTCAAGTGGGGTGGAGTGTAGTGGTGTGCCCCTTTATCCAGATGCAGGTGCAAGTCCCTTTAACTCAATTCCCCATAATCCTCTGGGCTCCCAGCATCCCCTGAGTTCCAGGACATGCCCAGGGAGTATAAATGCCAGCTCCGCCCAGCTTCCTGTGCTCAGAGAGATCCTGCCTGATGGGACAGCAGTGACTGGGCAAGTGAGCTGTCCCCAGGTGCTGGGTCCTCATTCGATAAGCCTGGTGTGTGGGCCTCCAGCAGTGAGCACAAGAGCACACAGTATTTATCCAAGCCCCAGTCACTGGAGAGGACTCTGTTACAGTCCATGTGGAGAAGTTGTCCAAGCAGTCGGTTGGTCCTATCTACAGCCCCCAGAGCCTCCTGACCAAAGTCAGCATCAGCAGTGCCTGTGTGAAGTCTGTGCCAGCAGGAAATACCCTCAACTCCCAGTCTGCTGAATGATAGATTAATCTCTGGGAACACGTGAGAATATTCAGATCTTTTCCTATCTGTAAACTGAACTCAGAACACTCTGCTGCCATCTAGTGGCCATTACTAGAACTGCAATGTAATTGTTTTCACACGTTTTATGAATATTTCTCCTTTCCTCATATTGCTGTTTTGTACTGCAAACCACTGTTCACATGATCTCCTGTGTAATCTACGTTCCACATTGTTAAGTAAAGTAGAAATTGCACATCACCACTGGTCTGATCATTGGCTGATACCATTACATAACAGTCTTTAACATATTTGCTCTTAATTACTAAAAAAAAAGCTACTATTAGTTCTTCTGAATGACAATCCTACCTGCCTATTCTGGTGTGTTGGGCTCATGACTGGAGCTTGGTAAATGTTACTGGGCCTTGCTCTTCACTGTTAGCAGCAAACTGGACTAGAGGTGGCTCCTGGTGAAGAGCTACAAGAAAAAGTTTGATACATGAACGGTGGTTTGCAGACAACATTGTTTTGCAGTTGCACGGTTGCTAGAACCTTGCACTGCTACTAACTAATTAACGTTAGCTTACCGGCCATCTCGTCATTGTCTTCATTTGTTTTTTTTTAAATGTGCTCAGCTTGGAACACTTGGCCGCGTCAGTTTCCAAAGCTTTCTTCTTTTTTATTCGGGCCTTTTCAGCGCCGCCTTTACGCTTTCTGTTATCCATTTTTATTTGCGGCCTCTGTGAGAAGGACCTCTCCCCCTGCAATAAGGAGGAAATATGAAAACTCCCAGGAATAAAAACTCCCAGGAATAAAAAAGAGCACCACCAGGCGTCCCCCACCTTTCAGAAATCTTCAGTGCCTCCTGACCCTGAGTCCTTAGAAAGAACCGGCGAGCTCTTCCTGGGCTGGAACAAAGACAATACATGCAAAAAGATAAGACAGGAGCAGTAGCGTACCTAGAGCATTTGGCACCCGGGGCGGATCCTATATCTGGCATCCCCGCCTTTAAAATGTAAAAAACACCCACAAAAATTTGTAATGGTTTCAAGAATATTTATTGCACGCATTTCACAGCCCTCCAACTCAGTGCCCCTTGCAGTCTGCCCCCCGTCTCTCTAATCACAGTTCCCCTTTTGCACTCTCTGTCTCACCTGCACAGATCTACCTTTGGCATAAACAGATAGCTAATATTATTAACAATGTGTTTTAAGTTTGAGTAAGAGACGAGGGCGTGATACAAAAGATGGTCAGAGACTGAGGGCGTGATACAAGAGATGGTCCGAGACTGAGGGCGTGATACAAGAGATGGTCAGAGACTGAGGGCGTGATACAAGAGATGGTCAGAGACTGAAGGCATGATACAAGAGATGGTCAGAGACTGAGGGCGTGATACAAGAGATGGTCCGAGACTGAGGGCATGATACAAGAGATGGTCAGAGACTGAGGGCGTGATACAAGAGATGGTCAGAGACTGAGGGCGTGATACAAGAGATGGTCAGAGACTGAGGACATGATACAAGAGATGGTCAGAGACTGAGGACATGATACAAGAGATGGTCAGAGACTGCAGACATGTTAGAACATAGAAGAGCACTAGGGGGGCTGGAGAGCACAGGGCAAGCAGAGAGCACTGGAGGAGCTGAAGGGCACCGGAGGGGGCGGAGCACGGACTCAATGCAATACATCCCGAGTACAGCTGGTGCCGGTGTAATAATGCGAGATTTCGTCACTAGGCGATTCGCAAAGGCCGCTGGGATACATCCCAGCAGCCCTTGCGAATCGCCGAATGACGTAATCGCCTATAGGCGACCGGACCCAGCAGTGAGGATCAATAAAGAAGATAAAAAGGTATTTCCTTGCAGAAAAAAAATAAAATAGTTTCCATTGCTAAAAGTATTTTTTATGGGGTGTAACAATCCTGTGGTCCAAGGACCAGAATCTTTCCCTCTTCCTCTCGGAGAGTCTTTGATCTATCCGGATGCATACTTGAATAAAGTCATCCAGATCGTCCTGGGCTTCAACTCTGGCGAGTTCGTCTTTTATTGCTTCAGACAGGCCTCGCCGGAATGGGCTCCTCTGTGCTGCTGGGTTCCAGATGGTGTCTGTGTCCCAACGGCGAAATTCGGAGGTATATTCGGCGACGGAGCGTCTCCCTTGTCACAATATATGTAGTCGCGCCTCGGCCGTCGCACAGTGGTTGGGGTCATCGAAGACTAGGCTCATGGCGGTGATGAAGTTGGTTAGGTTGTCCAGGAGCTGATTGTTAAACTCCACGTATGGTGACGCCCATGCTAATGCTTCATCCGTCAAGAGATTGATCATGAATAGCACCTTCTTTTTATCTGTGGTGAAGGGGGCCGGGTTCATCTGAAAATAGATGCGGCATTGGTTCAGAAATCCCCGATACTGGCATCTGTTCCCGCCAAATTTTGATGGGAGTGGCATGCGGGTGTCTGCGGCTGCGCCGCGGACATCTAGGAGTTGCCTCTGTAGTTCAATAATCTCCTTCTGTTGGCTCTTGACTACTTCTCGGAGCTGGGCAAATTTCTCCCGATACGTAGTACCAAATTCTTGAAGTTCAGTGACCTGTCTACACAGAGTGGTCATTGTGGACTCCATAGTTGTGGCTGATTATTCTGTAACAATCCCACAGGCTCACCTGAGTCAGAGGACTGCTGACCGGAGGTAGGAGTGGAGCCCAGTGGCAAAGACCGCAGTCAGTTAGTAGGTGCTGGATGCCGGATGGACACTGCGTAGTACTCTGATGAGGACACGGGTTCACCTGAGGTGCGGAAACAAAGTGCTAGCTGGTTTACACTAGAGCCCATGATGGTGGGGATAGACTGCGCTGCAAGCTAACACCAGGACGCGGGCCTCAGGATCACCCAGCCAGGCAGAGTGCAGGTTCGGTCCGAAGGCAGAGGAGCAGACAAGGGATAACCAGAGAGAAGTCAGACGAGCCAAAGGTCGGGGCGGGCAGCAGTAAGCATTGTCAGACAATCCGGATTGGCAACAGAGGTAGCAGTTCAGTAGGTAGGGACAAAGCAGAAGAGTAGTCGGTAGTCAATTCCTGGTCAGCGTTGGATTTGTGGTAGTAGATAAGAGCAGCAGGTGAGGAGTAGCTTGTTCAAGGCTCAGGAGCTCAATAATCAGCAAGCTGGAGTGCAAGGGGCTGGACTTATATAGGGAAGTACCAGGTGTGGGGAATCAAGGGTGATGAGCAAGGCTTGATAAGACTAAGGTTGAAATAATAGGCTTCAGGGAGGAATGTTCAGGGAGGAATGTTCAGGGAGGAATGTCCAGGGAGGAATGTCCAGGGAGGAATGTCCAGGGAGGACGGTAGCCTAGTAAGCAGGGCTACCGCCTGGGATGTGGCTAGTCACAGGTTCGAATCCCCACAGTACTCCCCCCCCCCCCCTTCCAAGGTGACCTCCGGGCCCCGCAGGGGCAGGCTTATCGGGGTGCCGCTGATGGAACTCTTTTACCAGTCTGGGGGCGTGGACGTTTTCTTCTGGTTCCCAGGAGTTATGCTCGGGAGGGTAGCCCTCCCACCCAATTAGGTATTGTAGTCTTCCCTGGTGGATCCTGGAGTCGAGAATCTTTGCGACAGCGTATTCTTCTTCACCCTGTACCCTCACGGGTGGTGGAGGGGGCGAGTGGCGGCCTGTGAATGTGTTCTCCACGTATGGCTTGAGGAGGGAGCAATGGAAAACAGGGTGCACCCTAATGGAGTCCGGAAGATCGAGCCGGAACGTGACCGAGTTAATTTGCGCGGAGATCAGGAATGGACCCATGTATTTTTGGGCCAACTTTTTGGAGGGGACCTTCAATCTGAGGTTCCTGGTGGACAGCCACACCTTGTCTCCCACATGGAAGCCCGGGGTGGGTCTGCGGCGTCTGTCTGCTCCCTGTTTAAAGCGCCTCTGGGCGAGCTGGAGGTTGTTTATAATGTTCTTTTGTGCCTCCTGTAGGGTTGTTAGGTGTTCGGCCACTGCTGGAAGGGTGGAGGCGACGGGTAGGTGGGGAATGAATACCGGGTGCGAGCCTGTGTAAGCAAAGAAGGGGCTGTGCTTGGTTGAGCTGTGCTCCGCATTGTTGTAGGCGAACTCTGCCGTGGAGAGATGGTCAAGCCAGTCATCCTGCAGGGGGGAGCTAAAACAGCGTAGGTACTGCTCTAGGGTCTGATTAGTTCTCTCCATCTGCCCCTTTGACTGAGGGTGGAAGGCGAAGGACAGATTCACTTCAACCCCGAGCGCCAGGCAAAAGTTCTTCCAGAACTTAGAGGCAAATTGTACGCCTCGGTCGGAGACCACGTCGTCCGGGATCCCATGCAGCCTGAAGACCTCTCTGAGAATAAGATCGGCCGTCTGTTTGGCGGTGGGTAGGCCTTTGTAGGGGATGAAATGGGCCATCTTGGTGAGGCGGTCGACTACGACCAGGATGGTGTTCATCCCTTTTGAAGGAGGAAGGTCTACCACAAAGTCCATGGAGATCGAGCCCCAGGGGCGGGAGGGAATCGGGAGAGGTTGTAACAGACCCACGGGAGAGGAACGAGGAGTCTTATTGCGGGCACAGACCGTGCACGAGGAGATGTACCTCTTGATATCCTCCTTGTATGTTGGCCACCAGAAGGAGCGGGAGAGAAACTCCTGGGTCTTTCTTGTGCCTAGATGGCCGGCCAGCTTGGAGTCATGGTTGAGTCTGAGTACATATAACTGTAGGTCCTGATGAAACCAATGACCGTTCTTAAACGTAAGGCTGACATTCCTTGTGGGATGGGCAAGGAAGGGGTCATTTTCGTATCCTTCTTTGATTGTGCCCAGGAGTTCTTTAGAGTAGGTGACCCCTACAACCCTTCTCTCGGGTAGGATGTTGTTTTGGCCCTTGTTACTCTGCGCGGGCTCGGAAAACATTCTGGAGAGGGCGTCAGCCTTACCATTCTTTGATCTGGGGCGATAGGTGATGAGAAAGTTAGGGAAAAGAATAGGCTCCACCTGGCCTGTCTGGCTGAGAGTCTCTTAGCGCTGCGGATGAACTCGAGGTTCTTGTGGTCAGTTAGTACGATTATAGGGTTGGTGGCTCACTCCAGCAGGTGTCTCCACTCAGAGAAGGCATCCTTGATCGCCAGTAGTTCCTTGTTCCCGATGTCATAATTCTTCTCGGAGGGGGACATCTGGCGAGAGAAATATGCGCACGGGTGTAGTAGCATCTTCTCCCCTGTCCGTTGTGACAGAACAGCCCCCACTGCGGAGTCAGATGCATCCACTTCGACTGTAAATGGCAGCTCGGGGTTTGGGTGGATTAGGATTGGAGCAGAAGTGAAGAGGAAGTTCAACTTGGTGAAGGCCTCCTGTGCTTCTGGTGTCCAGGAGAAGGGGACTGATTTCTTGGTGAGTTGGGTAATTGGTGCTATGATCTTGGAGAAGTTCCAGATAAACTTCCGATAGAAGTTGACGAAGCCAATGAATCTTTGTATCTTCTTCTCGTTTCTTGGAATGGGCCAGTTCATCACGGCTTGGACCTTCCCCGGGTCCATACTTAGGCCCTCTGGGGAGATGATGTATCCGAGGAACTGAGTGGTGGTTCGCTCAAACTCACATTTCTCTAGCTTGATATTAAGAGAGTTCTGTCGGAGTCTCTGCAGTACCCTGCGGACTTGTTCGCGGTGCTGCTCGAGGTCTTCGGAGAAGATCAAGATGTCGTCCAGGTAAACGACTACAAACAGATCGAGCATGTCCCTGAGGACGTAGTTAATGAAGTGCTGGAAGGTGGCGGGAGCATTGCAGAGTCCGAAAAGGCACGACTAGGTACTCGAAGTGACCATAACGTGTCCGAAAGGCGGTCTTCCATTCATCCCCAGGGCGGATTCGGACGAGGTTGTAGGCCCCTCGAAGGTCAAGTTTGGTGAAAATCTTCGCTGCCCGGAGTCTCTCGAGGAGTTCTGAAATCAGTGGGAGTGGATACCGGTTCTTTACGGTAATGTCGTTAAGCTTCCTGTAGTCAATGCAGGGACGCAGGGAGGAGTCTTTTTTCTCTACAAAGAAAAAGGGGGCTCCCGCAGGGGAGGTAGAGGGCCGGATGAACCCCTTCCTTAGGTCCTCGTCCAGGTACTCTTTCAAGGCCTTGAGTTCAGGCTCCGAGAGGGGGTAGATACTGCCAAAGGGTATTTCAGCCCCGGGCAACAGTTCTATAGGGCAGTCGTAGGGTCGGTGTGGTGGCAGCTTGTCTGCGTTTTTCTTGTCGCAGACATCCTGGAACTCGCGGTATTGAGGGGGTAGCAGATCCTTGATGGATAGTACAGAGATGGTGGTGTCTTCGGGTGGAAGGACGGGTTTGTGGGAGCAATTTAGTGAGCAGAACTCGGACGGGAACCGTATGCAGCGGGTTTCCCAGTCCACCGAGGGGTTGTGGGTGGCCAACCATGGGATGCCCAAGATCACCAGGAACTTCGGGGAGGCGATCAGCAAGAAGTGGATCTTCTCGTGGTGATCGGGTTATATAAGGAGTTGTAGTTCGATGGTCTTGTGAGTCGCCGGCCCCGAGGGGAGTGGGGATCCGTCGACGGTTTCAAGGTCAACAGGGGCTGCCTTGATTGTCAGTGGAATGTTCTTTTTGCGTGCGAAGGTTAGGTCCATGAAGCTGCCTCCTGCCCCGGAGTCTAACATCGCAGAACAGGGGAGTTGTCGCCCCTCGATGTCGATGAGGATGGGGATGATGAAGTGGGATCCATGAGCCGCCGTGTTATTTTCAGGGGCTGCTGGCGGGGTTGGAGTCTGTGATTGCTCCTTTAGCTCCGTGACGGCAATAGTTCTTCGAATCTTATTGGGACATTTGATGGCAAAATGACCCGGCTCTCCACAGTAGAGGCAGAGGTTTTCGGCCAGCCGTCTCTCCTTCTCAGCTGTGGATAGAGACCTCCGTAGTGCGTCGACCTACATAGGTTCAGGTGCTGACTGGGGGTCGTGCTGGGTGGTAGAGGAGAAGGAGTAAGTGGGTCTGTGGTCCAAGGACCAGAATCTTTCCCTCTTCCTCTCGGAGAGTCTTTGATCTATCCGGATGCATACTTGAATAAAGTCATCCAGATCGTCCGGGGCTTCAACTCTGGCGAGTTCGTCTTTTATTGCTTCGGACAGGCCTCGCCAGAATGGGCTCCTCTGTGCTGCTGGGTTCCAGGTGGTGTCCGTGTCCCAACGGCGAAATTCAGAGGTATATTCGGCGACGGAGCGTCTCCCTTGTCGCAGACTATGTAGTCACGCCTCGGCCGTCGCACAGCGGTTGGGGTCATCGAAGACTAGGCTCATGGCGGTGATGAAGTTGGTTAGGTTGTCCAGGAGCTGATTGTTAGACTCCACGTATGGTGACGCCCATGCTAATGCTTCATCCGTCAAGAGATTGATCATGAATAGCACCTTCTTTTTATCTGTGGTGAAGGGGGCCGGGTTCATCTGAAAATAGATGCGGCATTGGTTCAGAAATCCCCTATACTGGCGTCTGTCACCGCCGAATTTTGATGGGAGTGGCATGCGGGTGTCTGCAGCCGTGCCGCGGACGTCTAGGAGTTGCCTCTGTAGTTCAATAATCTCCTTCTGTTGGCTCTTGACTACTTCTTGGAGCTGGGCAAATTTCTCCCGATACGTAGTACCAAATTCTTGAAGTTCAGTGACCTGTCTACACAGAGTGGTCATTGCGGACTCCATAGTTGTGGCTGATTATTCTGTAACAATCCTACAGGCTCACCTGAGTCAGAGGACTGCTGGCCGGAGGTAGGAGTGGAGCCCAGTGGCAAAGACCGCAGTCAGTTAGTAGGTGCTGGATACCGGATGGACACTGCGTAGTACTCTGATGAGGACACGGGTTCACCTGACGTGCGGAAACTAAGTGCTAGCTGGTTTTCACTAGAGCCCCTGATGGTGGGGATAGACTGCGCTGCAAGCTAACACCAGGACGCAGTCCTCAGGATCACCCAGCCAGGCAGAGTGCAGGTTCGGTCCGAAGGCGGAGGAGCAGACAAGGGATAACCAGAGAGAAAACAGACGAGCCAAAGGTCGGGGCGGGCAGCAGTAAGCGTAGTCAGACAATCCAGATCGGCAACAGAGGTAGCAGTTCAGTAGGTAGGGACAAAGCAGAAGAGTAGTCGGTAGTCAATTCCTGGTCAGCGTTGGATTTGTGGTAGTAGATAAGAGCAGCAGCAAGGCTCAGGAGCTCAATAATCAGCAAGCTGGAGTGAAAGGGGCTGGACTTATATAGGGAAGTACCAGGTGTGGGGAATCAAGGGTGATGAGCAAGGCTTGGCAAGACTAAGGTTGAAATAATAGGCTTCAGGGAGGAATGTTCAGGGAGGAATGTTCAGGGAGGAATGTCCAGGGAGGACGGTAGCCTAGTAAGCAGGGCTACCGCCTGGGATGTGGCTGGTCACAGGTTCGAATCCCAACATGGGGATTACATACCTCTGAACTTATTTAAATGGGTGAAACTCCACTTTGAGAGCACTGGGGCGTCAGCAAAAGAAGTTGGATAGGAGGGGCGGTGGGGCAGCTGAATATAAAGGAATTGATCTTTCCATATTCCTCCTGCAGCAGATCAATTCATCTATATGCAGCTGCCCCATCCCCTATGGGGATAGAAAGGAGACCCAAACAAACCTAAGGCTCATCCAAATAAAAAAACTCTATAAAACTTACCATAGGGGTGGCGCAGAGTGCCAGCTGATTCCAGGCTTCAAGTTCAAGGCTTTGAAAAAGAGCGCCTTCTGCCGGCCAATGAGAATCGGCAGCTCCTGGACCGATCACGGCTATGCAGAAACCAGCAGCCAATCAGATCCTGTCGGATGACATAATCGGCCTGCGCCTCGGCTGCTGGAAATGAGAATTGGCCAATGAGAATCAGCGGCTCCTGGGCTGGACCAATCACGCCTATGCAGAAACCAGCATATTCGCAGCTATTTGCAGATCAAGACACCGGCCCTCAACCCGACCGGCCCAACCGGGAATTCTCCCGATTGGCCAATCCGGGCCTGCCGACAGAGGCCCTACTTCTGCCTGCAGGACTTACTGCCATCATGCCTCTGCCTGCCGCATGAACTGACAACACCTCTGCCTGCTACCTGAACTGGGGTCATTGTGCTGGTGCTCCAGGGCCCTTTAACCACTTAAGCCCCGGAAGATTTTACCCCCATTCCGACCAGGGGGTATTTTACGACTCGGCACTGCGTGACTTTAACTGACAATTGTGCAGTCATGCAATGTGGTACCCAAACGAAATTTACGTCCTTTTTTTCCCACAAACAGAGCTTTCTTTTGGTGGTATTTGATCACCTCTGCGCTTTTTATTTTTTGCGATATTAATAAAAAAAGAGAGACAATTTTGCAAAAAAATTACATTTTCAACTTTGTCTTTTAAAAAATATCCAATATACTCAATTTATGTATTTTTTTTTTGGCCAAAATATATTTAGCTACATGTCTTTGACAAAAAAAAATTCAATGAGCGTATTTTTATTGGTTTGCGCAAAAGTTATAGCGTCTACAAACTATGGTGTAAATACAGAAATTTACGCAGCTTTAATTTTTGACTGCCTATCTCATTTCATGAAGTGCTAAAATGGCAGGGCAGTACAAAACCCCCCCAAACTACCACTTTTTGGAAAGTAGACATCCTAAGGAATGTTCTGAGAGGCATGTTGAGCTCATTGAATATTTCATTTTTTTGTCACAGGTGTTTGAAAAATGACTAAAAATTTTTTTTTTTTTTTTTTTTACACAAAGTTGTCATTGAAATGATATATTGCTCACACATGCCATGGGTATATGTGTAATTACACCCCAAAATATATTCTGCTGCTTCTCCTGAGTACAGGGATACCACATATGTGGGACTTTTTGGGAGCCTAGCTGTGTACGGGACCACAAAAACAAATCCCCACCATCAGAATTTCAAAGGGCGTACATTTTTCATTGCATTTTCTCACTACCTCTAACGGTTTAGGAGGCCCTGAAATGTCAAGATACCACAAACCCCCCCCAAATGACCCCATTTTGGAAAGTAGACACCCCAAGCTGTTTGCTAAGAGGCATGGTGAGTCCATGGAATATTTTATATTTTACCACAAGTTTTGGGAATATTACTATTTTTTTTTTTTATTTTTTTTTTTTACACAACGTTGTCACTAAAAGATAAAATTCTCACACATGACATGGGTATATGTGGAATTACACCCCAAAATACATTCTGCCACTTCTCCTGAGTATGGGGATGCCCTATGTGTGAGACTTTTTGGGAGCCTAGCTGTGTACAGGACCGCGAAAACCAATCAACACTCCCAGGTTTTCTAATGGCGTAAATTGTGCATGTCACCTCTGCACTACCTGTCACAGTTTCGGAGGCCCTAAAATTCCAAGATAGCACAAACCCCCCCCCAAATGACCCCATTTCGGAAAGTAGACACCCCAAGCTATTTGCTGAGAGGCATGGTGAGTCCATGGAATATTTTATATTCTGCCACAAGTTCCGGGAAATACATATATATATATATTTTTTTTTTTTTTCACAAAGTTGTCAGTAAATGAAATATTGCTCACACATGCCATGGGTATATGTGAAATGACACCCCAAAATACATTCTGCTGCTTCTCCTGAGTACAGGGATACCCCATGTGTGAGACTTTTTTGCAGTCTAGCCGAGTACAGGTCCCCGAAAACCAGTCCCCGCTTTCAGGCTTTCCAAGGGCGTAAATTGTTGATTTCACTCCTGACTACCTATCACAGTTTCGGAGGCCCTAAAATTCCAAGATAGCACAAAACCCCCCCAAATGACCCCATTTTGGAAAGTAGACACCCCAAGCTATTTGCTGAGAGGCATGGTGAGTCCATGGAATATTTTATATTCTGCCACAAATTCCGGGAAATACATATATATATATATTTTTTTTTTTTTCACAAAGTTGTCAGTAAATGAAATATTGCTCACACATGCCATGGGTATATGTGAAATGACACCCCAAAATACATTCTGCTGCTTCTCCTGAGTACAGGGATACCCCATGTGTGAGACTTTTTTGCAGTCTAGCCGAGTACAGGTCCCCGAAAACCAGTCCCCGCTTTCAGGCTTTCCAAGGGCGTAAATTGTTGATTTCACTCCTGACTACCTATCACAGTTTCGGAGGCCCTAAAATTCCAAGATAGCACAAAACCCCCCCAAGTGACCCCATTTTGGAAAGTAGACACCCCAAGCTATTTGCTGAGAGGCATGGTGAGTCCATGGAATATTTTATATTTTGCCACAAGTTCCGGGAAATATATATATATATATATATATATATTTTTTTTTTTTTTCACAAAGTTGTCAGTAAATGAAATATTGCTCACACATGCCATGGGTATATGTGAAATGACACCCCAAAATACATTCTGCTGCTTCTCCTGAGTACAGGGATACCCCATGTGTGAGACTTTTTTGCAGTCTAGCCGAGTACAGGTCCCCGAAAACCAGTCCCCGCTTTCAGGCTTTCCAAGGGCGTAAATTGTTGATTTCACTCCTGACTACCTATCACAGTTTCGGAGGCCCTAAAATTCCAAGATAGCACAAAACCCCCCCAAATGACCCCATTTTGGAAAGTAGACACCCCAAGCTATTTGCTGAGAGGCATGGTGAGTCCATGGAATATTTTATATTTTGCCACAAGTTCCGGGAAATATATATATATATATATATATATATATTTTTTTTTTTTACACAAAGTTGTCAGTAAATGATATATTGCTCACACATGCCATGGGTATATGTGAACTGACACCCCAAAATACATTCTGCTGCTTCTCCTGAGTATAGGGATACCCCATGTGTGAGACTTTTTTGCAGTCTAGCCGAGTACAGGACCCCGAAAACCAATCATCGCCTTCAGGCTTTCCAAGGGCGTAAATTGTTGATTTCACTCCTGACTACCTATCACAGTTTTGGAGGCCATGAAATGCCAAGACAGCACAACCCCCCCCCCCCCCCAAATGACCCCTTTTCGGAAAGTAGACACCCTGAGCTATTTGCAGAGAGGCATGTTGAGTGTTTTGCAGATCTCACTTTTTGTCACAAAGTTTTGGAAATTGAAAAAAGAGGAAAAAAAATGCATTTTCCTGTTTTTTCTTCATTTTCCAAAAAAAATGAGAGCTGCAAAATACTCACCATGCCTCTCAGCAAATAGATTGGAGTGTCTACTTTGCAAAATTGGGTCATTTGGGGGGGGTTTGTGCAATCTTGGCTTTTTATGGACTTCAAAAGTGTGATAGGTAGTAAGGAGTGAGATCAACAATTTACGCCCTTAGAAAGCCTAAAGGTGCGCATTGGTTTTCCGGGTCCTGTACGCGGCTAGACTGACAAAAAGTCTCACACATGGGGTATCATTGTACTCAGGAGAAGCAGCAGAATGTATTTTGGGGTGTCATTTCACATATACCCATGGCCTGTGTGAGCAATATATCATTTACTGACAACTTTGTGTAAAAAAATAAAAAAAAATAAAAAAATTTTTTTTCCTCGAAACTTGTGGCAAAATATAAACTATTCCATGGACTCACCATACTTCTCAGCCAGTAGCTTGGAGTGTCTACTTTGCAAAATGGGGTCATTTGGGGGGGTTTTGTGCCATCTTGAAATTTCAGGGCCTCTGAAACTGTGACAGGTAGTCAGGGGTAAAATCAGCAATTTACGCCATTAGAAAACCTGAAGATGTGGATTGGTTTTCGGGGGCGCGTACACAGCTAGGCTCCCAAAAAGTCTCACACATGTGGTATCCCTGTACTCAGGAGAAGCAAAAGAATGTCATTTCACATATTCCCATGGCATGCATGAGCAATATATTATTTAGTGACAACTTTCTGTAAAAAAACAACAACAAAAAAAAAAAATAATAATTTTCCCGAAACTTGTGGCAAAATATAAAATACTCCATGGACTCACCATGCCTCTCATAAAAAAGCTTTGGGTGTCTACTTTTCAAAAAGGGGTCATTAGGGGGGTGTTTGAACAGTCCCGGCATTTTATGCTCAATCTTATCCACACATCACCCACTCTTCTAACCACTTGAAAACCAAGCCTTTTCTGTGCCTTTTTGTTTACATGAAAAAATATTTTTTTTTTACTAGAAAATTACTTTGAACCCCCAAACATTATATATTTTTTTAAAGCAGAGGCCCTATAGAATAAAATGGTGGATGTTGCAAATTTTTTTGTCACACGGTATTTGCGCACAGATTTTCCAAACGCAATTTTTGCGAAAAAAATACATTTTTTTTTAATTTATTGCACAAATACACTATATAATTCCAATTTTTTTGGTAAAATTTAAAAGATGATCTTATGCCGAGTTCATAGACACCTAACATGACATGCTTTAAAAATTGCGCATGCCTGCGCAGCGACAAAAACGTATGTACATTTTTGAAAACCTTTAAAAGTCTCTACAGGTTACCACTTTAGACTTACAGAGGAGGTCTACTGCAAGAATTACTGCACTCGATCTGGCGATCGCGGCGATACCTCACATGCATGCTGCAATTGTGGTTTACATATGACACTAGACCACCGCTTGCGTGCGCCATTGCGCGCAAGCACCGGGGGTAAGGGGGGGGGGCTCAATTTTTTTTTTTTTTTCTTTTGCTTTTTTATGTTATTTTGACACCTTTCCTTTAATTTTTTTTTTTTTAAATCATTTTTATTGTTATCATAGTGAATTTAAATATCCCCTATGATAGCAATCTGTGGTGACAGGTACTCTTTTTTAAAAAAATTGGGGTCTTTTAGACTCTAGATCTCTCCTCTGACCTTAACGCATCTGACCACACCAAAATTGGTGTGATAAAATACTTTCCCAATTTCCCAATGGCCCTGTTTATTTCTGGCGAAACAGAAGTCATAAAATGCTCGTAGCCTCCGGCATCTTAGGCCATAGAGATGATTGGAGCCATTCTCATCTCCAATTAGCTCTATGGTTAGATAATTGAACCACCGGCTGCACTCTCGGGTTAACCGGTGGGACAGGAGAGCCAGAGAAAAACCATGGAAGGCTGCGGAAGGCGGCGGTGGGGGGGGGAGGCCCCTCCCACTGCATGTAAAAGCAGTCTAGCGGCCAATTACCTGCTAGAATTGCTTTTACATGTAAGCCGACCGCTGGCTGTAAAAAACGATACCAAGATGATGCCTAAATCTGCAGGCATCATCCTGGTATAACCACTCAAAGTCCAGCAACGTACCAGTACATTGCTGGTCCTTGTTTGGCATATAGGTTTTTTTTTTTTTCATGCAGCCTGTGGGCTGAACGGAAAAAAAGAGAACCTATCAGAAATCAGCACAGGAATAATGCGTAGTATTACTCATCATTAACCGCCCAAACAACCACCCACTGAATTTAATGATGGGTATACACTGCGCTATCCACGTATACCAAAATAGGATTTTAACTGCAGTGCTGAAATCAGAAAATCACCACAGCTGCTATCAGCAAAGGTATCCATATATGCTGAGCGCAAACACTGTTTGTGTCAGAATATATAAAATCAATGCGTGGTAGCCGACAAGTACCTGCAAGAGAAACAGGTCACAAAAGAATGAAAAAACAAACAAAGGACATTGAAAAAAGTATAGTAGGAAGGAGTAGAAGGACATATAAAATGACTGACAACAACAGTTTTTGGATCTTCATCATTAACCGCCCAAACAACCACCCACTGAATTTAATGATGGGTATACACGGCGCTATCCACGTATACCAAAATAGGATTTTAACTGCAGTGCTGAAATCAGAAAATCACCACAGCTGCTATCAGCAAAGGTATCCATATATGCTGAGCGCAAACACTGTTTGTGTCAGAATATATAAAATCAATGCGTGGTAGCCGACAAGTACCTGCAAGAGAAACAGGTCACAAAAGAATGAAAAAACAAACAAAGGACATTGAAAAAAGTATAGTAGGAAGGAGTAGAAGGACATATAAAATTACTGACACCACAACAGTTTTTGGATCCTTTTATTTTTCTTTCTAACTGTTCCTTTATTTCTTGATTTGGGAGGGACTGCGATCTTCTGCGATCTTCTCTTCCAGCTTGGGTCTCTCAAAATGTCGATGGACATCCAACATCCTTCGAGACCCTGTGTTTATGTGCCCTACACTGTGTCGTGCTGTACCCTACGCTAATAATCCACTAGTGTATGGTAGCGCTCGAAACATTCCCCGATGCAGAGACCAGGTTGGTCAGGACATTTGGGACAATAATAACGGGTGTCACGCCTAAATCCGCGCTTGCTACAGACACGACATCTTCTTTGGGGCCATCTTTGGGTAGGGGTACTCGGGAGGACATGTGAAAAATGCCTCTCATGCAGCCGTCTCACTGCATCTGGAAGGGGAAGTTGGGCAGGCATGCCTCCTGGGTACAGGTAGACAAGGATGATCTCTTCCTGGAATTCCCGGAAAGATCCAGTTCGTCCTGACGCCCTGTATAGGACAAAGGCGTTCAGCATAGCCAATTGGTATAGGTAAACAGACACTTTTTTGTACCAGCGTCTGGCTTTACGGGCAACTAAATACGGCGCCAAAAGCTGGTCGTTAAGGTCCACCCCTCCCATATTAAGGTTATATTCGTGGACACAGAGGGGTTTCTCCATAACGCCAGTTGCCGTAGGAATTTGGATCGTCGTGTCTGGGTGAAGGGAGGACAGAACATAAACATCCCGTGTATCCTTCCACTTCACCGCAAGCAATTTGTCAGTTTTCAAGCAGGCTCTCGCCCCCCGACTAAGACGGGAATCTACAAGCCGTTGGGGGAAGCCCCGGCGATTAGGTCGCACGGTGCCACATGCGCCAATTTGTAAATCGAGAAGGTGACTAAATAGTGGCACGCTTGTGTAAAAGTTGTCCACGTACAAATGGTACCCCTTTCCGGATAAGGGTGACACCAAGTCCCAAACGATCTTACCGCTGCTCCCTATGTAGTCTGGGCAGTTGGGGGGCTCCACACAGCTATCTTTTCCCTCATAGACCCGGAAACTAACTGTAAAGCCTGTGGCCCTGTCACACAATTTATACAGTTTGACCCCGTACTTGGCACGCTTGCTGGGGAGGTACTGTTTCATAGCAAGGCGGCCAGTAAATTTAATCAGGGACTCGTCAACGCAGACAACTTGTTCGGGGGTAAACAAGGCTGAAAACCGCTGATTGAAGTGGTCTATGAGGGGCCGAATTTTGTGGAGCCGATCGTATGCAGGGTCTCCCCGAGGACGACAGAGTTCATTGTCGCTGAAATGCATAAATCGCAGAATTTGCTCGTATCTCGTCCTGGACATAGAGGCAGAGTACATGCGCATATGGTGAACTGGGCTAGTGGACCAATATAGCCGCAATTCACTCTGTTTAGTTATGCCCATGTGGAGGGAAAGGCCCAGAAAGATCTTAAATTCGGAAACCGTTATAGGTTTCCAGCCGAATTGTCTGGCAAGGTGTGAATTTGGGTTGGCGGCGATGAACTGTTGTGCATATAAATTTGATTGATCCACAATAGATCTGTAAAGATCTTCCGTGAAGAACAGCTCAAAAAAGTTCAGGGGCGTAAAACCAGCTGTCTCCACGTGGATTCCAGGTTGGGCGGTGAATGGGGGAAGTACTGGCGCTGTAGTATCAGTGGGTTGCCAATTAGGAAATGCCAGCGCATCAGGGAGGGCACTATGGGCTCTACGGGCCTGTCTACGAATACGCGGTGGCTGCAGGCCACTACTTGTGCTAGCCACCGCACCAGCTTCAACTGCACTTAGGGGACTCGCCACGTCACCAGGTCTTACTGCAGTGCTGGTTGTACTAGGTCCAGGTTGTACTAGGCCGCTGGCGCTTGCCAGGTCGCCAGAAGGATGAGCGGCACTAGTACCCACACTCTGCTCCATACGAGCACCCTGCGATTCCTGCATCACAACAACTTCAGAATGGGGTCGGGTACGCCTGGGTCTAACAGGGACCCATCTGTCGTCGGAGCTATCTGTCAGGGAGCCGCTGCCGTCATCAGGTTCATATACTGACACTAATTCGGTCATTGTAGCTTCCCCTTCGCTATCAGATGACTCGGTCAGCATATAACTGATAAGCTCTTCATCCCTGTACGAACGTTTGGTCATTTTGGTAACTAAATTTACCCGTACAGTGATGCGACTCACAGGTAATAAAAGCACCTGGTTGTCGAAGATTATTTCAAGCGCTACAAAAAAAAACTGCTAATGCTAGCAGGGATCAGGCCTGACTCTGCTAACACAGCGGTTTTGTGTCTTGTGTTTTTTTGCAAGTGACAGTAATCTATTGATTACTACACTTGCCTGGGTGAAAGGGTTAAACGCAGGTGCTGGCCGGAATCAGTACTGATCGTGCAAACACCGCGTTTTGGGAACCCTAAACTATGGGGGCGCTAGTATAGTTCTGATCAGATCAGATATTGATCTGTTCAAACACTATACTAGAAATGGAAGTGTAGGTGCGTGCGTGCGTGCGTGCGTGCGTGTGTGGCAATCAAGGGGTTACTTCTAAACTATGCGCCGGGGATCTGGGGGGGGTGGCGGGGACCCTAAACCTCCTTTGGGAAAGAAACTAGCTAGCTAGCGCAACCTCAAGTCACAATGACACCAATACAAAATACAGTAAAAACAGTATATTATGTGTGTATTAGTGCTAATGTGACAGAGGGTGTAGGGGTTAACGGGATGTGATCGGGGGGGATCAGGGGTTTAAATCTTTATTGGAAGGGACTGGCGGGTATCCTAAGGATAAAAGGAACGGTGGCAAGCGCTAAACCTGGTCACAAGTCACACTTATACGGGTATATAGAAAATGCTATATACTGTATACAGTGTGCGTTGTGGCAGGGGGTGTAGGGGTGATCAGGAGGGGATCAGGGGATTAAATCTTTATTGGGCGGGTGGCGGGGACCCTAAACCTCCTTGGGACACAAACTTAGTCGCCTGCGCTAATTCTGATCACAATGACACTAATACAAATATACAAAAACACAGTATTTTACGTTTGTATTAGTGCTGATGTGACAGAGGGTGTAGGGGTTAACTAGCGGTGATCAGGGGGGGATTAGGTGGGATCAGGGGCTTAAATCTTTATTAGGGGGGGGTGGCGGGTAATTCAAGTGGAAAAAGGGGGGTCGCAAGCGCTAGACCTGACCACAAATCACACTTATACGGGTATATAGCAAAATGCTATATACTGTATACGGTGTGTGTTATGGCAGGGGGTGTAGGGGTGATCAGGGGGGGGTCAGGGGCTTAAATCTTTATTGGGCGGGTGGCGGGGACCCTAAACCTTCTTGGGACAGAAACTTAGTCGCCTGCGCTAATTCTGATCACAATGACACTAATACAAAAATACAATAACACCGTATATTGCGTTTGTATTAGTGCTGATGTGACAGAGGGTGTAGGGGTTAACGGCGGTGATCAGGGGGGGGTCAGGGGAGATCAGTGGGTTAAATCTTTATTAGGGGGGGTGGGGGGTAATTTGAGTGGAAAAGGGGGGGTCGCAAGGGCTACACCTGTTCACAAATCACACTTATACAGGTATATAGGTATATGCTATATGCTGTATATAGTGTGTGTTGTGTCAGGTGCTGTAGGGGTTAATTGGGGGGGCGATCGGGGGTGAAATGTGCCTATCTAACTGTGTGTGGGTGTGCTTGGTGCAGTACTCACAGTAAGATGTGCTCTCCTCTCACGCTGGATCCAAAAAGACCGTTGTGGGGGGAGGGCACATCTCCTCTAAGCCTGTGTTTACATTTCACAGGCTTAGAGGGTGATCTGATTGGGCAGGACCGATCAACAGGTCCAGACCAAAAATGATTGGCCTGGACCTGATGACGGATCGGTTCTGAACCCAATCGAGTCATCGTCGGCGGCGGGGACGCGCGGGAGCGCGCACAGGGCCGGCAAATTGTGCTGACGTAGGCCTACGTCAGTTTGCCTGGCCGGGGCTGAGTGCCGACGTAGATCGTCGTGCGCCGGTCGTAAAGTGGTTAAAAGTGTAATAGGTGGTTGAGAAATGAAAAGTGTATTTTATGCTCCTAGAACGCCTGGAGGTGCTACTTCAATGTTGGACCTCTGTATGTGGCCTGGCTGTAAAAAAGTCTCACACATGTGGTATCGCCATACTCAGGAGGAGTAGCAGAATGTATTTTGGGGTGTAATTTTTGCTATGTATATGCTATGTGTTGGAAATATCTTATAAATGGACAACTTTGTGTAAAAAAAAAATGCTTTTCCATTTTTTTTCCACATTTTCCAAAAACTTCTGGAAAAAAATGACATGTTCAAAAGACTCATTATGCCTCATAGATTATACGTTGGGGTGTTTGCTTTCCAAAATGGGGTCATTTAGTGGGCTTTTCCATTGTGCTGGTGCTCCAGGGCCTTCAAATGTGTAATAGGTGGTTGAGAAATGAAAAGTGTATTTTATGCTCCTAGAACGCCTGGAGGTGCTACTTCAATGTTGGGCATCTGTATGTGGCCAGGCTGTGCAAAAGTCTCACACATGTGGTATCGCCATACTAAGGAGGAGTAGCAGAATGTATTTTGGGGTGTCATTTTTGCTATGTACATGCTATGTGTTGGAAATATCCTATAAATGGACAACTTTGTGTAAAAAAAAAATGCATTTTCATTTTTTTCCACATTGTCCAAAAACTTCTGGAAAAAAATGACATGTTCAAATACTCATTATGCCTCATAGAATATACGTTGGGGTGTTTGCTTTCCAAAATGGGGTCATTTAGTGGGCGTTTCCATTGTCCTGGTGCTCTAGGGCCTTCAAAAGTGTAACAGGTGGTCAACAAGCTAGATGTGTAGTTTATGCTCCTAGAACACCTGATGGTGCTCTTTGCATGTTGGGTCTTTCTATATGAGTAGACTGTGAAAAAGTCCCACACATGTGGTATCGCCATACTCAGGAGGAGTAACAGAATGTGTTTTGGGGTGTAGTTGCAAGTATGCATGTGCCATGTGAGAAAAATAACCTATTGGAAATGACAATTTTGTAAAAAAAAAAAAAAACATTTAATTTTGCAAAGAAATGTGGGAAAAAATGACAACTTCAAAAAACTCACCATGCCTCTTATTAAATACCTTGGAATGTCTACTTTCCAAAAAGGGGTAATTTGGGGGTCTGTAAGAATATTTAATAATAAATATCTTGCGCTCGTACTTCATTATATCAGTATATTTATACTGCTCTGAATATAGCAGTGTATTTATGGTTAATAAGCAAAGATCTGTGAAAAAGGAGAGTCTTCACCTATTGCCATAAATCAATGTCGAGAATTCTTTTTAATTGATTAATTTCTTTTTAAAAGCATATACCAATCTTAGTGAGTACAGTCTACAGTGTGGAATATATATAAAAATATTTATTCGCCAGACATGTAAACACAATATATGATCAAACAAGAAGTGACACAAAGAAACAACTCTACATAAAAAAAATACTAACTTCAAACAATCAATGCAATGTGATGTTTAGCTCAATAATGAAAGTGAAACTAAAACAAAGTGAAACAAAGTGAAAGTAAAACGAAAGTAAAACGAAAGCAAGATTACCATTTCTTCCCAGGTATAGTATAAGCCATAAATTAATGTTCTATATAAACAGACTACAATGGTCTGCGTAATCACATAGCCAAAGTCATTCCACTGCAGATGAAATGAGAATAAGCCATGCAAAACGGAAGACTTAAAATTGCAAATAATGCACTAAATCTGATATTAATAAAAATGTATAAAAACAAAAATCAGCTTTTTAGAGAAAAATCTACCATGGCTTATACGGCTGGGATTGTAATCTCCTTACCCTTAAATATGCAATATAAAACATATAAGGAAAGAATAAACAATTGTTGAATAAAATCAAATAACATAGCAAGGCATAATTACCACACTTAAGATAGTGTTACCAGAGTCCTAAGATGGATGCCAGTCTTAAGATGGTGGATTCCCTTCAAGTTTCAGATGAATGATGTGGATCAGGGAGTATGTCTGGATGAGTCTATTGAAAAATGTAATAGCGTGTGTGGTGTAAGTGTGAGGTGTGTTGTCAGTAGTGTAAAGTGTGTCCTCTCTCTCATCTGGGTTGGTCTTTTATATGGTAAGAACAAAGAGCTATAAAAATTACCATAAGTAAAACCCAGAGGGATGAAACATTATCCCAATTGGTTGGGATATTCTATACCTAAACTGGTGAGATCATAGACACCTCTTTTGATAATTAACCCCATACTTGGATAATAAAGTTAAATGATTTCTCTATATGTGAGATTAATCATATAACACAACATAAAACTTTCTCCAGACTCCCAGTACATACATAAATGTCCACCTGTATCTCCATCATTAACCTTGGCAAGTAATGCCATTTCAATAATTATATTATTTAACACAATATAATATTTTTATATGGGAAATCTGAAATTATCTCAAGACTGCACCCGGTATTTTGCCTCCAGAGGGCAGTATCGTATCGTTCATTAGATTTTGTATTTAGCATAATTTGAAACAATTACCCATCCTTCTTATCTCATGACCTCTGACCTGTCGGCTAGTGAAAAGCAATTACTTATTTGACCATGCCAAAGGGCTGTCAGATATAGTCTAGGTTTGGGAATATTTACGACACCTTGAGCATTAAACCAGTCCAAAGCAATTCTTATATAAACACTCCTACCACATGCCTTAACATGAAGTAATTCGTTTCACTTTAGTTTTAAGTCTAAGTAAGATGACTACTATGAGAATATAAACCCAAAATGTGATATAATGTTCCTAAATATATATGTATATGCCTCACATAATATAATAACATAATTATGGCTAATATCGTCTCACATATAATGATGTACCTTTAAAAAAACTTATATAGTTCATCTTTAAATGTTTGATGAGAAACACTGAGCCATTGTCTATTGTTAAATACTTATAGACAGACTGAGATATCACCCCCTTTAACATAGCGTCAGACTGACTAAGTTTTATCTGATCGAGATGTCAAAAGGGATCTTATTTACGATTACATAGAAATACAAAGATCTCTGTTGAAACCATAGACCCTTTGTAAGCCTGTGAGAGACATTTTGTTTAACAAGTATATATGAAGTTTGTTTCACCTTAAAAACAAGATGGACGCCATCCTGTTCAGAATCTCTTATGCATAATACGAAATATACATGGCTTTTAAAATCATTTTTCTTTTTACCTATTATTATTTTAATCAACCCCCAATAACCCCGACAGGTCATTTGTACTTTCCTGACTTGTTAGGGTCTTAAGAAATGAGATAGGCTGTCAGTACATTAGGTGTGATCAATTTTCATTGATTAGCATAATAGCTTGTAACATAATAGTTTGTAATAACTTTCACACAGACCAAATAATAAACACTTATTTGGGTTATTTTTACCAAAGATATGTAGAAGTATAAATTTTGGCCAAAATTTATGAAGAAAAATTACTAATTTGCAAAATTTTATAACAGAAACTAAAAAAAAATTGTTTTCGGTATTTTTTCATTTATAGCGCACAAAATAAAAAGCCCAGTGGTGATTAAATACCACCAAAAGAAAGCTCTATTTCTATGAAAAAAAGGACGAAAAATTCATATGGGTTTAGTGTTGCATGACCAAGTAATTGTCATTCAAAGTGTGAGAGCACTGAAAGCTAAAAATTGGTCTAGGCCGGAGGGGGGTTTAAGTCCCCAGTAGGCTAGTGGTTAAGTCTGTCCTGTGTGGCTGTTTTCTAGCTTCCTAACTCTACCTTCTCACCCTCTGGTACTCCGCTACACTCGCTTGACTGACCTGGTCAGTCGCACAACACTCCCAGTCGCACAACACTCACAGTCGCACAGCCCAGTCAGTCGCACAACACTCACAGTCACACAACCCAGTCAGTTGCACAGCCCGGTCAGTCGCACAACACTCACATTCGCACAACACTCAGTCGCACAACACTCACAGTCGCACAACACTCACAGTCGCACAGCACTCAGTCGCACAACACTCACAGTCGCACAGCCCGGTCAGTCGCACAACACTCACAGTCGCACAACACTCACAGTCGCACAACACTCAGTCGCACAACACTCACAGTCGCACATCCTGGTCAGTCGTACAACACTCACAGTCGCACAACACTCACAGTTGCACAGCTCGGTCAGTCGCACAACACTCACAGTCGCACAGCCCGGTCAGTCGCAAAACACTCACAGTCGCTCAACACTCACAGTCGCACAACACTCACCATTGCACAGCCCGGTCAGTCGCACAGCACTCGTAGTCGCACAACACTCACAGTTGCACAGCCCGGTCAGTCGCACAACACTCCGTCGCCCAGCCGGGTCAGTCGCACAGTCAGTCGCAGAGCACAGTCAGTCGCAGAGCACAGTCACCCACCACTCAGTCGCACAGCCTGGTCAGTCGCACAGCCCGGTCAGTCACAGTCGCAGAGCACAGTCAGTCGCCTACAGTCCCTAGCTATTCTCCTCTGGTTCCCCCCCCCCCCACCAGCTGCCAGGTTAAAATTGAACTTTTTGGCCAGAATGAGCAAAGGTACGTTTGCAGAAGAAGGGGCACAGAATTTAATGAAAAGAACCTCTGTCCAACTGTTAAGCATGGGGGTGGTCAATCATGCTTTAGGGTTGTATTGCAGCCAGTGGCACAGGGAACATCTCACAGGTAGAAGGAAAAATTGATTCAATAATATTTTAGCAAATTTTGGATGGTAACTTGATGCCATCTGTGAAAAAGCTGAAGTTAAAGAGAGGAAGGCTTCTACAAATGGATAATGATCCTAAACATACCTCGAAATCCACGGGGGATTACATCAAGAGGCGTAAACTGAAGGTTTTGCCATGGCCTTCACAATCTCCTGACCTCAACATAATTGAAAATCTATGGATAGACCTTAAAAGAGCAGATGCGTGACAGAAAGCCCAGAAATCTCAAAGAACTGGAAGACTTTTGTAAGGAAGAATGGGCAAAGATACCTCAAACAAGAATTGAAAGACTTGCCAAAGGGGGCAGTACAAAATATTAACTCTGCAGGGTGCCCAAACTTTTGCAGATGCCATTTTTTTGTTATTTTGAAAGTGTAAATGATGGAAATAAAAACTTTTGCTGACATATTATAAGAATGTCTAATCTGTAATTTGATGCCTTTTGGAGATTTTTCCATCTTTCCTTGTCTTCTTTATGCACATTAATACAAATTTTTACCTGGGGTGCCCAAACTTTCGATCCCCACTGTATTTGTGTCCTGCAACAATATTGCCTCTTTTGCGGAGTTAAGTCTGGTACACACAGCGCCAAACTCCCTGGCCAATTTTTTGAACAACTGGTGTGATAGACCAGTGGCCCCCCAATACCACACATATTGAAGTGGGGTGTTATTTAACAGTATAATTTTCTAAGAGTGTATTTTAGTCCTGCAAAAACTTGGCCTCTCTTGCTGTGTTAACTGTGCTACACACAGTTACAACAGTTACTGGCAAATTATTTGTAGAACTGTTGTAATAAACCTGTGGCCCCCCCAATACCACAGATTGAAGCGGGGTGTTATCTGCGTATACTTTCATAAGTGTATTTGTGTCCTGCAACAATATTACCTCTTTTGCTGGGTTAACTCTGATACATACAGTGCCAAACTCCCTGGCCAATTTTTTGAACAACTGGTGTGATAGACTAGTGCCCCCCCCCCAATACCCCATATTGAAGTGGGGTGTTATCTGAGTATACTTTTACAAGTGTATTTGTGTCCTGCAACAATATTGTCTCTTGCTGTGTTAACTGTGCTACACACAGTGACAACAGTTACTGGCCAATTTTTTGAACAACTGGTGTGATAGACCAGTGACCCCCCAATACCACATATTGAAGTGGGGTGTTATCTGAGTATACTTTTACAAGTGTATTTGTGTCCTGCAACAATATTGAGTCTTTTGCTGAGTTAAGTCTGCTACACACACTGCCAAACTCACTGGCCAATTTTTTGAACAACTGGTGTGATAGACCAGTGCCCCCCAATACCACATATTGAAGTGGGGTGTTTATTTAACAGTATAATTTTCTAAGAGTGTATTTTAGTCCTGCAAAAATTTGGCCTCTATTGCTGTTAACTGTGCTACACACAGTGACAACAGTTACTGGCCAATTATTTGTAGAACTGTTGTAATAAACCTGTGGCCCCCCAATACCACAGATTGAAGTGAGGTGTTATTTAACAATATACTTTTCTAATATTGTATTTTAGTCCTGCAAAAATGTGGCCTCTTTTGCTGTGTTAACTGTGCTACACACAGTGACAACAGTTACTAGCCAATTATTTGTAGGACTGGCGGACTGACGGACCGGCAGATAGGGAGGAGAGTCAGGCAGAACTTTCATTGCACAAGAGGTACAAAGCAGACTGCAAATGTATCAGGAGCGAGCCATCAACCATGTACAGTCACATCTGGCGCTCCCAGGATGCCGGCACATGGCTCCGCAGTGTGGGCTTTTTTTTAAATGTGTCCATTGCTAACAACAGTGTTGCCATCTGCAGCCTTTGCAGTCAACGCATAAGTCGCGGTAAGCCCAACACTCACTTAGGGACAACCGCCTTAAGAAGGCACCTGAAATCCCATCACCGAGCCCAGTGGAAGCAACACCATCAGAACCCACAAAGCCACACTCCAGGCTCTCACCGTCCAGCCTCTTCTCCTTCTCTTTCTCCTTCTCCATTCTCCTCACATTAGTCCTCCACTCCACCTTCCATGATGCCGTCGTCACGTTGTTCTGGAAAAAGGCAGGCTTCTGTGGCCCAAATGTTGGAGTGAAAAAAAAGGTGTCCGACACAAAGGTGTGGACGCTCTGAAGAGTGATGAACCCCTGGTCTACTGGGTGGGCAGGCTTGACCTCTGGCCAGAGCTTGCACAATTTGCAATGGAAATGTTGGCTTGCCCCCCGTCCAGGGTCCTGTCCGAAAGGACGTTCAGCGCAGCAGGGGGGATCGTGACCGATAAGTGCACTCGCCTAGCTCATGACAGTGTAGACTACCTCACATTTATAAAAATGAATGAGGCATGGATCTCTGAGGAATTCAACACGTGACCAGTAGACCATGTTTCATTGAAATTCCTCATGCCAGGCCACAAATATCCGCCAGACCACCATCCACCCACAGCAATTCCTGGTCCTTGGCTTCGCTAAATACAGCGGCATGAAAGGCATTTGAATGGCTAATTTTTGGGGCCTATACAGGCCGACACTTACTTCTGTATCCTGTGTGAATGCCTAATGTACCTCCAGTCATCAAATACTATGTTCTTAGCTGTCAGTTAAACTCTTGTGGGCTAATTTTTGGGGCCTATACAGGTCTTCAGTCTCCCCAGGGTGTTTAACCACTTGCCGACCCCCGCAAGTACATATACTGCGGCGGTCAGCCCCGTGCAGGCAAAGTGACCTATCCATACGTCACTAGCTCCCACCGCTCTGGGGCGCGCTCCCGCGCACCCCCGCCGCCGCTGATGACCTGATTGGGTTCAGAACCGATCAGTCATCAGGTCCAGGCCAATCATTGGCCAGGATCTGTTGATCGGTCCTGCCCAATCAGATTCTATTCTTAGCCTGTGTAATGTAAACACAGGCTCAGAAAAGAACTGCTCTCTCCTCCCATGATCCTTTTTGGATTCATAGAGAGGAGAGAGCACATCTAACTCTGAGTACTGCACCAAGCACGCATACACACACTTAAAAAGGCACATTTAACCCCCGATCACCTCCCCCCCCGGTTCACCCCTACACCCCCTGTCAAAACACACACTGTATACTGTATATAGCATTTTCCTATATACCCGTATAAGTGTGATTTGTGACCAGGTGTAGCGCTTGCAGCCTTTCCTTTTACACTTAAAATACCCGCCACCCCCCCCCCCTAAAAAAGATTTAACCCCCTGATCCCCCCCTGATCACCGACAGTTAACCCCTTCCCCCCTGTCACATTGCACACTAATACACACATAATATACTGTTTTTCTGTATTTTGTATTAGTGCGATTGTGACTTGAGTTAGCGCTAGCGACTCAGTTTCTGTCCCAAGTAGGTTTAGGGTCCCCGCCAACCCCCCCCCCCAATAAAGATTTAACCCCATGATCACCCCTACGCACACTGTATACAGTATATAGCATTTTCCTAAATACCCATATAAGTGTGACTTGTGACCAGGTTTAGCACTTGCCGCTGTTTCTTTTATACTTAGGATCAACGCCACCCCCTCCCAATAAAGATTTAACCCCCTGATCCCCCCTGATCACATCCAGTTAACCCCTTCCCCCCTGTCACATTGCACACTAATAAACAAGTAATATAGTGTTTTACTGTATCTTCTATTAGTGTGATTGTGACTTGAGTTAGCGCTAGCGAGTTCGTTTCTGTCCCAAGGAGGTTTAGGGTCCCTGCCACCCTCCCCAAAAAAAATTAGATAGGCAGATTTAATCCCCGATCGCCCTCCCCCCAGTTAACCCCTACACCCCCTGTCAAAACACACACTGTATACTGTATATAGCATTTTCCTATATACTCGTATAAGTGTGATTTGTGACCAGGTGTAGCGCTTGCGGCCGTTCCTTTTACACTTAAAATACCCGCCACCCCCCAATAAAGATTTAACCCCCTGATCCCCCCTGATCACCCCCAGTTAACCCCTTCCCCCCTGTCACATTGCACACTAATACACACGTAATACACTGTTTTTCTGTATTTTGTATTAGTGCGATTGTGACTTGAGTTAGCGCTAGCGACTCAGTTTCTGTCCCAAGTAGGTTTAGGGTCCCCGCCACCCCAAATAAAGATTTAACCCCCAGATCCCCCCCCTGATCACCCCTACACACACTGTATACAGTATATAGCATTTTCCTATATACCCGTATAAGTGTGAGTCTAAAATAGCGCAGAACCCCGGCGCATAGTTGAAATAACCCCTTGATTACCCCCCCCCCCCCCACACACACACACACACACACACACACACATACACTTCCATTACTAGTATAGTGTTTGAACAGATCAATATCTGATCTGATCACAACTATACTAGCGCCCCCATAGTTTAGGGTTTCCAAAACGCTGTGTTTGCACGATCAGCACTGATTCCTGCCAGCACCTGCGTTTAACCCCTCTGCCCAACACACCCCACCCAGGCATGTGTAGTAATCAATAAATTACTGTCACTTACAAAAAAACACAACACACAAAACCGCTGTGTTAGCAGAGTCAGGCCTGATCCCTGCTAGCATTAGCAGTTTTTTTTGGTAGCGGTTGAAATAGTCCTTGACAACGAGGTGCTTTTATTACCTGTGAGTCACACTACTGTACCGGTAAATTTAGTTAACTAAAATGTCCAAACGTTGGTACAGAGGCTTACAGTATACTGACCATGTCAGATGAGAGCGATGGGGAAGCCTCACTGGCAGAATCAGGGTCAGTATACGGACCTGATAACAGCAGCGGCTCCCTGACAGATAGCTCCGACAACAGATGGTTCCCTGTTAGACCCAGGTGTACCCGACCCCATTCTGGAGTTGTTAAGATGCAGGAATCGCAGGGTGCTCATATAGAGCAGAGTGTCGGTACTAGTGCCGCTCATCCTTCTGGTGGCCTGGCAAGCCCCAGCGGCCTAGTACACCCTGGACCTAGTACAACCAGCACTGCAGTAACACTTGGTGATGTGGCGAGTCCCATAAGTGCAGTTAAAGCTGGTGCGGTGGCTAGCACGAGTAGTGGCCCGCAGCCACCGTGTATTCGAAAACAGGCCTGTAGAGCCCATAGTGCCCTCCCTGATGCGCTGGCATATCCCAATTGGCAACCCACTGATTCTACAGCACCAGTACTTCCCCCATTTACTGCCCAACCTGGAATCCACGTGGAGACAGCTGGTTTTACGCCCCTGAATTTTTTTTAACTGTTCTTCACGGAAGATCTTTACGGATCTATTGTGGATCAATCAAATTTATATGCACAACAATTCATCGCCGCCAACCCAAATTCGCCCCTTGCCAGGCCATTTGACTGGAAACCTTTAATGGTTCCCGAATTTAAAATCTTTCTGGGCCTTTCCCTCAACATGGGCATAACCAAAAAGAGTGAATTGCGGCTATATTGGTCCACTAGCCCGCTTCACCATATGCGCGTGTTCTCTGCCTCCATGTCCAGGGCGAGATACGAGCAAATTCTGCGATTTATGCATTTCGACGACAATGAAATCTGTCGTCCTCGGGGAGACCCTGAATATTATCGGCTCCACAAAATTTGACCCCTCATAGACCACTTCAATCAGTGGTTTGCAGCCTTGTTTACGCCCGAACAAGTTGTCTGCGTTGATGAGTCCCTGATTACGTTTATTGGCCGCTTGCTATGAAACAGTACCTCCCCAGCAAGCGTGCCAGATACGGGGTCAAGCTGTACAAGCTCTGTGACAGGACCACAGGCTATACAGTTAGTTTCTGGGTCTATGAGGGAAAAGATAGCACTGTGGAGCCCCCCAACTGCCCAGACTACATAGGGAGCAGCGGCAAGATAGTTTGGGACTTGGTGTCACCCTTATCCGGAAAGGGGTACCATTTGTACGTGGACAACTTTTACACAAGCCTGCCACTATTTAGTCACCTTCTCGATTTACAAATTGGCGCATGTGGCACCGTGCGTCCTAATCGCCCGGGGATTCCCGCAACGGCTTGTAAATTCCCATCTTAGTCAGGGGGAGAGAGCCTGCATGAAAATGGACAAATTGATTGAAGTGAAGTGGAGGGATACACGAGATGTTTTCATTCTGTCCTCCCTTCACGCAGACACGATGATCCTAATTTTTACGGCAACTGGCATTATGGGGAAACCCCTCTCTGTCCACGACTACAACCTTAATATGGAAGGGGTGGACATTAACGACCAGCTTTTGGCCCCGTATTTAGTTGCCTGTAAAGCCAGACGCTGGTACAAAAAAGTGTCTGTTCATTTATTCCAATTGGCTATGCTGAACGCCTTTGTCCTATACAGGGCGTCTGGACTAACTGGATCCTTCCGAGAATTCCAGGAAGCGATCATCGAAGCCTACCTGTACCCAGGAGGTCTTCCTATCCAACTTCCCCTTCCAGATGCAGTGAGCCGGCTGCATGAGAGACATTTTCCACATGTCCTCCTGAGTACCCCTACCCAAAGACGCCCCCAAAGAAGATGTCGTGTCTGTAGCAGGCGCGGATGTAGGCGTGACACCCGCTATTATTGTCCCAGATGTCCTGACCAACCTGGTCTCTGCATTGGGGAATGTTTCTAGCGCTACCATACACTAGTGGAGTTATAGTGTAGGGTACAGCACGACATAGTGTAGGGCATACAAACACAGGGTCTCGAAAGATGTTCGATGGCTATCGACATTTTGAGAGACCCAAGCTGGAAAATCACAGTTCACAGAAAAAACAGTGTTACAAAAAAAAAAAATCCAAAAACAGTTGGCGTGTCAGTCATTTTTATGTTCTTCTACTCTTTCTACTGCACTTTTACTGTACTTTGTTTGTTTCTCATTCTTTTGTTAACCTGTTTCTCTTGCAGGTACCCGTCGGCTGCCACATTGATTTTATATATTCTGACACAAACAGCGTTTGCGCTCAGCATATATGGATACCTCTGATGGCAGCAGCTGTGGTAGGCTGATTTCATCACTGCAGTTAAAATACCTTTAGGTATACGTGGAATATTGTCACGTATACCCACCATTAAATCAGTGGGTTTGGCTGTTGGGCGGTTAATGGTGTGTAATACTACACAATATTCCTGTGGTGATTTCTGTTAGGTTCTCTTTTTTTTTTCGTTCAGCCCACAGGCTGCATGAAAAAAAAAAAACCTACACTATATGCCAAACAAGGACCAGCAGTGTACTGGTACGTTGCTGGACTTTGAGTGGTTATACCAGGATAATGCCTGCAGATTTAGGCATCACCTTGGTATAGTTTTTTACAGCCAGCGGTCGGCTTACATGTAAAGCAATCCTAGCGGATAATTGGACGCTAGACTGCTTTTACATGCAGTGGGAGGGGACTCTCCCCCCTCCCGCCGCCTTCTGTGGTTTTTCTCGGGCTTAACCCAAGAGTGGAGCCGGTGGTTCAGTTATCTAACCATAGAGCGGATTGGAGATGAGAATGGCTCCAATCATCTCTATGGCCTAAGATACCGGAAGCTACGAGCATTTCATGACTTCTGTTTCGCCAGAAATAAACAGTGCCATTGGGAAATTGGGAAAGTATTTTATCACACCAATTTTGGTGTGGTCAGATGCGTTAAGGTCAGAGGAGAGATCTAGAGCCTAAAAGACCCCAATTTTTTTTAAAAAGAGTACCTGTCACTACAGATAGCTATCATAGGGGATATTTAAATTCACTGTAATAACAATAAAAATGATAAAAAAAAAAAATGAAAGGAAAGGTGTCAAAATAACATAAAAAAGCAAAATAAATAAAAAATAAAAAAAATCAGCCCCCCCTCTCCCCCCGTGCTTGCGCGCAAAGGCGCACGCAAGCATTGGTCTAGTGTCATATGTAAACCGCAATTGCAGCATGCATGTGAGGTATCGCCGCGAATGCCAGGTTGAGGGCAGTAATTCTTGCAGTAGACCTCCTCTGTAAGTCTAAAGTGGTAACCTGTAAAGACTTTTAAAGGCTTTTAAAAATGTACGTAGTTTGTTGCCGCTGCACAGGCGTGCGCAATTTTTAAAGCATGTCATGTTTGGTATCTATGTACTCGGCATAAGATCACCTTTTAAATTTTACCAAACAATTTGGAATTATATAGTGTATTTGTGCATTAAATTTTAAAAAAAATTATTTTTTTCGCAGAAATTGCGTTTGGAAAATCTGTGCACAAATACCGTGTGACAAAAAAATTTGCAACATCCACCATTTTTAAGAAATTTATAATGTTTGGGGGTTTAAAGTAATTTTCTAGTAAAAAAAAAAATATGTTTTCATGTAAACAAAAAGTCACAGAAAAGGCTTGGTTTTCAAGTGGTTAGAAGAGTGGGTGATGTGTGGCTAAGATTGAGCATAAAATGCCGGGACAGCTCAAACACCCCCCAAATTACCCCTTTTTGAAAAGTAGACACCCAAAGCTATTTGCTGAGAGGCATATTGAGTCCATGGAGTATTTTATATTTTGCCCTGAGTTTTGGGAAGGTGACAATTTGTTTTTGTTTTTGTTTTTTTATTTTACACAAAGTTGTCACGGGATGATATATTGCTCACGCATGCCATGGGTATATGTGAAATGACACCCCAAAATACATTCTGCTGCTTCTCCTGAGTACAGGGATACCACATTTGTGAGACTTTTTGGGAGCCTAACTGTGTACGGGACCCCGAAAATCAATCCCCCCCTTCAGGTTTTCTAATGGCGTAAATTGTGCATTTTACCTCCGCACTACCCATTACAGTTTCAGAGGCCCTGAAATTTCAAGATAGCACAAAACCCCCCCAAATGACCCCATTTTGCAAAGTAAACACTCCAAGCTATTAGCTGAGAGGCATTGTGAGTCCATGGCATAGTTTATATTTTGACACAAGTTTCAGGAAAATTATTATTCCTTTTTTTTTTTGTTTTTTTACACAAAGTTGTCACTAAATGATATATTGCTCACACATGCCATGGGTATATGAGGAATGACACCCCAAAATACATTCTGCTGCTTCTCCTGAGTACAGGGATACCCCATGTGTGAGACTTTTTGGCAGTCTAGCCGCGTACAGGACCCCGAAAACCAATCCCCACCTTCAGGCTTTCTAAGGGCGTAAATTGTTGATTTCACTCCTTACTACCTATCACACTTTTGAAGGCTTGGGGTGTCTACTTTGCAAAATGGGGTCATTTGGGGGGTTTTACTATCTTGGAATTTTAGGGCCTCCGAAACTATGACAGGTAGTGCAGAGGTGAAATGCACAATTTACGCCATTAGAAAACCTAAAAGTGGTGATTGCTTTCAGGGTCCTGTACACAGCTGGCTCCCAAAAAGTCTCACACATGTGGTATCCCTGTACTCAGGAGAAGCAGCAGAATGTATTTTTGGGGTGTCATTCCACATATACCCATGTCATGTGTGAGAAATGTATCTTTTAGTGACAACTTTGTGTTAAAAAAAAAAAAAAAACTGTAATTTTCCCAAAACTTGTGGCAAAATATAAAATATTCCATGGATTCACCATGCCTCTCAGCAATCATCTTGGGGTGTCTACTTTCCAAAATGGGGTAATTTGGGGGGTTTTGTGCTATCTTGACATTTCAGGGCCTCCTAAACCGTTATAGGTAGTGAGAAAATGCAATGAAAAATGTACGCCCTTTGAAATTCTGATGGTGGGGATTGGATTTCGAGGTCCCGTACACAGCTATGCTCCCAAAAAGTCTCACATATGTGGTATCACTGTACTCAGGAAAAGCAGCAGAATATATTTTGGGGTGTAATTACACATATACCCATGGCATGTGTGAGCAATATATAATTTCAATGACAACTTTGTGTAAAAAAAAAAAATATATTTTTTTGGTCATTTTTCAAACACCTGTGACAAAAAAATGAAATATTCAATGAGCTCAACATACCTCTCAGAACATTCCTTAGGATGTCTACTTTCCAAAAAGTGGTAATTTAGGGGGGGGGGGGGTTGTACTGCCCTACCATTTTAGCACTTCATGAAATGAGATAGACAGTCAGAAATTAAAGCTGCGTAAATTCCAGTATTTACACCATAGTTTGTAGATGCTATAACTTAAACCAATAAAAATACGCTCATTGAGATTTTTTTTGTCAAAGACATGTAGCTAAACACATTTTGGCCAAAATATATGACATAAATTGAGTATATTGGATATTTTTTAAAAGACAAAGTTGAAAATGTCATTTTTTCTCAAAATTTTCGCTTTTTTATTAATATCGCAAAAAATAAAAAGCCCAGAGGTGATCAAATACCACCAAAACCTCTGTTTGTGGACCTAAATTTTGTTTGGGTACAGCATTGCATGACCGCGCAATTGTCAGTAAAAGTCACGCAGTGCCAAGTTGAAAAAAGGGCTCTGGTCTTTGAGCAGCCAAATCCTCCGGGGCTTAAGTGGTTAAATAGGGCGCCCAATTAGGCTTCGCCCTTTGCCCTGCTGCAGTCAATTACAATTCAGGCTTGGATAAGGGAAAAAAGCCTTCTTTTCCTTATCCAAGATGGCTGCCGGCTTCCTAGGCCGCACTGCACATGCGCCGGTGTCCCTTGGACTCCAAAAACATGGCCACGGCGGAGACAGTGGCTACTGTGCATGCGCGAGCTGCCGGATCATGTGGGGGCGCCACTGCAGTGAAGATACAAGCCACCCGTGATCGCTGAGCCTCCTCACCGCTCCCAAAAGGGACAGAGAGCCATTAGACCACCAGGGAATGTTTTTGGAATACACCAGGAGAAATACAAGGGGGGGAAAAAAAAACATTGTCCCAGTACCTAGAAAACTAGCAGAAACGTAAAAAATGAGAAAGAGAAAGAACACACATGCTGCCCCTGCTGCTTTAAACAGATCTCACAACATGGCACTCACAAGAGGGAATATACAAAGAGGACTCCGCACCCCAAAAAAACACCAAAAGGTGATTCGCAACCTTATCGGCACCTTTAGCAGCCTAAGATCTGGGACTGTGATCTGGTAGAGGCTGAACCCAGTGGACTCCGACGTAATCGGCAGGTAAGAGCATTCCACTTGAATATGATGGTCTATAGGTGTTTATCTTTTGAGGACAAAAAGGAGAATGGGGAGATTGCTCTCATGCTTTTATAGATTTAAACAGGTCCTGTGTGTGGATATAGGGGCGGAGCTATATCATGTGTTTGATGCTATGTTGGCGTCAGGAAATGGTGTTATAACCCCATGGGTCTCAAATGCTAAAACAAGATGGCAGCCAAACATGTGGTTGACACAAAATGGTGGCACTGAGAACCACCAGCCACAACAGAAGTTACATAGTTACATAGTTAGTCAGGTTGAAAAAAGACACAAGTCCATCCGGTTCAACCAAAAAAAAAACAGTATTGAAAACCCAACCATACAATCCCATATACTCAATCCTATACCCGCTGTTGATCCAGGCGAATGGCGGAAGGCGAAAATAAACCCCAGCAAAGCATGATCCATTTTGCTACAGCAGAGGAAAAAATTCCTTCCTGATCCCCCAAGAGACAATCGGATATTCCCTGGATCAACTTTACCTAAAAAAATTTTAGTACCCATTTATATAATGTACACCTAGCAAAGAATCCAGGCTTTTTTTAAAGCAATCTAGTGAGCTAGCCAGAACCACCTGTGGAGTCTATTCCACATTTTCACAGCTCTTATGGTGAAGAAACCTTTCCGTATTTGGAGACTAAATCTGTTTTCCTCTTGACGTAAAAGAGTGCCCCCTTGTCCTCTGTGTTGACCTTAAAGAGAACAACTCAACACCAAGTTCACTATATGGACCCCTTATGTATTTATACATGATGATCATATCCCCCCTTAATCTCCTTTTCTCAAGAGAGAATAAATTCAGTTCCTCTAATCTTTTCTCATAGCTGAGGTCCTTCATGCCTCTTATCAGTTTGGTTGCCCTTCTCTGCACTTTCTCCAGTTCCCCAATACCTTTTTTAAGAACTGGTGCCCAAAACTGAACTGCATATTCCAGATGAGGTCTTACTAATGATCTGTGCAGGGGCAAACGATTTCTCTCTCTCTGGAGTCCATGACTCTGTTAATACAAGAAAGGACTTGCTTTGGAAACAGCAGCTTGGCATTGCATACTATTATTAAGCTTATGATCTACCAGAACACCCAGATCCTTCTCCACTATGGATTCCCCAGTTCTACTCCACCTAGTATGTATGATGCATGCATATTCTGTTGCAGAGTGCGATCACTGGGGGCAGCGGAGTCCATTCAGATCAGAAATTGTGGAGTAAACAGGAACTGGCCTCTTTATTGGAACATAACACAGAAAGCAAAAGATGTCACCTCATTGTAATAAGAACAACAGACAGGAAGAGATAACCAACAAGTTCAGTACAGTGTACAGGATATTACAACACATCATAGAAATGCATAGCATAACACTGAGCATTAGCGAAATCTAGTGTCCTATTTGTGAACTGCAGTTAATCTGCTAAGCTGAAAGCTGTTGTATCTCCAACACCCCTTCTCAACTGCTAAGGCTTAGTCTATTAAACCCATCTTCTTTGTAAGCCTTGAGTGTCTTTCAGCGGTCAGAGGCTTTGTAAGGATATCTGCTGTCATATCCTCAGTTGGGCAATAAAGTAACTCAAGAAGACCTTGCTCTTGAAGATCCCTAAGAAAGTGGAACTTCACATCAATGTGCTTGGTTCTTGAATTAACTCCTTCCATGTGCGCAAGTGCGAGGCATCCTTGATTGTCCTTATAGATTTCTGTTGGTCCCATCTGTGGTTGACCCAAATCTGTTAATAGCTGTCTTAGCCATATAACTTCTTGGCTTGCCTGCGCTGCAGCAACGTATTCTGCTTCAGTAGATGACAGTGAAACAGAGAGTTGCTTTTTACTAGTCCAACTGATGGCACCTCCTGACAGAAAAAATAAGTAGCCACTGGTAGATTTCCTGTCGCTGGTGTCTCCTGCCAGTCAGCATCCACATATCCTGTTAAGGTGCTCTCATCACTTGCTGGTAACTTTAGCTTGTAGTGCAAAGTCCCTTTAAGATAGCGAATGATTCGCTTTACAGCATTCCAGTCCTTTTGACTTGGCATTGAAACCTTTCTGCATAGGATTCCAACAGTTGCTGCAATGTCGGGCCTTGTAGCAGTGGTAAGATACAGCAATTTCCCTATTGCCTTCCTGTATTGAGTATTAGTAGGTAATTGGTTATCTTGGCAATTCATCTCCTTTAGGTAGTTGGTTTCCATAGGAGACTTTACTGGTTTGGCATCTTCCATTCCAAATGTTTCAGTTATTTCTTGTATTTTGTGTCTTTAGTTCAGAAGAAAGCTGCCATCTTCCTCTCTCTCGATATGGATGCTGAGGTAATTCTTTATGTTGCCAAGATCTTTGGTGTTGAAGTTCTGATTTAGTTTTTCTAGTATTTCTGCTTCATCCCCTTCTTGCTCAAAGCAAATCAGGATATCATCCACATAAATAATCATATAGACCCATGTGTCTGCCAATTTCTTTGTGTATAAGCGGGGGTCCGCTTTACTCCTCAGAAAGTTTTGATGTGTAAGCACTTCATTTATTTTTATATTCCACTGCTTGTTTTAGACCAAATATACTCCTGCGAAGTTTGCAAACTAGGTCTGGCCTTTGTTCATCTTTGAACCCTGGCGGCTGTTCCACGTAAATCTCTTCTGTTAGCTCGCCATGTAGAAACGCGGTGTGCTTGACTACTGGTGCAAATGTCTCGTCATAGTCCTCTCCATATTTTTGAGAATAGACCTTGGCTACTAGCCTTGCTTTGTATCGCTCAATTGTGCCATCTGCATCGTATTTCACTTTAAAAGTCCATTTACAGCCTATGGCTTTCCTTCCGGGTGGTAGTTCTGTAAGTGTCCATGTTTTAGTGTCATGCATGGATTTTATCTCTTCATCAGCAGCCTTTATCCATTTACTTACTTCTTGTTCTGAAAGCTGAGATATATCTTCCCAGGTTGCAGGTTCATTGATACTGGCAGTACTTGCTTTGTATGAGAGACGTACAGGTGGTTTACCTTTGTTTTCTCTTGTTGAATGTCTCGGTTTTGTGTCTGAGCCTTCTTGTGATTGCTCTTCAGTACTGGTAGAGTTTGCACTCACTTCAACTGTTTGTTCAGAAGTTACAGAGATAGGCTGGTCAATGTCAGTTTTCCCTTCTATTTTTGCTTCTACTGTTGTCATTACATTGTCTCTTAAATCTTCAACAAAAGTTATGCTGTTGCTAATGGTAACCTTGTCTGTTTTGGGATTTAAGATTCTGTAACATTTGATATTGTCACTGTATCCAACTAATATACCTTCAAATGCTCTGTTTTGGAGTTTGGTGCGTTTTTTCTTCAGGTATGTAGATGAATGCTTTGCATCCAAAAACTCTTAGGTGTTTTACATTTGGCTTCTCGTTGTGCCAAAGTTCATATGGAGTTTTCTCTATTGTTCTGGAAAGAAGTCTGTTCTGCAAATATGTAGCTGTCATAGCTGCTTCACCCCAGTATTTTTGTGGTAGTCCAGAGTCTGTCAGCATACATCTGATCATTTCAGTCAGAGTTCTGTTCTTTCTTTCAGTTACTCCATTTTGTTCTGGTGTATATGGGACTGTCTTTTGATGTTCTATTCCATTCTGTTTTAAGTACTCTTGTATCTTATATCCTGTGAATTCACCTCCATTATCGCTCCGAAGTATGAGAGGCTTCCTCTGAAACTTGTTACTGGTCTTTATTATATAGTCTTGTCATTTGTCAAAAACTTAACTCTTGTGTTACATTAGGTAGGTGACTGTGTATCTTGAATAGTCGTCTATGAAAGTCACTATGTACCTTTTGCCTCCAGGTGTAGGTGGGTTTAGGGGACCACACACGTCACTGTGAACTAAGTCAAGTGGTCTTGAAGCTCTCTTCTGACTGACTTTGGGAAGTATTGCTCTTGTAGCTTTGGATTTAATGCAACATTCACACTTCACAGTAACTGGACAAGGGGATATTGTCAGATTTCTCCTCTTGAGTTCCTGTATGCATTCTGGGTGTCTGTGACCTAGACGTCTGTGCCATATATGTATACAGTCATTGTGCTTGTGTGTATATAGTCTCACCTTTTCCTTCACTGTGTCAAGGTCACCTTGGAATTTTACAGTGAGTCCTCTGGCTGTTAGACGCTTCACAGATAAGAGTACTCCTTCTAGATTAGGAACATAAAGCACATCTTTCACTGGTATTGCTAGATTGTGTCCCGCATCATCAGGGCATACAAGGGTTCCATGCCCATATCCTTCTGCATGTATTTTGCTTCCATCTGCAAGATAAATAGTTTCTTTGTTGTTCAGATCAAGTTCTGTGAAAAAACTTCTATCACTCGTCATGTGACTGGTTGCCCCGAATCGATGCACCAGTCTTGACATTTATTGTTGCCTGTAGCTTTAAATGTGGCATTCCAGTTTCCTTCCCATGGATCATTGATTATGGCTTTGACCTTTTGTTTAGCATAAGAGGGACGATGTCTTATTTGCTCTGCTTTCCATATAGTACAGTCTTTCTTTATGTGTCCCTGTTTATGACATCTGAAACACACTCTGGTCTCTTTCCTGTGTAACCTTGCGTCTGTAGCTTTAAGAGTGGTTCTGGTGTTGGTTTCTGTGGAGTCATGCACTAATTCCTTTCTTCTCTGATACTCATCTATGAGCCTGGTTTTTACAAATGTTAGCGTCAGATCTGTCTCAGGTCCTGTCTCCAGTGCATTGATCAGTGCAGTATATGTATCGGGCAAACTGCATAACAATATGGCTGCAGCGTGGCTGTCTGTTATATTCTCCCCGATTGATCTGAGTTGCGCAATCACTTCCAGCATTGCGTTTATATGCTCCTGCATTTCCTGTTCTTTGCTAAGTCTCATTTTGTAAAGTTTCCGCAGTAGAAACAGCTTGCTGTTTAAACTGGATCTTTCATGCAGTCTTTTCAGCACATCCCACATGCCTTTCGCTGTGTCCTCATGGTGGCCCGTGCCTGTCTGTTTTTCTTGTCCCACTCCTGATTATTGTCCTGTGGCTCCCACAAGTCATCTCTAGATAATAGCATTTCCACTTTAAACTTCCATAGCTGATAATTGTCATTGTTCAGCTTGGCCACTGAGAGTTTAAGTTCTGAGTTTCCAGCCATTTTTCTCTCCTTAATATATGAACAGTCTTACTTGTCTTTGGAGATGTCACTGGAAAGCTTCCTTATGTCGATCTTTATCCGGATCCTGGGCCCATAACCTGTTGCAGAGTGCGATCACAGGGTGCAGTGGAGTCTATTCAGATCAGACATTGTGGAGTAAACAGGAACTGGCTTCTTTATTGGAACATAACACAGAAAGCAAAAGATGTCACCTCATTGTAATAAGAACAACAGACAGGAAGAGATAACCAACAAGTTCAGTACAGTGTACAGGATATTACAACACATCATAGAAATGCATAGCATATCACTGAGCATTAGCGACATCTAGTGTCCTATTTGTGAACTGCAGTTAATCTGCTAAACTGTAAGCTGTTGTATCTCCAACATATTCTTAGCCCCCAAGTGCATAACTTTACATTTATCAACATTAAACCTCATTTGCCACATAGTTGCCCAATGAAACAGTGCATTGAGGTCAGCTTGTAAGCTGGAGAAATCCTGTAAAGAAGTTATTCCACTGCAAAGCTTGGTGTCATCTGCAAAGACTGAAATGGTACTTTTAATCCCAGGCCCTATATCATTTATAAAGATATTAAAAAGTAAGGGTCCCAACACTGAACCTTGGGGTACACCACTGATAACTTTAGACCATTCAGAGTAAGAATCATTAACCACTACTCTCTGAATTTTCTATACAATTACAAACCGATCTTTCCAAGCCAGTAGACTTTACCTTACACATTACCCGTGTGTGGGGAACTGTGTCAAACACTTTTTCAAAATCCAAGTATACTACGTCCACAGACACCCATCTGTCCAAGGTTTTCCATAAAAAGAAATCAGGTTTGTTTGACAACTTCTGTCTTTCATGAATCCATGCTGTCTGTTGCTTAAAATATTTTTTTCCAGCAAGAACTCATCCATGTGGTCTTTTATTAAACTCTCCAATATCTTCCCGACTATAGAAGTTAAACTAACAGGTCTATAGTTACTTGGCAAAGACTTTGATCCCTTTTTAAATATAGGCACCACATTGGCCCTACGCCAATCCAGTGGTACTATTTTAGTCCTTAACGAGTCCCTATAAATTTGAAACAAAGGCTTAGAAATTACAGCGCTCAATTCTTTTAGGATGCGTGGGTGGATGCCATCTGGTCCAGGGGCTTTATCCACCCTTATTCTGTCTAAATATTTCTGGACCATATCACTTTTGAGCCATTGTGTATTACTGGGGGCTGTGTCAATACCGTCCTCATTATGGTCATGAGCCCCCCCCCCCCCCCATGCTCCTTTGTATATACAGAGCTGAAGAAAATATTTAATAAATGTGCCTTTTCTTTCTCCCCAGTCACCCACTCCTGATTATTTTGTAAAGGGCCTACAGTGCCTTGCGAAAGTATTCGGCCCCCTTATAATTTTGCCACATTTCAGACTTCAAACATAGAGATATAAAACTGTAATTTTATGTGAAGAATCAACAACAAGTGGGACACAATCATGAAGTGGAACGAAATTTATTGGATATTTCAAACTTTTTTAACAAATAAAAAACTGAAAAATTGGGCGTGCAAATTGGGCGTGCAAAATTATTCAACCCCCTTAAGTTAATACTTTGTAGCGCCATCTTTTGCTGCAAACACAGCTGTAAGTCGCTTGGGGTATGTCTCTATCAGTTTTGCACATCGAGAGACTGAAATTTTTGCCCAATTCCTCCTTGCAAAACAGCTCGAGCTCAGTGAGGTTGGATGGAGAGCGTTTGTGAACAACAGTTTTCAGTTCTTTCCACAGATTCTCGATTGGATTCAGGTCTGGACTTTGACTTGGCCATTCTAACACCTGGATATGTTTATTTGTGAACCATTCCATTGTAGATTTTGCTTTATTTGTAAAGAAAGGAAGAATCAGCGCAAGATTTCTAAAATTGGTGGACCCTAAAACTCTGATAAATAGATAAAAACTCTAACTGTTGAATATATAAAGACAGTAATAAATAGCAATAAATAATCCTCTTCTATACAGGTAAACACAATGAATGATGTGTAAAGTGCAAAAGTGATGAATGAAGTGCTCATGTACTGAAAGGATCATTTAAAAGTGATGATCCTCAATCACAAATAGGAAATATAAAGTGAAGTGATCACTATAGTAGAAAAGGTTCCAGACGAAAATTAGTGAGATACAGCTATCAAATAGCTTATGAAGTGAAAACGTGAACAACTGCAACACCAAGTTGCACAGTGATGGTCAAAATAACTAAATAAATCACCAGTGGAAATGATGAAATAAGTGACAGTGCACTAAAGGTGCCCACTATAATCAGATAGGCTGAATAAATAAGGTGCCAAATAACACAGAACACTTCCGGTGACCACCCAGTGCGATGTTTCGTGAGCTAGGAATCCACAATCAGGTGTAATGGCTGCTCCCCTCCATTAACACTCAATAGAGCGTTTTGGGTATAATAAATTACCCTGCAAATCCTCTGAACAACTCTCCAATCTGCTGAGGGGCTTCGATATTCACTCCTCACAATGTATCACATGGGCGGATCAGATATCTTCTATATTGGCATCCAGTGGACAGAAGTAATTACGATGCTCCTAGGATACTCGTTCACCAGAAAAAATAGGGAGGGCTCTCATAGTGTAGTATGTTAAATTAATATTTAATATCTCCAAATGAAATATACTTACATTTGAGAGGAGAAAAGAATGCGTATCATACAGTGCTGTAGGGTCCCGCCAATGCGGTCCGTTCCGATACTTCCGGTCTCGGCCGTAGACTGGAAGTGACATCACCAACGGCTTTTTTAAGAAAGACCCACATATTACAACACAGGTGGAAACAATAATAGGAATACCATAGTAGGACCGAACAATACAAGAACACCCAGACGAACACCAAAAACCACCACTAATAGCCCTTATTATAGAGAGTATGAACAAGGGGAATACTATCAACCTAACACCCAAACCCAACCATACAAACGGGATTTCCCCAACAGGGAATAGGGCTACCCACCAGGGCCAACATACCACCACAGAGGGAACAGAGGGTGGAACAGACCCCACCATGGCAGGGGTAGAGGGGGAAGGGGCAGACCTTGACACCAACCCTACCCATACTACCAACACCCACCACCACCACCACCCCCCAACCAGAATATGGCAGAGGGGAAAGAGACGGAGAGGCTGCAGGGGGGGGGGGCACGACAAAAAGAAAAAGAGAGTACTAGACCAGGGCATTTATAACCTGAGTGAAGAATCCTTTACAGAGGAAGAGCTCAGGGTACTGGATCAAGGCCTTAAATATGCCCCTGACAAACAATTCAATGAATTTCAAAAATTCATGAGGAAAATCAACATTAAAAGGCACTTTAGCAATAAGGAAATAACTAATCAGACAGAGACAAATACAGTGTACCAACACAGTCAGCTGAGAAACAAATCCATATTCAATCCTAAACCACCCAATAACCACTATATGGAAACCTTCAAATCTATGGTCACACAAGACCTTAAGAAAATTACCAAATAGAAAGGTAGAAGCAAAAAAGACATCTGGGAGGGTATTAAGAAATTATAACGAAGGAAAAACATAGTTATCCGTCCAGTGGATACGGGGGGAGGCGTAGTTATTTTAAAGAAAGGAACATACATGAAGGAACTTAACCGCTTGGTGCAAGATCTGTCCACATATGAAAAACTGAAAAATAACCCCACTAATAAATATAGAAGCAAGTGCAAACTACTTTTAAAAAAAGCTCATAAGAGGGGAATATTGAACAAAAAGGAATACAGATATCTCATTCCCGACAACCCCAGGCTCCCAATAATATACCAAGTGCCTAAGATCCACAAGAACCCACTAGACCCCCCGGGTAGGCCCATAATAAGTGGAATCAATTCCATTTTTGCCAGAATAGGGGAATATCTGGATTACCATTTGCAACCACTAGCCCAATCATATCCTGCATATCTCAGGGACAGCAAACAGCTAATCAACATAGTGGAACGGAGTGGAAAGTGGCGAGGACATCATTATGGCAACCATAGATATCGAGTCTTTATATACTAACATAAACCAAGATGATGCACTTAGATCCGTTATGTGGGCCTTAAAAGAAAAAACGAGCCTCAAAAGAGAACAACAGACACTCATTGGTGAAAAGCTTGACCTAGTAATAGGAAGCAATTACTTTTGGCATAGTGGACAATACTATCGACAGCACAGGGGCGTAGCCATGGGGGCCAAGTACGCCCCCAGTGTGGCTAACATTTTCTTAGCAAATGGGAGGAGAACATTTTTGGGAAAAACATTGAGGACCTTATGATCTATAAAAGATATATAGACGATATATTCATAATATGGAAGGGAACAGAATATAATCCGAAGAAAGTCCTACAAGATATAAACATAAATAATTATAAAATAAGGTTTACAGGCATGTACAACAAACAAGAGGTCAACTTTTTAGATCTGACTATTTATCAAAAACAGCACAAATTTTATACTAAAACTTTTTTTAAAGAAACTGACCGCAACGGATACATTCCGACCCACAGCTGTCACCACCCTAGGTGGATTAAGGGGATCCCCAAGGGACAACTGATGAGGATGCGGCGAAACTGTAGAGATGATAAAGATTACAACCAACAAGCCAACCTAATCATTAACAGATTTATAGATAAAGGGTATGACAACCAAGAATTATCAGACCTAAAGAACCAAATTGGCAATATGGACAGAACAACCTTATTGAAAGACAAAATCAAAACCAACAATCACCCTAACCTTGCAATTTTTACACAATACCACAGCAATTTTAAAGAACTGGAAAAGATAGTGAAACAACATTGGCCTATTCTTCTGAGGGACACCACCCTCAAAAGTATCTTACTTTCTAGGCCACAATTTGTTTACTGCAGAGTCCCCAATCTCAGAGACAGGTTAGTGCTTAACCACTTGCCTACAGTGCACTTTCACCCCCTTCCTACCCAGACAGATTTTCAGCTTTCAGCGCTCTCACACTTTGAATGACAATTAGTCATGCAACACTGTACCCATAAAAAAATTGTGGCCATTTTTTCACACAAATAGAGCTTTCTTTTGATGGTATTTAATCACTACTGGGTTTTTTATGTTTTGTGCTATAAATAAAAAAAGACTGAAAATATTGTGAAAAAATGCATTTTTCTTTGTTTCTGTCTTAAAATTTTGCAAATTAGTAATTTTTCTTCACAAATTTTGGCCAAAATGTACACTGCTACTTATCTTTGGTAAAAATAACCCAAATAAGTGTATATTATTTGGTCTTTGTGAAAGTTATAGAGTCCACAAGTTATGGTGCTAATCATTAAAAATTTATCACACTTGATCACACCTGATGTACTGAAGGCCTATCTCATTTCTTGAGACACTAAAAAGTCAGGAAACTACAAATACCCCCCAAATGACCCCTTTTTGGAAAGTAGACATTCCAAGGTATTTAATAAGGGGCATGTGAGTTTTTTGAAGTTGTAATTTTTTCCCACAATTCTTTGCAAAATGAAGATTTTTTTTTTTACAAATTGACGTATTAACAGGTTATTTCTCTCACACAGCATATGTATACTTGCAGCTACACCCCAAAACACATTCTACTACTCCTCCTGAGTATGGCGATACCACATGTGTGAGACTTTTTCACAGCCTGGCCACATACAGAGGCCTAACATCCAAGTAGTACCGTCCGGCATTCTAGGAGCATAAATTACACATATAATTTCCTGACAACCTATCGCACTTTTGAAGACCCTGGAGCACCAGGACAATGGAAACCCCCATAAAATGACCCCATTTTGGAAAGCAAACACCCCAACGTATAATTTTTGAGGCATAATGAGTCTTTTGAACATGTCATTTTTTTCCACAAGTTTTTGGAAACTGTGGAAAGAAAATGAAAATGCATTTTTTTTTTTTTACACAAAGTTGTCCATTTATGAAATATTTCCAACACATAGCATGTACATAGCAAAAATTGCACCCCAAAATACATTCTGCTATTCCTCCTGAGTATGGCAATTCCACATGTGTAACACTTTTACACAGCCTAGCCACATACAGAGGCCTAACATCCAAATAGCACTTTACACAAAATTGTCCATTTATCCACTTTAAGACTGGTCCTATTTTTGACACTTGATGTTTACAAGCTAAAATCATTTTTTTGCTAGAAAACTACTTAGAACCCCCAAACATTATATATAGCAGCAGAGACCCTAGAGAATAAAATGGAGATCATTGCAATATCTTTTATCACACCATATTTGTGCAGCAGTCTTCCAAATGCAATTTTTTTGAAAATATTTCCCTTTTTTGAATTAAAAAATAAGAAAACAGTAAATTTAGCCCAATTTTTTTCCATAATGTGAAAGATAATTTTACGCCGAGTAATTAGATACCCAACATGTCATGCTTCAAAATTGCGCACGCTCACAGAATGGCGCCAAACATTGGTATTTAAAAATCCCCATAGGCAACATTATAAAAATTTCTACAGGTTACCAGCTTAGAGTTACAGCGGAGTACTTGCGTATGCATTCGCTTCTGCGCGTGAGCTAACGGGGACAGGGTGCCTTAATTTTTTTTTTTTTTCTATTTATTGCATTTATTATTTTTTTATTTTTACACAGTTTTAAAAAAAAAATGTTTTGCTCATTTTTATTCCTATTACAAGGAATGTAAACATCCCTTGTAATAGAAATAGGCATGACAGGTCCTCTTTATTGTGAGATCTGGGGTCAAAAAGACCTCACACCTCACAACTACACCTAAAAAAAAAAAAAAATTGTTGAGAAAGAAAAAAAAAAGCGGACCTTTAAACCGGTTGCTAGGCAACGACTTTTGATGTAGCTCCGGTCCTCCAAGACCATAGTCGAGTGAGGGCCATCTTGCCCTCACTCGACTTCCTGTCTCTGAGGATCCGGGACCGGATAGTTTTCCCCGCTGCCGGCGGGTCCGGTAAGCTGGGAAAACATCTGGGATGCGGTGGGAGGGGGGTGCACCTCTTCCCCTGCACCGTAAGGGTAATTCCGCAGCAAATCCGCCACTGGGACCACCATTATCTGAAAGCCGACTGCCCGCCGTTTAAAAAAATACCAGGGTTATGGGGGCTATCTGCTGCCATAACCCCAGTATTTAGCTTTAAATGGCCCACGTATATAGTCGTTAGGCGGTCGGTAAGTGTGCATGTATATAGCAAAAATTGCACCCCAAATTCGCATTCCCCGGTGCTCTCATCAGTCATGGAGAGGACCTGAAGGGCCTCCCCGCTGCTGTACATCTTTTTGACATGCTGGCTGTGATGGGCTGTGCGACGGGTGATGGTTGACTGCGGATGATCACTGATGGGTGACAGGTGACGATGACTGATGGGGTGACAGAGGACGATGACTGATGGGGTGACAGGTGACGATGACTGATGGGGTGACAGGTGACGATGACTGATGGGGTGACAGATGACGATGATTGATGGGGTGACAGATGACGATCACTGATGGGGTGACAAGTGACGATTGATGGGGTGACAGATGACGATCACTGATGGGGTGACAAGTGACGATGATTGATGGGGTGACAGGGGATGATCACTGATGGGGTGACAAGTGACGATGATTGATGGGGTGACAGGTGACGGTGATTGATGGGGTGACAGGTGACGGGCGATGGCCACCGATGGGTGACAGGTGACGGGCAATGGTGCACGGCGGTACTGATGGCAGTCTCTGGTGACAGGTGCACTTTAGGCAATGTTCACATGTGAGCGTAGCGATCATGGGCAGAATCACCGCGATTCTGCCCGCGATCTGGAAATCATTGCAATTCGCGGGACGCCTGTGCGTTGCCCATGATTTGCAATAGCACCCCAAACACTGTGCGATGTTGTCGCGATTTCTGCCTGCCGAATAACGGTAACATTGCGTAAACAACGCATGACGCCCCAAAGAAGCTCTTGTACCTTTTTTGGGCATCAAGCGTTGTTTGCGCGATGTTACCATGATTCAGCAGGCGCCCCGCGATTTGCAATGATTTCCGGATCGCGGGCAGAATCGCGGTGATTCAGCCCATGATCGCTAAGCTCACATGTGAACATAGCCTAAAGTGCAGGGCGGCGCGCACACGATCGCGCGCATGCCCTGCCTGAATGGGCCGACGTCATACGAGGTCCGCCCAGAACAATGGCCACACCGTCCCGCCGTCATTTGACGGTGGGCGGGCGGCAAGTGGTTAACGTTCCAGACCCTCCCAAAACTATGATCTCTTTTTTAGATCACCAAGGTTTCTTTTCATGTGGAAAATGCAAACCCTGTCAAACAGTAAAAAACAGGATCAGAAAAACAACAACATTTAAATCCAACACTACCTCTAAAGAGTATAACATAAAAAAGCTGATAACATGCTCAAGTACACACGTTACCTATCTACTATCCTGCCCGTGCAGCTTACAATATGTAGGCCGCACTACACGTAAGCTCATGGTTAGAATAGGCGAACACCTAAGTAATATAAGAAAAGGGTTCACTAAGCATAGTGTCTCACAACATTTTAAAATTTATCACAATAGAGACCCTACTCTACTAACGTTCAGTGGGATCGACAAAATTGTCACCCACTGGCGTGGTAAAGATATGCGCATAGCAGTATCAAAAAATTTAACCTTTTGGATATATGAATTAGGGACAAAGCAATCCCAGGGTATGAATATAGATCTGTTTTATTACGGACTTTTAACCAAATGCATTTTTCTGTCTGATTATTTTGTAACTGTGAACGGATAGATCTCATAGATCGCATCCTTAAACTAGCAATAGAACCAATTTTATTAAATATTTTTAAATTACCTCAAACTATTTTAAATTAATTTTAAATTAATTTTAAATTAAACATAAATAAATCTTAAAGTAACACACACATAGTACGATGGAACCCCCACCCATCTTACATTAATCTTTTAATATTATATTTATACACCACCTATAGAAATGAAAACTGTTAAGTACAATAGGTCTGGGCCCTGACATTGACTATTACACACACCCTCTTCCTTCATGGTGGTTGTTTATAATTAAATACTTCCGCAAAACTATACTTATGTATAAACAAAGCAACTACACATGACATATATATAGCATGACACTTTAGCCGGAACCCAAGGGGGGTATCAATATAAATTAATATTACACAACTTGATATTGATATATATTTTTATAGTATATATATTATTATTATACAGGATTTATATAGCGCCAACAGTTTGCGCAGCGCTTTACAATGTGAGGGAAGACAATACAGTTACAATACAGTTCAAAACAGGAGGAACTAGAGGGCCCTGCTCGTTAGAGCTTACAATCTAGAAGGGAGGGTATATATTTTTTATATCCCTACAATAGATATTATGCAATTTTATATATACTGTTAGAGTAACTGCCCCTTATATATATATGCAGGGCTGCTGTTAGAAATCGCGGGGCCCCGTACAGACTACCTGGCAGGGCCCCCCCAAGAAAATATTAAAGATATATTTAGCTAAAATTACAACAAAATCCCTATTATCAGACACAAATATAACATAACTTGCATAATTCCTGCTAAATCTAAAAAAAAACTATGTTAAATAAAAAAGAAGATGAGATGAGAAAAATATCCAGGCTGGGCAGTTGGAGCTCAGTGATCAGAGAGACAGAGAGAGAGAGAAACAAAGTTACAATTTACAAATAAACTCCTGAGCAGAGATAAGTGCTGGGAGGGGGGGGGGCACACAAGGGAGGGGGATTAGTGAGGGACGACTGTCTCTTTCTCAACAGATAAGAGCCGGTTCACATATGAGCGATCCGACTTGCCGGGGCGACCTCACAGGTCGCGGTGCGCAGCTCGCATCGCAACCTCGGAGCGGCCGGCACGGACTTCATATCATTGAAGTCTATGACGGTCGCTCCGGGTCGCCCCAAAGAAGCTCCGGACCCTTTTTCTAAGTCGGAGCGACTTGTGTCGCTCCTATTAGAACGGGTCCACAGCTTCTCTATGGCAGGCGACCTATGGCGACCTGTCAGGCGACCAGGTCGCCTGACAGGTCGCCCCAGTGTGAACGGGGTCTAAAAGCTGATAGCAGGGAGAGAGGGACAGATCAGATTCAGGTGCTGGAGGAAGATTTCTGTATTTGTTGTCCATCACTAATCCCCCTCTCTGTGTGGGCCCCTCAGTGTGCTAGGGCCCCCTACAAGAGGGCTGGTGGTCCCCCCCTATCAGCGGCCCTGTATATATGTAAACACATAGTATTGTGACTACTAGATCTATGGAATAAATGCAAGACCACTATATCGCCACCTTCTGGCCAAAATAATACTGTATATGTACATGAATAGAGTGGGTATATTTGGGATATCTAACTTCCCGATAATAAGACTGAAATATAGTGGCAATAAAGAAGAAAATTAGAACTATGCCCAGAAAAAGAGCTTAGTAGACAATTACTCTCCGCCAATTAATGTTTTCTACGGATAAAGACATCTTGAGATACATCCGGCAACGGTATATGTTAATACAAAAGGGGCGGGACAGATCAGGATGGATGTGGCTTCCTTTTCTATTTAATGAGACTAACTGCCTCGTTCTGGGCCCTTGGTGAACCGCACACCACTTCCCCACTTCCGGGTTCGGCAAGCATGGCGCGGCTTTCACTAGCAGACATCCGATATAGCCGCAAGGCTTGGAGTCTGCAAAGGACTTTCAAATAAGGGCACCAGCACTTTTTGCTTTCTTTTATTGGGATTGCGGCTTTTATATTTTGAATAAAGAGAAAAACCTTTTACAAACGCCTGCACTATGAGGAGCCTTCTTTTGTTTCTTATGCCCCGAGTGCACACAGGAGCAGGAGCAAGGAGCAAGTTGTGGACCCCCGAGTACCCTCAGCACCCCCAGGAAATCGGTATCCACCAGAGAAAGATACACCCAAGCTTTTACTGATTCCTGTTGGCGTAAGCTCCCAGGAATCCACAGGATCTGGTAAGTGGGTCTTCCTACCATTTACCACCGGGAGACGAAGCGGAGGGTCACACCACCGTTGTATATGTGAAAAGCACCAGCACTTTGATTTGATTTGCACTGAAGGACTTTTTTGCACCATTTGCACCATTTAACAATATTTGCACATATATGGACTATTAATTTATATAATTTATTCTGTTTATGATATATTAAGCATTTTAGCTGCTATATGCTTGCATTTATAATCTGTTGAATTTTATGGTATCATTTACTATAGCACTTTAGTTGATGCGCCATTTTGCACGCACAACCGTTTATATATGCTATAAAGCATACCAGGTTTTAATTGTGGTTACATACTGTATATTACACATTATTTACACTAAGGCCCCATGCACACGGGGCGTTCAAAAAAACGTATGTCAAAGCTAGTTATGACGCCGAGAAAAACCGGCGTTAAAAACGCGCGTTAAACAGCGTTTGTCAAATTATGTTAATGAGCGTTAAGGCGCGTCAGCGCTAAACAGCATTTTTAAAAAAAAATAGTCCTCCTCCATTTTCCACACCCAAAATAACCACAATGCAATGTGTCGATGCCATTTTGGTGGGAGAGAGAGAGAGGAGACAGCATTTTCAGATCAGCTGAGAGTATTTTTACATTTCTGAGTCATGGATCCTGTTATGCAGAAGGTTGATGAGGCGATCCTGCTCATCATCTTGAGAAGGATGCGTAGAAGGAGACAGTTGGAGGAGGAGAATGAGAGGAGCAGACGGCGAAGGTTCTGGGTGCATCCTGTCATGTCGCAGCGTCTGTCCGTGGGGTACTTTACCACCATGTACACCCAACTCTGCATGTATCCGGACAAGTGGTACAACTTCTCACGTATGTCCGTTCCGCTTTTCGATGACCTGCTGGAGAAGCTCAGGCCAAGGCTATCCAGGATGGACACGAACATGCAAAGCAGTGTGTCACCGGAGGAAAGGCTGCTTGTGACACTTCGGTAAGTGAAATAATTTGTGGGTGTTTTGTCTAGGGTTAGTACTTGAGTTATGGTTAAGAGGGTTAGGTGGTGAGGTCCTAGTTAAAACATATTTTCAATGTATTTTTGAAAGATATATATATATATATATATATATATATATATATATATATATATATATATATATATTCTTTTATGTAATAATTTTTTCTTTAAATTTTTATTTTAGGTTTCTTGCTACTGGCCAAAGCTTTGTCTCCTTACACCACTATTTTCTGCTAGGTGTCTCCACGGTGGCCAAAATTGTTAAGGAAACATGTGCGGCAATATGGGAGGAGTTGAAGGAGGTGGTCATGCCGGAGCCGACTGAAGAGATGTGGGAAGCAGTTGTCGATGAGTTTTGGGAAAAAACTCAGTTCCCCAACTGTATCGGTGCCCTTGATGGAAAACACATCAGGGTGAAGAAGCCCCCCCATTCCGGCTCTGCATACTATAACTACAAGAAATATTTTTCTGTGGTACTCCTGGCATTGTCTGATGCCCATCTTCAATTCCTTGCTGTTGATGTAGGAGCATATGGCAGCCAGGGTGATGCCCACATCTTTCGAGAATCGGCCTTTGGACGTCGGCTACAACATACCAACAAGCAGGCTGCTACCGTGTACAGAGGAATTAAGCTTGCCATTGGTCATGGTGGCCGACAAAGCATTTGGACTGGCAGAAAATCTGATGAGGCCATACAGTGGCTATGGACTGAGTCATACCAAACGTATATTCAATTATCAGGCAAAATATTTGGGGGAGCATACCCATGTATTTCCAAAGCTGCTGCAGCTATGAACCAAAAGACATGTATATTAAAAAAGAATAGCGCGCAAATGCAAAAGAAATTACTACCAAATCTGAAGAGAGTCCATAAATAAAAATGGGGGTTTGGTCCCACCATATGGCCATATCGTGCTCAAGCCCACTACTGCGTCAAAGTACCCCATTATCAGTGGGTCTTACACTATCCATGAAAAAGAGATGAATCCAGCCTTTCTAACCCTTGGAGATAACACTCCTTGCTGGGGAAGATGTGCAAATGCACTACAGGGGACTCCTCCTATATCCACTTGATGGTGGACACTGATTGAGTACAGGTGTGTGTGGGGGGTGGGGAGGGCTGCTCAACCTCAATAGTCTGGTCAGACCGAATACATAATAAACAGGCAAAAAATTTGGGGGAGCATACCCATGTATTTCCAAAGCTGCTGCAGCTATGAACCAAAAGACATGTATATTAAAAAAGAATAGCGCGCAAATGCAAAAGAAATTACTACCAAATCTGAAGAGAGTCCATAAATAAAAATGGGGGTTTGGTCCCACCATATGGCCATATCGTGCTCAAGCCCACTACTGCGTCAAAGTACTCCATTATCAGTGGGTCCTACACTATCCATGAAAAAGAGATGAATCCAGCCTTTCTAACCCTTGGAGATAACACTCCTTGCTGGGGAAGATGTGCAAATGCACTACAGGGGACTCCTCCTATATCCACTTGATGGTGGACACTGATTGAGTACAGGTGTGTGTGGGGGGTGGGGAGGGCAGCTCAACCTCAATAGTCTGGTCAGACTGAATACATAATAAACAGGCAAAAAATTTGGGGGAGCATACCCATGTATTTCCAAAGCTGCTGCAGCTATGAACCAAAAGACATGTATATTAAAAAAGAATAGCGCGCAAATGCAAAAGAAATTACTACCAAATCTGAAGAGAGTCCATAAATAAAAATGGGGGTTTGGTCCCACCATATGGCCATATCGTGCTCAAGCCCACTACTGCATCAAAGTACCCCATTATCAGTGGGTCCTACACTATCCATGAAAAAGAGATGAATCCAGCCTTTCTAACCCTTGGAGATAACACTCCTTGCTGGGGAAGATGTGCAAATGCACTACAGGGGACTCCTCCTATATCCACTTGATGGTGGACACTGATTGAGTACAGGTGTGTGTGGGGGGTGGGGAGGGCTGCTCAACCCCAATAGTCTGGTCAGACCGAATACATAATAAACAGGCAAAAAATTTGGGGGAGCATACCCATGTATTTCCAAAGCTGCTGCAGCTATGAACCAATTATCGGCTGAGCCGTGCTCGTCGTGTTGTGGAGTGTGCGTTTGGTGTGTGCTCAGCAAAATGGAGGGTTTTGCTATCATGTATGCAACTGGATGTTGACAATGCCATCAAGGTTGTCCTGGCCTGCTGTGTTTTGCACAATTTCCTAAGGAGAAGCGACAGGAGCACCGTTGAACCAGAGCCACGTAACCCCATGCACCGCGTGCAGTTTATGGACTTGCGAACAACATCACGAGTCATGACCATCAGAGATAAGTTTGCGGATTTCTTTGTCTCGCCTGATGGGGAAGTGGCATGGCAGGATAATTTTGTCTAAAATCATTCATCTTGTAAACTTTGTGATATCTTCACATACAGCTTTTATTAAACATTTATGTCAGTTCTTTTGATGTCTATCATTCTTCCATTGTTCCAGTTCAATGTTGCATGAGGCAAGTGTGTGCCAGCCCTGGTCTGTGCATACACTTGCCACATGCAGAAGAAGGAGGGGGGTTTCCTTCTGCATGTGGCAAGTGTGTGCCAGCCCTGGTATGTGCATACACTTGCCACATGCAGAAGAAGGAGGGGGGTTTCCTTCTGCATGTGGCAGGTGTGTGCCAGCCCTGGTATGTGCATACACTTGCCACATGCAGAAGAAGGAGGGGGGTTTCCTTCTGCATGTGGCAAGTGTGTGCCAGCCCTGGTCTGTGCATACACTTGCCACATGCGGAAGAAGGAGGGGGGTTTCCTTCTGCATGTGGCAAGTGTGTGCCAGCCCTTACCGGCCTGTGCAGGTGTACTTCTTTTACAACATACAACTTAAAAAAAAAAAAGGCAAAATATCATTTCAACAAAAGGCTTTTATTCAATAAACGCAAAAAAAAAAAAATCACAGATGCTGATACGTGTATCCTGACTGATCATCATGACTTGACCACGGTGATTTGGCACGTGGGTAGCTAATATCAGGATGCGAGTGGGTGGCTTGGGGCTGTCGTTCTTGCGCAACCTCATGGTGGTAAGGGGGTCCAGGTAAGTTTTGCTGTGGGTAATGGGTAGGTGGTTGGGAAAAATCAATGGAGGAGTGGGGTGGGGAATAGGAGGACGGGGACAAGACAGGTGTTGGGTGGCGTTGCGGAGGGGACAAGGTAGGTAGGTGGCGTTGCGGAGGGGGCGGTATTGGAAGTGGGGTGTTAGCGTTGCTGAGGTCCCAGAGGGCATTGGGGGATCAAGAAAAGTGTTGTATGGATCGTTTGGTGGTGGCGGGCCACCACTTAGTTTAGCATGCCGATATTGGGTTAGAATAGCGAGCATGCGATCCATACAAAGCTTTTCTTCGGGTCCCCCAATGTCCTCCAGGATGTGGTATGCAGTGCGGCAGAAGGCGGCGCGTGCGTTGCCAGGATCCAGGAAGACATCCACACTGCGCCTCTCCTGCCGCACTTCCTGCAGCAACGCTAACACCCCATCCTCGTTTTGAAGGACAATACCGCCACCCCTCTGACGCTGATTGCGGCCACGGCCACGCACAGCGCCACGGCCACGCACACACACCTCGTTGCCACGGACAGGTACCTCGCCACGGCCACGCGCCACACCACTATCGGGAATGTCTTCCAGTGGAAATTCCAGGTCCCTGGATTCCTGTTAAGAAAGAAAAAGGTTCAGTTTGTCACATACAATGAAGAACAGAATGGCAGACAGACTAGACAGACACTAACCTGTATTGTGGATTCATCGAAGACATGAGATCCACTGGATTGGATTGACATGGTCATGTCACTATTTTCAGTGGCAGCACTGGGGGGTCTGTCTTCAGACGGTACTTCCACCACCTCCTGTCTAGCATCCTGTGTCATGTCAGCAATATTAGATGTTGTCCTGAAAAATATATTAAAAAAATGGCTGCAGAATAGCAATATATTCACAGAAAACGATGCTCTGAGCACCCCTATGTGTAAGTCGAAAATACAGTATGTGCAACTTACTCTCTACTGCTGTCTATCATAGCTTGATGCAGGAATGCCAGATGATTGTGGTAGATGTGTCGTCTTTTGTGGGAGGCAGCTGCACCACTAGTGTTTGCCTTTTCCTCCTCAGTCAGATCCCTCCTGACCCGATCAAGGAGGGACTTCCACCTCTTTTGGAATATTTTGCCTAAGAAAAGTGAAGTAGGGGGGCGTGGCTTGGCACCGAACCCGAATGGCCGCAAGATAGAGAAGCTCTCTGCACTGGGGGACAAACTTTGAGATTTTAGGTGTCTTCTCCTCATCCCACAATGGTTAGATCGGGTCGCAGTGCCTCTGCCAATCGTGTGCCATCCGACCAGGGCACCCAGATGTCTGGAAACATTCCTGCTCTTTTCCGGACCCAGCGAGAAGGCCTGCGAGCGGCCTCACCTTCTCCCGCGCCTAGCTCCTCAGACGTGCTGCCTGCCTCTCACACGCTACCCCTGTCTGGACACACCATGGCGACCCCGCTTCCAAGCCTGGCAGACCTACAGTCAGTAGCGGCTGACATCAAGAGCACTCTGGGCTCTGCCATCTCAGACCTCGCAGCGGAACTGCGATCAGTCACCGCAAGGCTGACTGATACAGAAAGATCTTCTGCCACTCAAGCCACTGCTATCAAACAACTCCAGCGGGCATCGGACTCCCACTCTGCCCATTTTATTGAGCTGAATCGCCACATAGAAGACCTTGATAATCGTGGCAGGAGGCACAACATCAGACTGCGTGGTCTCTCTGAATCTGTTGAACCCCCTGCCCTTACTCCCGCACTGAGCGCCATTTTCAATGACCTTCTAGAGAGACCCGCAGACACCCCCATTGAATTTGAGCGGGTGCATCGCGCTCTGAGGCCGAGGGAGGGTGAATCTGATCCCCCGAGAGATGTCATAGCATGTCTAGTAAGTTATCCGGTAAAAGAAGCCATCCTCCGAAAGGCAAGAGCACGGGAACGTATATCATATGAAGGTACGGAGGTCAAGCTGTTTCAGGACCTTTCTGCCATTACACTGCAGAACCGCAGAGCTCTCCGTCCCCTCCTTGACTCACTCCGCACCAGAGGAATAACTTACAGGTGGCGTTTCCCATTTTGTCTCTCTGCCTCCTTTCGGGGAAGATCAGCATCTCTCCGAACCCCTGAAGATCTTCCTGCATTCTGTGAAGCCATGGATGTACCGCTCCTGGATCTACCAGACTGGTACAATGCCTTCTACACACCGGAACCCTGGGTATCTGTCACATCCTCCTCCACACCGAAGGCTCAGCGACATCGCCACAGGCGACACCAATCTCGCTCCAACTCTACACCAGCTCGTCAGCGGGGTGATCCACAACCCAGCCCACTCCGTCCACCGGATCATTAGAGGGAGCATCTAGACCTCTAATCCTGCAGTTTCCTCTAGCCGTGATGAATGCAATGTGAGTCCACCTTACTCATCCCACCTCTACACCCCCCCCCCCCTTGTACTAACTCACTTGACCCGCTCACCCCTATTGTCGCCCCCGGTCCAGCTAACCGCCCTGATAATACTTACCTAACTACCGGCTGCTCTGAGCCCTGCTCTCATCCATCCCCTGGGACTTGCGCAAACACGCTGCTGACAGATCCCTGGATCATGCAAGGAGACAACTGCTGCTGGAATCCTTCCCTGCTCCATCCCCTCCCTCCCCTCTGCTCTCGCATACCGCCGGAGTCTTCGACTACCCTGATGAAGCTTAAAATCCCTGGAGCTTTAGATCATAGCCCTGCTTACCGTATAGACTGCAAACCGACTGCCACGGGTCCCTCCCGGGACTGAATACACTCCTTCCTTGCACTACTTCCTCCCACTCACTACCCCGCCGGGCTCGAACGGTCCCGTATGCTGTCACGGAGGATACACTACACGGCCTGACAAGAGACTTTGCTTAAAGATGACAACAGCACCCAACATACGGAAGGTGAATCTGGGGATGTGCAATTAACTCTGACTTTGGTTGTGTGTGGTAGGGTGGGGGGAGTGGGGAGATTAGATTGATCCCTTAATTTGCCTTAACTGCTCATCCTTCTACTCTCCCATCTTGCTCTCCCTGAAAGTTCTTCTTCTCCTTGAAAGTTCTTGTTCAGACTATACTATCCATCAACCGACTTAACTCTGTCTATCTGCCCCCCTCCTCTCCTATGCTACCCTTATCCCCTCCACGCGCACTAACCGGGTCCCTTACGTCCTCTGGATGTACGGGGGCGATGGGACCCCGGAATCCGCGTAGATCTTTGCCACCGGCAACTGCTCTCTACCCTTCACCCTAGTCCAGATGCTCTCACTGATCCCTCTATGTCTTCTTGCCCATACACCTATCATTATTTTATCTATTTATTCCCTCTTCTTTTTTTTTTTTTTTTTTTTATCTCCTCTTCTCCTTTCCTGGGGCGACCAACCACCCCCCAACTCCTATCCTGATCCTTACTCCTCTTCCGCTTCCCTGGAACTATGCGCTTTATCCTGCAATGCTCTCTCTTTGCCTCTCTACCTTTGGTTCATGGAACCTTTTTACTGAATGTTACCAATCTATATATCCAATCCATATCACCATGAGGTGGACACACACTGTCTGATTTCACAATTAACAATGCTATTATACAGTTATGCACTATTACTATGTTACTGGGTTCTGCCCATACTGGGTTATGTTGTTCACTGACATTCCTAACTTGACATGACATTTCTGATCATCTTATGCTACCTTGTACATCAACAAGTTACACTTTTGTATTATGATATGCACTGTCATTTTTTTTTTTTTTTTTTCTCTGAAATTTGTAGCTTTCGTTCTAATGCTTGGAATTCCTACAACTCTAAACCTTATCATCCACATCCCTGGCGGCCCCTAGGTAATGCACAGGAGACACCAATACTGCACTCGTCACTTGCTGTCCCCCGGTGCCGTGTAGTTTCACGGTTATTTGTTGTTCGTATCCAATCCCCTTCCCTCACAACACCAGTTGTCTGGGTCACACCCAGACTCCTGCTGACCCCTAGCACTTTGTGCGTATCACCTTCCCCCATTCCTCTAGGGCTTGACCAGTAACTCTGGTAAGCTAATCGGGGGCCTCTCTTTCTTTCTTTATATCTTCTCTCTCTCGGCTGCCTTCTCTCCCACCTCTTCTTTCCACGTCCCTCCCTTGACACTTTTCTCTTTTCTTCCTACCACTCTTCTTACCCCTTCCTCCCCCCCATCCCCACTTTTCCTACCCTTCTGCCCTTCCTGTCCGACCCTCATCCCCTCCCCTTTTTTACTCCTCTTTATTATCTGTTGTTGATCCCTACCCTTCCCCCCCCCCCCCCCCCAATCTTAGGGGTTTTTTTTTTTTTTGTTCTTGTCTGCTTATCCCTCCCCCCCTCCCCCCACATGTCTAAACCTGAAGTGGTGCAGTCTCACACCAATATTAAAATCCTTTCTCTTAATGCGCATGGCCTAAATGTGCCTGAAAAGCGTTCCCAGCTGCTAGCGGAGGCGCATAGGCTCAAGGCGCAAATACTCCTACTCCAAGAAACCCATTTTAGGACTGGAGACCCGATATTTCTCTCCAACAAAAACTTTCCTACGGGATATCATGCTACGTCGGAAGGCTCCAAATCACGTGGGGTCTCGATTCTCCTTGCTCGCCACTTGCACTTTGAACTACTAGACATTAAAAGGGACCCGGCCGGACGGTTCATCTTCATCAAGGGCCTCCTTGAGTCACGCCCGGTCACGATCGCCAATCTGTACGCACCTAATTGTAAGCAAGTCGCTTTCTTTAGATCCGTCATTCCGGAGCTCCGGGACTTCATGTCAGGTCTCCTGATTCTCGGAGGCGACTTTAATGCTCCTTTAAACCCCCTCCTTGATTCCTCCACGGGCTCATCTGCGCTCCCATACAAGGCGTTGTGCCAAATCACTAATCAGCTTCAGTCTCTCCGACTCCATGACTCCTGGAGACTGATTCACCCGGATACAAGAGACTACACGTTTTACTCCGCCCCCCACTCGAAATTCTCCAGAATAGACTATCTGTTCCTCTCCCAACCGGATCTACCTTACCTGCTATCTGCCACTATTGAACCTAAAGTGCTCTCTGATCATAATCCGATCACTATGTCCCTTAAATTCCCTGAAACCGAAGCGAGATGCAAATCATGGAGACTTAACTCCTCTCTTCTGCGAGACAAGGCTGTAGTAGCGAATCTTCAAAACAGTCTGTCAGATTACTTTACTAGAAACGATACTCCTGATACCACGGCATTGACCCAATGGGAGGCACATTAGTGCGTCATCCGGGGAGAATTTCTTTCCTTGTCAGCCTCGCTTAAGCGAGCACGCCAGAAAGAGATATCAGACCTCTACGTTCGCCTTGGCACACTTGAAAGGTCATTTAAACGTTCTCTTGCCCAAGCCACTTTATCTGAGCTGACAGCAGTTCGCACCGAGCTTCGCGACAAATTGGGACTTCAAGCACACCGTAGGCTTGTTCTTTCCCGCAAGATATTCTATGAGCAGGGAAACAAGAGCGGTCGCTTCCTAGCTCATGCTGTTCGCGCGCCAGCCTCATCCTCCACAGTACACCTTATTCGTGATGCCGCTGGTACCTCTCATTGCTCAAACCCTGCCATAGCCAAGCAGTTCGAGTCCTACTATAAGAAACTCTATAACCTCTCTGACTCCCTGGCCACCAAACCCTCCCCGGAATCCAGAAGGGTTCAACTCGACGCCTTCTTCCGGACCCACGGCATGTCCCCTCTGTCGGAAACGGATGCTGAATCCATGGAAGCCCCCATCTCTGGGGAAGAACTAACCCGGGCTCTCAAAGAAATGAAACCGGGCAAAAGTCCAGGCCCCGATGGGCTAACGCTACAATACTACCGTACTTTTGCTGACACCCTCACCCCACATTTTCTTCGAGCATTCCAAAGCCTCGCCACTTCCCCTTCACACCCTCCCTCCCTATTAGAAGCACACATATCACTCATCCCCAAAGCAGGAAAAGACGCCACTTCAGTCACCAGCTATCGGCCGATTTCACTACTAAACGTAGATGCCAAACTGTATGCCAAGATTCTGGCTAATAGAATTCTCCCCTTTCTACCGTCTCTTGTCTCTTCTGATCAGGTGGGCTTTGTCCCTGGCAGAGAGGCGCGGGACAACACCACGAAAGCCCTTAATATACACCACTGGCTTACCACCAAGAAGGTTCCCGGTTTTTTCCTATCCCTCGATGCCGAGAAGGCGTTCGACAGAGTGGCCTGGGACTACTTAATGAAGACTCTGGAATCCATCGGAATCCAATCCCGGATGCTCTCAAGCATCGAGGCACTATACACGGATCAGAGAGCCCGAGTCCGGGTTAACGGCCACCTGTCGGATGCCTTCTGCTTATCCAATGGCACAAGACAGGGCTGTCCCTTGTCCCCAATTCTTTTTGTTTTATCCCTTGAACCTTTGCTAAACATGCTCCGATCGAACCCCGATATACACGGAATCCAGGTCGGTGACTACACTCATAAAGTGGCAGAGTTCGCGGACGACATGCTCCTCTTCTTATCACAACCCCACCTCTCCATCCCGAACCTACTTAGAGACCTGAAGCATTATGGCTCATTATCAAATCTCAAAATAAACTACTCGAAGTCTATGACCCTTAACATCTCACTCCCGCACTCAGAAGTAGAACGCTGCCAACGCAACTTTCCTTTTGTATGGACCACGTCTTCACTCCCATACTTAGGCATTCACATTCCACGAGCTCTCTCGAGTCTTTACGACTCCAATTATCAGACCCTACTATCCACCATATGCGCGGATTTAAAAGCCTGGAGGAACATCCGAATCTCCTGGTTTGGTAGGGTGGCCCTCCTTAAGATGTCCATCCTTCCAAAACTATTATACCTTTTCCAAACTATTCCTATACACCTACCTCCTGCATTCTTCTCCTCTCTCCGATCCCACTGGCTGAAATTCATATGGCAAGATAAGCCACCCAGAATTAAGTTTTCTCGCCTTACAGCCCCTAAGCATAGAGGTGGACTAAGTCTGCCGGATGTACGAAACTACTATAAAGCTTGCCTACTCAGTAGAATAGTAGATTGGAACCTACACACTGGCCAAAAGGCGGTCGTGGGTGTGGAAAATGCCTGGTCTGCCACCCCGCTAAACCTCCTCCCCTGGTTCCCTATCTCTGCTGTCCCGCAATCCCTTCGATTGCACCCCCTTATCGGACCTCCATTACTAGCACACGACAAATGGCGCAAGAGTTTGAAAATTGACCCCCATTATGGCCCTCTTACATCCCTGCGTTTCAACCCAGCTTTCCCGCCTGGGTTGTCTGCTAGCTTTCTACGTTCGTGCTGGCCGCATCAAGAAGTTTTGGCCAAGCACTTTTTCAAAAAAGGAACACCTATCACCTGGGAAATGCTTAATTCCACCCTTCATCCTCCAGGTCTCCCACTATGGACGTTTTTCCAAATCCGTCACTTCCTCTCATCCAACCATGCTCATTCCAAATGGACGAGACCTCTGACACCATTGGAATCTATCTGCGAGAGAAATCGCCCTCAACGCCATATCATTTCAGAATTATACAACCACTTGCTTGATGCACCTTCAGCTTCCTCAGCAACGTTCACACAAGCATGGTCAAAAGACCTGCAAATTACCCTGTCTGATATTGACTGGGAATCCGTTTGTCGTTCGCCCCATCGTGCTTCAATTAATGTCACTGCTCAGGAGAATGGTTACAAAATCTTAACACGCTGGTACAGGACCCCTGCCAAAATTCACAAATTTGCACCGGAAGTGCCTGATACATGTTGGAGATGCAATGCAGAGACCGGAAACATGTTACATATTTGGTGGACATGCCCAGCTTTGCAACCCTTCTGGGAAAATGTTCACAAAATTGTGACTTCCGTCACATCTAGCGTCTTTCCGTATTCTCCGGAACGCATCCTACTTAATTACTCTCCACGCAGTGTTTCCACATATACAACCGTCCTAGCACGTCATATGCTGACCGCCGCTAAATTATGTGTCCCATGCCATTGGCGTTCAACTTCAATTCCCTCGACTCTGGAATGGTTCCGCAGGTTGAATAAGATCGAAGAGGTCGAGGAGCTGATTGCCATCTCCAGAGATAATATATCCAATTTTTCTACCGAATGGCTCGACTGGCTCCGATTCAAAGAGACGGATCTATACAAATCAATCATTGAACCCGCCAATGGGTCTCCCCACTCTACATGACTCTCCCATGGAAGATGATGACCATACACCGAATTCGGTTCTTGACGACCACACCACTTCATATGGGCTGTCTTTATTGTCACAGCGTAAATGGGCGAATACAGTACCTTCCCCATCAGGGACTCCCCCTTCTTCTCTGCGGTACTTAATCGGTCCCAGCCTGGTGTTAGTGCCTCTGAGATATCCATCCATGTTTTGGTTTTCTTTATCCTATCGCTGTAGAAAGGATGGGAGACATCCCACAGCTCAGGATGAGCCTCAACGGCAGAGATCAGCTCTGTCTGACCTATGTCTGCAGCCATTGTCCCTCTCTCCTGTATGACCACAGAGACACACCCACCCACACGGCTGAGCAAAGGACACTTGGGAAATGTAAAAATGCATTACAGTGACCAATCACATTTCTAAAAATTTCTACAGCTTAATAACGCCGGACGCGGTAAAACGCCGATAAAAACGTTAAGTAGCGTTAAATAGCGTCAATCGCTTTTAACGCTCTAACGCTGGGCCTCAGAACGCGCAGGCCATGGGTTCTTGTTGCAGCTGAAAAACGCTTAGGCCACTTACAGCTTAAAAACGTCTGTGTGTGCATGAGGCCATAGAATAACATGGAGGGGCGTTTTTAGGCTGCAAGAAGAAAACGCCTGACGCTACTTACAGCGGCGTTAAAAACGGCCCGTGTGCATGGGGCCTAAAGCATAAGGTAGAAATACTGGAGCATATACACCTTTTTGCACATTTTTATTTGTGTTTTTTGTATATAACTTAATTTTTGGGGTGGGATTTCAACACCCTCCACAAATAGGGTTTAGCGCAGTTTTTTCCCCCTATTCATCCAAGGTGATGACAGCCTTTGTCTGTACTCCTGGGGATTACAGAGAGCGCTTGATTACCTTATACAAAAGAGCTGAGAACTGTGCTTTTTAGCACAACCGGATTGATTGCGCTTGGTGTATATTTTTATCCAAAAGTTATTTGTGCATCAAGCGTATATTAATTTCCAAGAGAGGTTCCATTAGCGTATGCACTGGCGGGGAGCCTACACCATCCCCCAATCCATCTCTATAGGGGGAGTAAGGTTGGAGGAGGAGGCGGTGCGTGCCAGCGGCCACAGAGACAATGCACCAGCCATACATAGGAGGGGGGTATTCGTGAGACACAAACTTTTTTGAAGGCTAGCTGATAAGTGTGCAAAAAAATGTTTTTGTTTATGATGACATCTCAGTCTGACTGTCTTGTTTTCAAGTGTAAGTCCCGGTTTACACTTGTGCGGATGCAGAGATCGCATGTAATTCGGAGCGCACTGCTCCTAAATTACATGCGATCTCATGTGCGGTGCGAATTTCAGCCATACACTTTGCATGGCTGAATTTGCAATGCATCCGCACCAAAGACGCACATGAGGCATTTTTTGAGCAGCATCAGAATCGGATCGCACAGTGGTTCACACTTGTGCAATCCGATTCTGTGCATACTTGCAGATCGCACTGCGATATGCGATCGCAACTGGGGGTGTCGTTAACTTTTAATTGACACCCCCTGCGTATCGCATATGGCAGTGTGAACTGCCAGATGTGCGGATGCGATGCGGGAACAGGCTGCATATTCGCAGCGTTCCCGTATCGCAGAAGTGTGAACTGGCACTAACAGAACTGCGACCCCACAACGTGTTTGTAGGCTTCCGTCAGAATACCGATTCCTCCAGTCTGAACATAGGTATCAGATATTACAGCGCCCCCATACAAAACTAGCCTGAACTTAGCTTGTATGGATCTGGAATAACAACCTTTATTAAATAAGAAAAATACTTTTTATACACTTGAGAAGTATGTCAGTCACTACATGACAACAATGACCCAAATATTTACCCAAAACATCACACAATGGTTAGATAACGAGGCACAGCTGACTCATGGCTAATCCCATCTAGACAATGTTATCATTAACATGCTAATTAACTCAGCGTACTTAAACCAACCTGGATGACCAGACTGCCGGCAACAAGGCTGAAACAAAATACAATACACATTATTATAGGTTTAAACACAGGACCCTCAGTAAACAATAGGTGAGCAAATCAGAATAAATTACAATGCTTGGAAGACAGGTGGTTGAGCTGATGATTTTAGCATCTGCTAGGAGTCTGACTGTGTAAAGCAGTCTCTTCTTGACAATAGGAAGCTAGGCCTAGACTCCCAGAGTTTTCATATATTCCTTGAGCTATATTGTTGACAAATATTACTGTCCCATTTGAGTAATCCAAACCATATTCTCAGTGTCCATTAGGTCATCATTTTCTTGGCCACCCTGTGCCCCTAATAGACACAGGGTGCAGTGACGCAACCCCCACGAAAAAGAAGGAAAAAAAAAAGATTAAAAAATCCAGCTTGGACCAATCACAGGAGGACATGCCCGGGACGGTCCTGTGGTCACGTGTACCTCCCCGCCGTCATGTGACCGTCCTTCCCGCCCGCCCTTCTTCACGTGTCGGGCCGTCGGGGTATCAGGCCGGTGTTATGTGCAGAGAGGCCAGCCCAGCCCGTATCGCTGTGCGAAGCAGCTGCGGCAGCTCCTTCAGTCCGGGGCCGGGCGTCTCGCGGGGGAGGGGGAAGAAGGTAAGTGCCTGCAGTCACAGTGCTGTGCACTTGTGCAGCCCCGTGTCACCGCCATCCCTCTGCCTCATGCCCTCAATCCATCCCTCCCACCGCCATCCCTCTGCCTCGTGCCCTCAATCCATCCCTCCCACCGCCATCCCTCTGCCTCATGCCCTCAATCCATCCCTCCCACCGCCATTCCTCTGCTCTGCCTCATCCCATGACCATCCCTCCCACCGCCATCCCTCTGCCTCATGCCGTCAATCCATCCCTCTGCTCTGCCTCATCCCATGACCATCCCTCCCACCGCCATCCCTCTGCCTCATCCCATGACTATCCCTCTCACCGCCATCCCTCTGCCTTATCCCATGACCATCCCTCTCACCGCCATCCTTCTGCCTCATCCCATGACCATCCCTCTCACCGCCATCCCTCTGCCTCATCCCATGACCCTCCCTCCCCCCGCCATCCCTCTGCCTCATCCCATGACCATCCCTCCCACCGCCATCCCTCTGCCTCATCCCATGACCATCCCTCCCACCGCCATCCCTCTGCCTCATCCTATGACCATCCCTCCCACCGCCATCCCTCTGCCTCATCCCATGACCATCCCTCCCACCGCCATCCCTTTGCCTCGTGCGGTTAATCCATCCCTCTGCTCTGCCTCATCCCATGACCATACCTCCCACTGCCATCCCTCTGCCTCATCCCATGTCCATCCCTCCCACCACCATCCCTCTGCCTCATCCCATGACCATCCCTCCCACCGCCATCCCTCTGCCTCATCCCATGACCATCCCTCTCACCGCCATCCCTCTGCTCTGCCTCATCCCATGACCATCCCTCCCACCGCCATCCCTCTGCCTCATCCCATGACCATCCCTCCCACTACCATCCCTCTGCCTCATCTCATGACCATCCCTCCCACCGCCATCCCTCTGCCTCATCCCATGACCATCCCTCCCAGCGCCATCCCTCTGCCTCATCCCATGACCATTCCTCCCACCGCCATCCCTCTGCCTCATCCCATGACCATCCCTCCCACTGCCATCCCTCTGCCTCATCCCATGACCATCCCTCCCACCGCCATCCCTCTGCCTCATTCCATGACCATCCCTCCCACCGCCATCCCTCTGTCTCATCCCATGACCATCCCTCTCACCGCCATCCCTCTGCCTCATCCCATGCCCATACCTCCCACCGCCATCCCTTTGCCTCATCCCATGACCATCCCTCCCACCCCCATCCCTCTGCCTCATCCCATGACCATCCCTCCCACCCCCATCCCTCTGCTCTGCCTCATCCCATGACCATCCCTCCCACCGCCATCCCTCTGCCTCATTCCATGACCATCCCTCCCACCACCATCCCTCTGTCTCATCCCCTGACAATCCCTCTCACTGCCATCCCTCTGCCTCATCCCTGACCATCCCTCCCACCGCCATCCCTCTGCCTCATCCCATGACCATCCCTCCCACCGCCATCCCTCTGCCTCATCCCATGACCATCCCTCCCACCGCCATCCCTCTGCCCTGCCTCATCCCATGACCATCCCTCCCACCGCCATCCCTCTGCCTGATCCCATCTCTCCCACCGCCATCCCTCTGCCTGATCCCATCTCTCCCACCGCCATCCCTCTGCCTGATCCCATCTCTCCCACCGCCATCCCTCTGCCTGATCCCATCTCTCCCACCGCCATCCCTCTGCCTGATCCTATCTCTCCCACTGCCATCCCTCTGCCTGATCCCATCTCTCCCACCGCCATCCCTCTGCCTGATCCCATCTCTCTTACCTCCATCCCTCTGCCTGATATTATCCCGCCCGCGCAGATTGAGGACAGCCGCACCCGTGACCGCATGTGGAGACGAGGAGTGAGTGACTGCTGCGCTGCTGTGAGACAGACTCACTCAGACTGAGCCAGACGTCTGCGCCAGAAGAAGACTGCTGCAGACTGCTGTTTGCGTGAGTGAGTGGCAGGGCACTCGTCGGCTCGTGGTGGACTCTGAGTCAACTCAATCAACTTAGTGATCTGGTCCGGACCGGGAGTGGCTGCTGTCGCACCATCGGAGGAACCGGAACGTTCGTCTGCTCTCCCCCGGGCCTACCCGCCGGTGCCTTGCCTGAGCCTCCTCCCAGACGCCGTGGATCCGATTCGGAGCCTCCTGTGACCTGTCCTGTGGATGTGAGCTGTGTGACTGACTGTCCTCCCTGCTAACACCTGGGCTGTGGTAAGCAAATTGCACAGCAATTCGTTTCAAAGGCATTGGCAAATTTGGAATTGGCATTTGGCATGGCATTGGCAATCAATCGGGTGAGCTAGCTTGAGAAACGGAACGGCCCAGGTCATCATGACATGAAAGTGAGACCACCAGACAGACCAGTTTATTAAAAAAGACAAGACTACACTACAAAAAAAACAAAACTGCTGCAGCCTGCTTCTTATCTGGCTGGCCTGGCTCCATCCTTCCTGAGGCATGATTACTAAGTTAGTTAGTAGTACTATAATCATGCCTCAGTCAGGATGGAGCCAGGCCAGCCAGATAAGAAGCAGGCAGTTTTGGGTTTGTTGTTGTCTTTATAATAAACTGGTGGTCTCTCATGTCATGACTGGTCTGTAGTAATCATGCCTCAGGATGGAGGCCTCTGGTGGTCTCTCAGGGGCATGTATACTGGTCATGACATTGAAAGGGGCATGTATGCTGGTCACTACATTGAAAGGGGCATGTATGCTGGTCACTGTATTGAAAGGGGGCCTGTATACTGGTCACTACATTGAAAGGGGGCATGTATGCTGGTCACTACATTGAAAGGGGGAATGTACGCTTGTCACTGCATTGAAAGCGGGCCTGTATACTGGTCACTACATTGAAAGGGGGCATGTACGCTGGTCACTACATTGAAAGGGGGAATGTACGCTTGTCACTGCATTGAAAGGGGGCCTGTATACTGGTCACTACATTGAAAGGGGAATGTACGCTGGTCGCTACATTGAAAGGGGGCCTGTATACTGGTCACTACATTGAAAGGGGGCATGTACGCTGGTCACTACATTGAAAGGGGGCCTGTACTGTGGGGTTTGTGCTAGGGGGCCTGTACTGTGGGGTTTGTGCTAGGGGGTCTGTACTGTGGGGTTTGTGCTAGGGGGTCTGTACTGTGGGATTAGTGCTAGGGGGCCTGTACTGTGGGGTTTGTGCTAGGGGGTCTGTACTGTGGGGTTTGGTCTAGGGGGTCTGTACTGTGGGGTTTGTGCTAGGAGGCCTATACTGTGGGGTTTGTGCTAGGGGGTCTGTACTGTGGGATTAGTGCTAGGGGGCCTGTACTGTGGGGTTTGTGCTAGGGGGCCTGTACTGTGGGGATTGTGCTAGGGGGTCTGTACTGTGGGGTTTGGTCTAGGGGGTCTGTACTGTGGGGTTTGTGCTAGGAGGCCTATACTGTGGGGTTTGTGCTAGGGGGTCTATACTGTGGGATTAGTGCTAGGGGGCCTGTACTGTGGGGTTTGTGCTAGGGGGCCTGTACTGTGGGGATTGTGCTAGGGGGCCTGTACTGTGGGGATTGTTCTAGGGGGCCTGTACTGTGGGGTTTGTGCTAGGGGGCCTGTACTGTGGGGTTTGTGCTAGGGGGCCTGTACTGTGGGGTTTGTGCTAGGGGGCCTGTACTGTGGGGTTTGTGCTAGGGGGTCTGTACTGTGGGATTAGTGCTAGGGGGCCTGCATTGTGGGGTTTGTGCTAGGGGGTCTGTACTGTGGGGTTTGTGCTAGGGGGCATGTACTGTGGGGTTTGTGCTAGGGGGTCTGTACTGTGGGATTAGTGCTAGGGGGCCTCTACTGTGGGGTTTGTGCTAGGGGGCCTGTACTGTGGGGTTTGTGCTAGGGGGTCTGTACTGTGGGATTAGTGCTAGGGGCCCTGTACTGTGGGGTTTGTGCTAGGGGGTCTGTACTGTGGGGTTTGTGCTAGGGGGTCTGTACTGTGGGGTTTGTGCTAAGGGGTCTGTACTGTGGGGTTTGTGCCACTCTCAGTCAGTGTATCCCATAATAGGGTGTCTCTCACAGTATATCCCATAATAGAGCCCCTTCTCCCTATTATGGGATATACTAGTACTGATGGACCCCTTAATATGTGATATATTGGGAGAATTTGTTCACGCAAGCAAAATACAGGGGACAAAATGGGTGGGGTATATAAGGGGTGGGGCTTCTGAGAAATGGGAAGGGTCAAAATAGAAGGGCGGGGTCTTGCGCCCCCCATCTTAAAACTTCACCAGCCGCCACTGACAGGGTGACTTACACATAAGAGCAGTGCTGGGACAAGGTCATCCAGTGCCCAGGGCGAACGTGCAAAACTGCGCCCCCCCCCCCCCCGGGTTGTGCATGACCAATCATTTTACCCATGCCTGATAACCACACTTGATAATTACACCTATGTATAGAGTGCTAAGGTCAGGACTGAATAATTTACCCCTATGAGGCATTTCATATATGCATGAATACATACATACAAACACTCAATATATACATTAAACCACCAACTAATGTACCTGTCTAACCCAAATGTATTCCCTGAATTTTTTTCATAATAAACGTTTAAATCCCAACTTCAGGAAAAAAACAAAAAATCAACCCTTACAATGGGGCCTGAAAAGTCCCAGTATATTCCTAAGACTAGCATGTAAAAAAAAAAAAATGGTTTGATATTCTCATTGTGTGTATGGGACTTTTTTATTCTAGGAGCAGAGGATTAGGGTAAAACCACTTAGTCCCGGTTCACACTGGTGTGATGCGGGAAACCCTGCTATTCAGTGCCGGTTCCCGCATTGCACCAGAATCGCACAGTGGTTTACACTGAGACCTGCAAATCTCTGGGGGGTGTCAATGTAAAGGTAATGATGACACTTTCAGATTGGTTCGCAAATCGCAGTTCAAACTGTGAAATGGTGCAGGAATTGGATCGCATAGGTGTGAACACCCATGCAATCCGATTCCAGTGCGAACCAAAAAAAGGGCCCTGCTCCATTCTTGTGCAAATAGGATGCGATTTCAGCCAAAAAGTTTGTATGGCTGAAATCACATTGCACAGACATCGCATGTGATCTGCACCACAATGTGGTGCAAATCACATGCGATGACTGGCATTGCAATAGTGTGATTCAGCACTTAAACTGGCACACATGCATAGGTTTTTTTTTTTTGGTTTAGCCAGTGGGCTGAATTGAAAAAAAACACTTACAGATTCATCCATCCAGACAAGAGGTGGATGAAGAAATCCCCTCCACGAGACGTATTCTGACGCTGGGGACTCTTCTCTGTCAGAATACACTGATCAGCATTACAGCCGATTGGCTGCAATGCTGATCGAACAAGGTTTTCCAGCAGGCTCCCATTCTACAGAAGCTCCCATTCTGACAGGCGGCTTCTAACAGGCAAGGCCACACATAGATCAAAATTCAGCTGGTCCCTGCTGAGCCGAACAAATTTTGTTTCATGTGTACCCAGCTTTACCTAAAGCCCCGTACACACGTACCGATGGTCGGCTTACAAATGTTCCTCTTTTCTCCCCGGGATGTCGGTGTCTGCTGAAAAGTGCAAAGACAGCACAAGGACAGCACAAGAATTTTGTCCGCCGACTGCAGAAGTGATGTCATGTAATGGTTAACTTTCCCTGTGTTTTCTATTTTCTGAGCATGCCCAGTCTTGCAAATCTGCGGTCTGTCGGCCGAATTGTGTACTGACAGGCGAACAATCGTCCGTTCTGGTGTCGGCATACAAATATTTTCATGTTTGCAAGAAAGACTTTTGTCCGCGGATTGTGCGCAGACATCTGTCGGAGGCACCATACTAACACGCGTACAATCGGCAGATCCTTCGTCCACCGACGTTTGTATGCCGACGATCGGTACGTGTGTACGGGCCTTTACTCCTTGCTCCAGTAGGCTCTTTCCAGTGCTGTGACTGGTCCTCGGGAGCTCCTGGGTAAACACTGTGACTGACTGGGTCACACTCCAGCCTCATCATACCATACAGGGTTAATGTTCCTGCATGGTATGTGATGAGACTTCGGGTGGTAGAGGAGAGCACTGTAGCTGGCTGGAGAAAATATACATGAGGCTATTTCCCCCAGCACTGCAAGGGTGGACTGTTTCACTTTGCTGTAGTTGGGCTGCAACACATCACTTGTTTATGGTGAAATCTTTGACTAGGTTAGGAATATACTGGGACTTTTCAGGCTCTACATACTGTAGATGTATTCCACAAACACACTTTATCTTATTAAAAGGCATGATTTTCATTAAGATACAGTGTGTATGTGGAATACATTTACAGTATGTGGAGCCTGAAAAGTCCCATTATATTCCTAACCTATTCAAAACATTTTACTTTCTCTTTAGTAAACCTGCACTGCATGGGTCAGTACAGGCTTACAGCACAGCATTGCACAGTGTAAAACAGGACAGGACAGATGGGGACTCACAGGAGGAGGAAATGCAGTCTGCTATCTGTCTCTTATCTTCAGCTTGAGGAGGAGAGGAGAGCTCCGATGTCTGTTGAGCAGAAAGCAGTGATCGAGGCTGCAGTGTAGTGTGCTCTGCTTGCTCCGCCCACCTGTACAGGAGCTCTCACGGTCCCGATCCAACCAGCCAGCCTGTACGAAACCTGTGCCCAGGAGAGTGTTTCTCTCCTTTTCAGCAAGGGGCGGGAAGCCTGCAGAAGATATGGGCGCATTGTTGGCTCTGATTTTGGACATGTTTTAGCAACACAGGAGCTTAGAATAAAGGTGATTCTTCAGTGTTTTGGCGCCCCCTCCCACACTTCTCCCATACTCCGCCCAGGGCAGCCGTCCCTCCCGCCCACCCCTTGTACCGGCCCTGCATAAGAGGGGCCTAGGTAGCTGACAGAGGGGTTTCTCAACCTCTCAAAGGTAAGCTGGGTTCCACGGCCCCCCCCAACCAAAGTGACTTCCGTCACACATGGTATTATTATTATATTATTGAATAAGAAGTGTATAGGAAAAAAAATCACTATTATTATTTTTCTTCATAGACTAATAAATAATGTACTGTACAGGACACCGGGAATGTGTCCTGGATGGCAGGTACATTTCCCCGATATTTGAGTTGTGGTCCCTTTAATGGGGCTAGTTGCAGAGCTTTTGTGGTACTCAGGGGTTAATTCCCAGGTGAGGGAGGCTTGAAAGGCAGCAGAGGGAAATCAGCACCTGTGTCAAGGAAGTGAATGGGAGAGAGACAGAGACTCACAAGCTGTGTAGTGAGTGGAAGCTCTCAGACAAGCTGAGACATGGGCTGCTAACTTTCCCCCTGTGTGGCCTTCCTGGCACTCTGACTTTGCAGGAGCCTGACCCCTATATGGGACCAAAGACTAGCGGTGAGCCTGCTGCTTTGTTACCAATACCAGGATTTGGACGGTTTATTTACTTTGGCTGAAGTAAGCTGTCTTTTGTTTTGCTGGGATTCAAACAAATGAACTGTTTTGCTTTCACCAAACTGGCTGGCGGTCATTCCAGAGCTACCCAAGGTTACAGTACGTATTGCAAATTAATTCCAGCCAAGCTCAAGTATGATAAAAACAACAACTTAGTGATACTGTAAATGCCATGGATGGTAATTACTGTATGTCATGGAAAAGAAAAAGGAGACCCAGAAGATGGAAAATATACAAAGCAATAATCACTTCTTTTAACACTGAGTAAATAAGGGTGGATTTTCAGTGATAGATGGATGTTAATGATCTCTCTTCACATCAACATGGAACATGTAACAGAAGGAATAGGAAAAGGTACGACCACTGTAAATGCTGCAACCAGCAAGCGTTTCATTAACTCGAGGGAAAACTATATTACCCTTTATTAGACCAGTGGTGCAAATTTTAACGCACATGTTAATCCTGTATGCATACAGTATGTAAACAGCGATCGCACCACACATGCAAGGAGAGGCATTGCTATGAAAGTTAGAGTGAGAACAATCATTTGAGCACCTGTCCTTCTCTGTAACTCTAAACTGATAACCTGTAAAGGCTTATAAATCGTAGCCTTTGGAGATGGTTAAATACTGTAGTCTGATGCCATTCCACAAACATGCGAAAATTTAAAATGTGGCATGTTTGGTATCTATTTACTCAGCACAACACCATATTTCTCTTTCGTACATTGAGGGACACAGCTCCAGAATCTTCTTGACCATTGGGTTATGCTGCCCCCTACAGGAGTAGGACACTAGGCAGGAAAAAGTGGGGGTATACTCCCACTTCCTGCTATAGGCATTTCGTTTTTTTCTGCCTAGTCAGAAGTAAGGACCTAGTTCCTTGCTGGGATCTCTGGTCCTAGCATTTTTTGTCTTTTTTAAACAGAATTTTTTCCTCTTTTGTTATTTTCTGTTCTTGTGAGCACAACAATCAACTGCTGGACTGGGTGACAAACTGGATATTCTAGATCAGACATGTCTCCCGCCTTTGGCCGGCGGCTCACGGACACCTGCAAATGCCGTGCGATCTCCCGGCTGCCGCGGCAGACTTAGGATGTCTGCAGTCAGTGACAAAGCCGCTGCTTCCTGTATAGTTCCAGCTCTGTCACAGGCGGAGTGATAATAAATGCACTCTGCCTGTGACAGGAGCCATACAGGAAGCAGTGGCTCTGCTCTCTACTGCAGCCGCTGCTTCCTCCAGCAGTACCCGACGTCATAACCAGCAGTACCCGCATGACCTGCATTACGTGCCAGCAGTAACCACCAGCATTACCCGCCAGCAGTAACCACCAGCATTACCCACCAGCAGTAACCGCCAGAAGCACCAGCCAGCAGTAACCACCAGTAGTAACCGCCAGCATTACCCACCAACACTACCCGCCAACAGTTCCCACCAGCAGTACCCACCAACACTACCCGTCAGCAATACCCACCAGCAGTACCCGCCAGCAGTACCCGCCAGCACTACCTGCCAGCAGTAACCACCAGCACTACCCACCAACAGTACCCACCAGAGGTAACCACCAGCATTACTCAGCAGCAGTAACTGGCAGCATTACCCGCCAGCACTACCTGACAGCTGTAACCGCCAGCACTACCCACCAGCAGTACCCACCATTACCCACCAGCAGTAACTGCCAGCAGTACCCGCCAACACTACCTGCCAGCAGTAACCACCAGCACTACCCACCAGCAGTAACCACCAGCATTACCCACCAGCAGTGACCGCCAGCATTACCCACCAGCAGTAACTGCCAGCAGTACCCGCCAGCAGTAACATGCCAAACATGGCACGTTTTTAAATTGCGCATGCTTGTAAAATGGCCTCAGACTACAGTATTTAAACATCTCCAAAGGAGATGATTTATAAACCTTTACAGGTTATCAGTTTAGAGTTACAGAGAAGGGCAGGTGCTCAAATTATTGTTCCCACTCTAACTTTCACGGCAATACCTCTCCTCGCATGTGTGGTGCGATCTCATACAGGACCAACATGTGCGTTTGACTTTGCAAGTGAGCACTGGGGGACAAGGGCACTTTAAAAAATGTTGTTATTTTTGTTTTACACAGTTTCTTTAAAAAAATATATTTTCTCTTACGTCCTCCGACAGTCGCCACCATCTTCATATTCGTCACAATGGGGTATTAGACTTTGCTCCGAAGGAGTAGCTAGGCAACAGAATATGTTAACATTAAAGCTTTTAACATATCCCACCCCCAGGGGGTGGTCCCCTCAGTCAATACCCTCCTACTTCCTGCATCCATATCTGTGATATAGTGGTATTGAGTAAACCCAGAGAGTCTTTTATTTGGGTAAGATAATCCGAGGCTACTGGGTTACTTGATGGCAGGATGCGTGGTGGAAGAAGAGTGGGATGAAACCCATAATTCAAGTAGAACGGACTTTGCTTAGTAGTACTGTGGGTTGCATTGTTGTAAGCAAATTCCGCCAGAGGGAGGAGATCCACCCAATCATCCTGTAGGTATGATGTATAGCAACGTAGATATTGCTCAATGCACTGGTTGACTCTTTCAGTTTGTCCGTTGGTCTGAGGATGGTAGGGAGAAGTGAGCTTTCGCTCAATCCGTAATATTTGACAAAGTGCTTGCCAAAATTTAGAGATGAACTGTGAACCACGGTCGGACAAAAGAGTCTTTGGAATTCCATGCAACTTGAACACGTTTCATCAGTAGTTCAGCTGTTTGTTTAGACGATGGTAGTCTACGGATAGCAATGAAATGTGCCATCTTTGTCAAGTGGTCCACTGACACTAGAATGGTATTAAATCCCTTAGAAGGTGGTAGTTCTACTATAAAGTCTAAGGACACAACTTCCCATGGAACCTGGGGTATTGGTAGACTGCAGAGTAGACCAGATGGTTTTGTAGTGTCAATCTTGGACCTTGCACAGATGTCACATGAAGAAACAAATTTTTGTACAGACGTCTTCATATCAGGCCACCAAAACTGCCTGGTAAGCAAATTAAGGGTTTGCGTCATACCCATATGTCCTGCCATGGGCACATCATGTGACAACTCCAAGATCTTGGTGCGCATAGTAGGGGGTATGTAAAGTTTGTCGTTGTAATAGAGGAAGCCTTCTGCATCAGTACTCAGTTGTGGTGGAGGTGAATCCAATCCTATACTGTGCAAAATCTCTTCCTTCAAGGAACGGACAACACCAATAATACGTTCATAGGGTATTATGGGAATGGAAGGGATTTCGGCGCAGTTATCTTCGATTAATCGTGATAGCGCATCCGCTTTTTTATTTTTGTCTGCAGGCGTGTAGGTCACTAGGAAGTTGAATCTTAGGAAGAATAATGACCATCGTACCTGTCGGTGGGAGAGAGTTTTGTTAGTCTGGAGGTATTGAAGGTTTTTATGATCTGTATATATGAGTATTGGTAACTGGGTACCTTCGAGTAGATGTCGCCAATTCTCCAGTGCCAGTTTTATGGCAAGCAACTCCTTTTCACCCACTGGGTAGTTCACCTCTGGGCTGCTTAGTGATTTTGAAAAGAAAGCAACTGGGTGGAGTGGTGAAGTATTTGTTGGTCGTTGGGAGAGAACTGCTCCTACTGCCATATTTGACGCATCTACCTCCAGAATATATTGGAGGGATGGGTCTGGATGGCGTAGTATGGGAGCAGAGGTAAAGCTTGATTTTAACAAGCAGAAAGCTTGATTCGCTTCTTCTGACCATTTGAATGGTTTCTTTATACTTGTCAGTTGTGTGAGAGGTCTCACAATAGCGGAAAAGTTCTTGATGAACTTCCTATAGAAGTTGGAGAATCCAAGGAATCGCTGTAATGCCTTACGAGTTGTTGGTATAGGCCAGTCCAGAATACAGGATATCTTGCTCATATCCATCTTAATTCCAGTTTTGAATATGATGTATCCTAGAAATAATATTTCTTCCTTATGAAATAAGCATTTTTTTAATTTCACGTATAGATTGTGTGAGAGTAATCTGGATAACACAAGTCTTACATGTTTTATATGTTCAGGCATAGATCGCGAATAGATAAGTATATCGTCCAGGTATACTACGACACAGACATCAAGTAAGTCTCTAAAGATGTCGTTTATGAACTTTTGGAAGGCTGCGGGAGCATTACACAACCCGAATGGCATCACAAGATATTCGAATAATCCGTATCTGGTTCTGAATGCTGTTTTCCACTCATCTCCGTCACGGATTCGGATTAGGTTGTATGCCCCTTTCAGGTCTAATTTAGAGAAGTAAGTAGCCCCACGCACTTGTTCAATGAGTTCAGGGATGAGCGGCAAAGGATAGCGATCCTTTATCGTAATCGTGTTTAATTGCCTATAATCGATAATAGGCCTAAGACTGGAATCCTTATTGCGGACAAAGAAAAGTCCTGCAGCTGTGGAAGAAGTAGAGGGTCTGATGAACCCTTTTTTCAAATTCTCATCCAAGTATTCCTTGAGATCAGAAAGTTCATCCTGTGAAAGGGGATAAACATGACCGAAAGGCAATTTGCTGTTAGGGAGTAGATCGATAGTGCAATCATAATCCCTATGGGGAGGCAACACTTGAGCATTTTTCTCAAGGAATACTTCGGACAGATCCTGATAGCATAGTGGTGCAATCTCATCTGACACCACAGACAGGATCTTTCTATAAGATGGGAGGTTACACGTAATCTCACAATAGTGAGAAGGGAAGGCCAAAGTCCGTCTTTTCCAATCTATGATTGGTTGGTGTGTGTGTAACCAGGGAAGTCCCAAAATAATGGAAAAATGGGGTGAGGATAGTATATCAAAGGTGATGGTCTCCACATGAGACTCGTTGGCAGTGGCAAGGAGTGCCTTTGTCTGGTTGGTGATTGGACCAGAAGACAATGGAATACCGTTAATGAAACTAACAGAAACAGGTTTAAGTTTTGAAATAATAGGTATTTTATTTAAGGTAACAAAATGTGTATCAATATAGTTTCCACAAGATCCAGTGTCGATCATAGCCTTGGTGGTGATCCTAGTCTGGTCCCACTGTAATGTTAAATGAACAAAAAGATAGGGGTTAGAAAAGGAAGTCGTTAATCCTCCTAGCAAGACATGTGAACACTCACCCTCTTTTTTGCGGACAAGGGGACAGACGCTTATCAAATGATCCGGGGATGCGCAGTACATGCAGAGATTTCTGGATCTCCTTCTGGCTCGTTCAGTAGTTGATAAAGGTGGGCGTATAGTTCCTACCTCCATGGGAGTAGGGTCAACGGCCGCAATCCGAGAAGGACTAGTTAATGGCATTCCCATTTTTTCAGCCCTTCTTTCTCGTAGTCATCTGTCGATGTTGATACTAAGTTGTATCAAGGCATCCAAGGTGCCAGGTAAATCCGCTCGGGCGAGCTCATCTTTAACAGCTTCTGATAACCCGAGTCTGAATTGAGTTCGCAGAGATGTATCATTCCACCCTGAATCAAGGGTCCATCTTTTGAACTCTGCTACAAAGTCTTCTACAGGTCTCCTTCCTTGTTTTAAAGCCCTTAATTGAATATCAGCAGTACTCTGCCTATTGGGGTCTTCATATAAACTAGCGAGTTCTGCTAGAAATAAGGAATAGGAGTTGAGAATCTGATAATTTTTCTCAAAGAGAGAGTCTGCCCAGGCCCGGGGATCACCCGTTAGGTATGAAATAACGGTACAGACTTTAATCTGGTCAGTAGAGTATGTACGAGGTTTTAACAAAAAAAGCAATTGACATGCGTTTTTGAATTCACAAAATTTTTTCCGATCACCTGTAAACACTAGGGGAGGGTTTATTTTAGGTTCAGGGGGCTGAACAGTAGTAAGCCGTGAGAGACGGGTTACCTGCTGCGTCAGAGTCTGATTCTCTTCTTTTACTTCAGTAAGAGCAAGTATTAACGCATTTACTTGTTGTGTTAATTGTGTCACTTGAGTGGGTAATTCTGCTGAATCCATTTTTTTTTCTGGTTCGTTCAATCTGTAATGCTCCTGCGTTTTTGTAGTAGGCTGGATATGCAGCTGCAAAATCTCCACTCAGTAGTCATGTAGAGATGTGTTGAATAACCAGATCCAACTCTCCAGACTCATCACTGTGGGCCTGTCAGCTTCAACATACAGATATATACACACTCAATAAGATGTTCCTGGAGTGGTAGAATGTATATGACAGTATGAAGGTGATTTGCTGAAGGGACAGGTGTGAACAGTGATAGAGATGGTAAGTACTTGATAGGTTTGTTCAGGAGAGTACTAGATGGTATTAGGTAGAGTGCAGATAGGTTAGTAATCGAGTATGGTAACAGGTGGTAAGGACAGCAGATGACAATTACAGGATAGACTAACCCAGTGCAGATGATAGATGGTAGTAGACTTAAGAGCAAGCAATCTATGTAACAGTGCAGATGATAGATGGTAGTAGACTCAAGAGCTAGCAATCTATGTAACAGTGCAGATAGTAGATGGTAGTAGACTCAAGAGCTAGCAATCTATGCAACAGTGCAGATGATAGATAGTGTAAGTATGTTATGGAGGATTCCCCTGTGGGGTACTTATCACTAGTAAATGTTAGTAGTAGAGGGGTCCAGTAGAGAGGGGAAGATCCGGTAGCGAGATACAGGGATCAGTAGCGAGGTTCCGGTCTGCTCCAGGTAGAAGCAACCAGCTGGAGGTTCCGACAGCAAGACAGGCTTGAAAGCATGTGGATACACAAGGCAGGTTGAACGAACGATGTGAGTGAGAACGCCGGCGGTTGAAATAGCCGCTCTGCGGCGCTGCGCGATGACATCATCTGTCTTAAAGGTGTATGCGTACCACCTAGTAAGAAAGGTGGGACGCATATTTGGAAGGAAATAAATTATTAAGGGTACCAGAGGTACCAGAATCTTACACAGGGATGATTTGGTGAGGTGGCTACCTCACTGGACGCTGTGCGGTTTCTAAACCCCGATTTTTTCTGCGTCCTGAATGCGACTCTCCCTGCCACATGTGCAGTGGCTTGTTCGCCTGTGCGGGTTCCCCACGCCATTTAGGAGGTAAATGTATCTGTGTGGGGACCTGTCTGTTGGGGGGGTGTCAGTCTGGGACTGTGTAACCTGCCTCTGTTCACACTGTTTAGCTCCCTATCGCTCTGGCTGCATGCTGTGGGCTGCAAGGGGGGGCTGTGCTGCACTATCTGTGTCAGACTGTGGGATGTGTGACAGGCTGTGTGCTGTGGGGCATGTTTTGTCATGTTTGGGCACAATACAGCGATCGCTGCGGCGGTCCGCCATGTTTTTTACATGTTGTAGTGTTATACTGCGGTCCTCACAGTAGTGGGGGAGCGGCGGTTTCGGCGCCAAACGGCGCCATTTTGGCTGCGCTCGCCCCGGCCGCATGTTTGCACTGCGGGCGGCCATTTTCTTGTAGCCTTCCATAGGCTTTAATAGAGCGCCCTGATTTCATCACTTCCTCTTTCCTGGGTGCACCGATCGAGGCGGCAGCAGCAGCAGTGGTCTCTTCAGGTTTTATCCTCTCTTCTTCCTATATCCATTGCCTGTGTTCAGTTTTATCCCTGTGGGGGTCTGCTTGTGCTAGTGTGTGTGTGTGTGCGGTGGGGTGCGCTCGCCGCGCTTGTTAAAGGGGCAGTTAACCCTTTATTCTCCAGCATATTTTTTTGGGGCAATGGATTCTCAGGAAGGCAAATTTCCTGCCACCTTGGTGGGAAGCCAGGGGACTGCTGTTTCCCCCCCAGGGGGGGATTTGGCTGAGGTGGTGGCTAACCTTGCTGCTCAGGTGCAGATGCTTGTGGCTGCTCAATCCACTAAAAGACCTAGAGTTTCAATTTCCTCTGATTCAGAGGGTGATGGTGATGGGGCTGCTATGGCTGGGGTCTCCTTATCGGGTCCCGTTCCACCCTGGATCTCGTGGGGTCCGAGGTGGAGGCTGAGGTTGAAGGGGTTGATAATTCTCCAAACAGAATAAAATAGAGATTATTGCGCTAACTTAAAAAATGTAAGCAGCTGACATCAATCACTGAACTAAGGAGAGTGATAAATCAATACAAATACAAAAATATGTGCAGCGCTAGAAGAAAAAAATTTCCAACAAAATAAATTGTCCAATCGCAGGAAGCATTCCACAAGTAACATAAACAATGGATGGTGAGAAAAAGTCCAATATATAATGGTGCAAATCATATATAAGTGCAGCAAATCCCGTCACCAGTGAAGGTAGAAATATATTGCGCTCACCAGATGGATGGGACCCCAAAACACCTTATAGTGTAGGAGTCAAACAGGCTTAAGAATGATGGAGTATCCCCACAGATTTTTCACCGATTCCAACGGCAACCATGCAAATCTCCGGTAGATGAAATAATTCAGAGATTCCCCTTCCACATGGTGGGTGGTAAAACCGAAAAAAATGGAGGGACATATAGCGTAATATTGCTAAAATCAATTTAATATCAATAAAGCTGATACACTTACAGACATCCGTGAAAGACAGGCATATAAGATGTAAAACAGCTGGGCTGACCAAGTCCTCTTTACATGTTTCGGCATAAATGCCTTTTTCAAAAGATAAAGTCAGCAGGTAGCCAGTGTTCATATATATATAGAGGTAGAATTAATTGGGTACACTTGTAGGAAGTAGGCAGTGGACTGCATGGAAACCGGAAGTAAAACCGGCGTGCGTTCCAAGCCTCACTATGGTATAGCGCCAAAAATTAAGCCTATTAAATCATAAGGGGAAAATAAGTATTTAACAGGAAGTGATGAAATGCCTGGAGGGGATGGCATTAGCCATCGTACACCCCAAGCCTCTTTCTGGATTGTAAGACAGGATATGCTGACATCACATCCGGGACTGGGCGGAAGTGATGTCAGCGTCAAAACATCGAGGGGGGGCGGCATTTAACCATCATCAACCCCAAGCCTCCATCTGAAATGTAAAACCGGATATGCCGACATCACATCCGGGATTGGGCGGAAGTGATGTCAGCAAGGCAAGGCGGACCGCTTTACCGGAAGTTAGGGCATATCAATGCACCAGGTCAACAAACCAGAAATGGAGACAACTCAGATTGGCCGATTCAGCAAATAGTGAATAACGCCAATAAGAGAACAAAAAAAGAGGAAAATAAAAATAAAATGATGACGTTATAGTTAAACAGCGCCAACAAAAGAGTAGAAAAGGAGGGGAAAAAATCGGTTTAGTTATCTAAAACCATAGTATATCATCATAGTGGGCTCATTTAAAAAAATGAGAAACCAATATTTGGAAAAAACAAAAATGTCAATTGTCCACAGTTGAAGGGACATAATAACAAATTTTGTCTATACACAGTCCATAGTCTATCTCCATATTAGGTGACCCTTAATACAGGATATCTATAACAAAAAGTAATATTTTTATTAAATAACTACATGATGTATACAGCCAAAAGACAAATGTAATAAAAATATTTTAAAAAAAATATATCGTGAGTAAAAATCACATAAAAGAACGAATAAGGATAAAGGGAACGTAAAAGGCTAATGATAGCCAGAAAGGCAGGTGGGAGTGGGATATTTAATACGCTAAGCTGTGTTTATAAAGGCGTTTATATCCCACTCTATATTCAACCCAAAAGGATGGTAGGACTTCAAAGTATAGATCCAGTATGTCTCTCTCCTAGAGACACCACGAATTTTTGAGCCACCCCTCCAGGGAGGTACATACTGGTCTATGACCTGAAATAAAGTGCCAGTGGGATCTTTATGGTGATAAAGAAGGTAATGTTTACCTACAAAATCAAATATATATATAAAAACTTAGACACCAACTGTCAAGTCCAAATATCTTTGCGCTTTGGGAGGAGTCAGTCACTTGACTGATATAATATGGAAACACTGCTGCTACTTAAACAAATACTGGATAATATTTGGAAGTACAAAAATGGAAAAGAAGTAGCGCATAAAATCACTATTAGATGACTTAAAGTGTAAAAAGCATGCTTGTCAAAGATACTGCTTGATAAACACTCAAAAACATGTAGAGAAAAGCAATGTCCTTAAAAGTCCATAAATCCAGGAGTGCGTGAAGTATATAAATGGATCACCATCCACCACCAGGTGTCACACCGATAGATAGCAGAAATGGCAACTCACCAGAAAACGATGCTCAAGTGTTCTCACACCAGAGCAAACTGAGCAGGGATACCAAACAGATGTAGGGAATACACGCATGGAAGACCAGAGTCTCTTCACCACTGCCGCATAAAAGTATCCTTCACACACTTTCCTCAATGTAATGGTATTATGGAAAAAGAGAAGGGCTCCAAATAGTGAAGTACCATCAAAACACTTGCTTTATTAAAACATAAAAATTTTGCACTCACATGTAAAAGCATATGGGTAGGCATTGAGTATCATATCTCCGGTCAGAGAGGAAGCCTATCTCGTCCAGTGTGCTGGGCTAACTCCACGCCAGCCCAGTCCCTTCCAGGTAGCTCCTCTGCCGTGTCCCGTGATGTCGGATGTGTCGTCAGGTCACGCCCCGACCGGTTTCGTCATGTCCGACTTCAACTGGAGGCGTGACCTGAACGACAACATCCGGCATCTAAATAGCCCTGCTGGAACGCTCTGCGTCCAATCGGCAATGAGGTAAGTAAACCGGAAGTGAACCAGCACCCCGCATTGCGGAACTTCCGACATCAATAACAACAATAGGGAAACCTGCCATATCATAAAGATTCACTTTGGCACTGAAATATAAATAACAATCCAGATACTATAATATGGTGAAAAGGATAACATTGTTATTTCTTGGGGTTCTACCCCATGCCAATATGGATCTGCAGAGCATTGCCAGTAACATTCTGCATAAAAAACAGGTAATCATGATAAACATTAAAAATGCAACAACCATCTACATTGCACTAATCAGTACCCCCATAGTGAAGGTGCCAATGTAATGTCTATTAGAAATGATAAAAAGCATAAAAAGCATATTAAAAAAGCACACCAATGGAATCCCAAATATAAATTGAGACAAATCAATCATACTCCAGTACCATTATAGGAGTAAATGGAAAAGGCAAGATCATGAATCGCTAATATAGCAATTCAAGTCTAACTCTATATTTAACCCCGTCGGTGCGAGGGCCTGGGTGAGGAAAATCCACTTGGTCTCACATTTGGATAATTCCCTCACCCAATTTGACCCCCGCCACGACGGGGTAACTCGCTCAATGCCCCAGAAGTGGAGGCTTCTAGGATCCCTCTGGTGGAATTGGCGGAAATGTGCGGACACATTGTGGTCGCGGTTTCCTTTCAAAATGTTGGTGATATGCTCACCTACTCTAACTTTTAGGGCCCGCTTAGTACGGCCAATATAAAGTAAATTACAGGGACACATCAGTCCATAGACCACATGTGTGGTGTCACAAGTAATTAAGCTTTTGATTTTGAAGGATTTATTGATAGCTCGAACCATGAAAGAGTCCCTCCTCCTGAAATTGGTCGGTGTAAATGAACAGGCTCTACATCTTCCACAGGTGAAAGACCCCTTCATGTTCGGGAAGAAGGAGACGTTGGGAGGGTCTAGTACTTTCTTTACAATTTGGTCACCAAAATTTGGGGCTCGCCTATATATAAACGATGGTTTAGCTGGTAAAGCTGAACATAATGTTCTATCCATCTGCAATATAGGCCAATGGTGTCTAAAGATTTCCTCTACCTTTTTGTAGTCGTTAGAAAAATCTGACAAAAAGCTCCATTGTTTAGGATCATCATCCAACCTAACAGGTTTAGCCGCAGGTCTTAATGGTCTGGGGGCATTCCCAATTCTGTTGATTTCTTTATTTAAGTTGGTCTCATCATAGCCTTTGGCCATAAACCTATCCCTCAAAACTGCTGCTTGTTCCATGTAGTCATTTACAGAAGTGCAGTTCCGCCTGACTCGGGTGAACTGGCCCCTAGGAATATTCCTAAGCCAGTTAGGGTGGTGTCCACTTTGGATGGCCAAATAACTGTTCCTGTCTGTCATTTTGAAGTACACTTTCGTGGTTAATCTATTGCCTTCTCTTTTAATAGTGACATCCAGGAAATTGATTTCGTCAGGACTATGATGGAAATCCAACTTAATGTTATTGTGGTTGGTATTTAGGTGTTCCATAAAGGACACCAAATCCTCCTCTGCCCCTTGCCAGATGAAAATGATGTCATCAATAAAGCGCTTATATAGCCTGAGTTCATGCCGTACCTGGTTATAGACAAACTTGTCCTCCCACTCCGACATGAACAAATTTGCCAGGCTGGGGGCAAATTTGGCGCCCATGGCAACACCTGTTTTTTGACTGTAGAACCTACTTTGATGCCAAAAATAGTTATGGCTCAGACAAAAGTCTAAAGCCCTACCAATGAATACTTTCTGTTCTCAAGGTAGATCCTCCCTCTGACTAAGTGCCCAATTTAAGGACAACAAAGCATCATCATGCTGGATGATGGTGTACAGGGACGACACATCGGCCGTCACAAGGAGACCGGCGAGTCGTCCCCAAGTACCACACCATCCAGCATGAGAAGAAGATCCGTGGTATCCTTCAGAAAGGCTTTGGTTTGAACCACACTTTTCTGTAAAAATTGGTCCAAATATTGGCCCAGTCTAGCACTGACTGAACCAATCCCATTGACAATTGGGCGTGGAGGAGGGTTAGTTGCGTCCTTATGGACCTTAGGTAACGTGTATAGAATCGGGATCCGGCACACGCTCGGTGTTAGATAGTTGCGTTCCTTCTTTGTCAGGACGCCGTCCCTGAAACCCGATTCTACCAATCGTTTCAAATCATTCACAAAGTCACCAGTCGGGTCTTTTGATAATCTGGTGTAAGTTGTAGTGTCACTTAACATAGCTATGATTTGATCGTGATAGAATTGCTTGTCCATCACCACCACTCCTCCACCCTTGTCAGCTGGGCGGATGATAATCTCTTTACGAGATTCTAGCGAATCTAGGCCTTCCTGTATATGTTTATACTTCTTGGTTATTTCAAACCTAGGTTCCAAGGCCTGCAGGTCGCGTAGGACTAGATTTTTAAATACTTCCACACAGTAGTTGTTACTCACTGGTGGGTTAAAAGTGGATTTATTACGTAGACCACTATTTATCATCCTTCCATTATTCCTATTGCTGATTGATGTGATGGGGTTGTTTAGAAAGTGTTTTTTCAAATTCACTTTTCTAATATACTTATGTACATCAATATAGGTATTAAATTTATTGATGGGCTTTTTTGGAGCGCATTTTAGCCCTTGGTCCAAAATATGGAGTTCACATTTATTTAGAGTTACACTGCTAATATTGAATATCCCCTCATTTACCAGTCTCTCCTTCTTTTTTTGGAGCTGTATCCTCCTTCCGGCCCGTACTCCTCTTCGGGGCCTGTGTTCTCTCGATACAGTTGTCTCTCCGGTTGTGAGTATTGGGTGTTGTATGGTCGACTCCGGCCCCTCCCCCTGCCCCTGCCTCGCCCCAAAAAAGGCTGTCTAGGTGGGTTCAGTGGAGTTTTGGGCCCAGTATCATCCATCACCCCATTAGATCTGTTGGCCAAGGCCTGATACTGGTTGTGGGTTAGAATCCCCGTTCCCTGGGAACCACCTCTCGTAGTACCCCTTTTATTTTTGTTTTTATTCCCCCTGTTCGCACCCTTAATTGGAGGTCCTGTCCACTCCAACATGGGTCTGACAGGTATGTGTGACACACCTGTTTTAGGGCGTACAACTGGGGTCTGGACTGGGGTAACAGGTGTTTGAGCAACTCCCAGTTCGTTCCCTGTGGCCTCCATAGGTTCTACTGTATTTGGGGCCTCCACGGGGAAGAATCCTGGTACCGTTGCTTGCCAACAAAAAACCTGACAGTTTTTAAAATCCTGTCGGTCCCTTGTAAATTTCTTTACTTTTTTGAGGTGTGTCTCTTTGTCAATTTTGTCTAGTTTAAGCTTGGTGTTCGTGCTAAACTCCCTTACCTCAGGGGAATCATTTTTGCTTTCTATTTTAGTTTGTAGGTCATGGATCTTTTTGTTCAAAAGATCCATTTTCCTTTTCTTCCTTTTTAGTACCAAAGCCTGTAGGTCGTTGTTGTCCTTAAATTGGGCACTTAGTCAGAGGGAGGATCTACCTCGAGAACAGAAAGTATTCATTGGTAGGGCTTTAGACTTTTGTCTGAGCCATAACTATTTTTGGCATCAAAGTAGGTTCTACAGTCAAAAAACAGGTGTTGCCATGGGCGCCAAATTTGCCCCCAGCCTGGCAAATTTGTTCATGTCGGAGTGGGAGGACAAGTTTGTCTATAACCAGGTACGGCATGAACTCAGGCTATATAAGCGCTTTATTGATGACATCATTTTCATCTGGCAAGGGGCAGAGGAGGATTTGGTGTCCTTTATGGAACACCTAAATACCAACCACAATAACATTAAGTTGGATTTCCATCATAGTCCTGATGAAATCAATTTCCTGGATGTCACTATTAAAAGAGAAGGCAATAGATTAACCACGAAAGTGTACTTCAAAATGACAGACAGGAACAGTTATTTGGCCATCCAAAGTGGACACCACCCTAACTGGCTTAGGAATATTCCTAGGGGCCAGTTCACCCGAGTCAGGCGGAACTGCACTTCTGTAAATGACTACATGGAACAAGCAGCAGTTTTGAGGGATAGGTTTATGGCCAAAGGCTATGATGAGACCAACTTAAATAAAGAAATCAACAGAATTGGGAATGCCCCCAGACCATTAAGACCTGCGGCTAAACCTGTTAGGTTGGATGATGATCCTAAACAATGGAGCTTTTTGTCAGATTTTTCTAACGACTACAAAAAGGTAGAGGAAATCTTTAGACACCATTGGCCTATATTGCAGATGGATAGAACATTATGTTCAGCTTTACCAGCTAAACCATCGTTTATATATAGGCGAGCCCCAAATTTTGGTGACCAAATTGTAAAGAAAGTACTAGACCCTCCCAACGTCTCCTTCTTCCCGAACATGAAGGGGTCTTTCACCTGTGGAAGATGTAGAGCCTGTTCATTTACACCGACCAATTTCAGGAGGAGGGACTCTTTCATGGTTCGAGCTATCAATAAATCCTTCAAAATCAAAAGCTTAATTACTTGTGACACCACACATGTGGTCTATGGACTGATGTGTCCCTGTAATTTAGTTTATATTGGCCATACTAAGCGGGCCCTAAAAGTTAGAGTAGGTGAGCATATCACCAACATTTTGAAAGGAAACCGCGACCACAATGTGTCCGCACATTTCCGCCAATTCCACCAGAGGGATCCTAGAAGCCTCCACTTCTGGGGCTTTGAGCGAGTTACCCCATCGTGGCGGGGGTCAAATTGGGTGAGGGAATTATCCAAATGTGAGACCAAGTGGATTTTCCTCACCCAGGCCCTCGCACCGACGGGGTTAAATATAGAGTTAGACTTGAATTGCTATATTAGCGATTCATGATCTTGCCTTTTCCATTTACTCCTATAATGGTACTGGAGTATGATTGATTTGTCTCAATTTATATTTGGGATTCCATTGGTGTGCTTTTTTAATATGCTTTTTATGCTTTTTATCATTTCTAATAGACATTACATTGGCACCTTCACTATGGGGGTACTGATTAGTGCAATGTAGATGGTTGTTGCATTTTTAATGTTTATCATGATTACCTGTTTTTTATGCAGAATGTTACTGGCAATGCTCTGCAGATCCATATTGGCATGGGGTAGAACCCCAAGAAATAACAATGTTATCCTTTTCACCATATTATAGTATCTGGATTGTTATTTATATTTCAGTGCCAAAGTGAATCTTTATGATATGGCAGGTTTCCCTATTGTTGTTATTGATGTCGGAAGTTCCGCAATGCGGGGTGCTGGTTCACTTCCGGTTTACTTACCTCATTGCCGATTGGACGCAGAGCGTTCCAGCAGGGCTATTTAGATGCCGGATGTTGTCGTTCAGGTCACGCCTCCAGTTGAAGTCGGACATGACGAAACCGGTCGGGGCGTGACCTGACGACACATCCGACATCACGGGACACGGCAGAGGAGCTACCCGGAAGGGACTGGGCTGGCGTGGAGTTAGCCCAGCACACTGGACGAGATAGGCTTCCTCTCTGACCGGAGATATGATACTCAATGCCTACCCATATGCTTTTACATGTGAGTGCAAAATTTTTCTGTTTTAATAAAGCAAGTGTTTTGATGGTACTTCACTATTTGGAGCCCTTCTCTTTTTCCATAATACCATTACATTGAGGAAAGTGTGTGAAGGATACTTTTATGCGGCAGTGGTGAAGAGACTCTGGTCTTCCATGCGTGTATTCCCTACATCTGTTTGGTATCCCTGCTCAGTTTGCTCTGGTGTGAGAACACTTGAGCATCATTTTCTGGTGAGTTGCCATTTCTGCTATCTATCGGTGTGACACCTGGTGGTGGATGGTGATCCATTTATATACTTCACGCACTCCTGGATTTATGGACTTTTAAGGACATTGCTTTTCTCTACATGTTTTTGAGTGTTTATCAAGCAGTATCTTTGACAAGCATGCTTTTTACACTTTAAGTCATCTAATAGTGATTTTATGCGCTACTTCTTTTCCATTAATGTTTACCTACAGTATGCTTATCCTTGCCTGTGAGAATGCTCGTAATATGTTCATTAACACGCACATTAAAGGACCTAATAGTGCGTCCCACGTACTGCTTTTTACAGGGGCACGTTAACAAATAAACAATATGAGTAGTTATGCAAGTGGCGAAAAACTTGATATGGTAAAGACTCCCTGTGACAGAAGATTGAAAAGATGTGAATTTCCTTCTTTTATCACAATTATATTCGCACACTCTGCACTTCCGGCAGGGATAAAAACCAATAAGATCAGCAAAAAATTTTTTTGGTTTAATTGGTTCATCCGGTACATTGGGAGCTAATTGTCCTCTTAATGCAGGGGCACCTCTGAAAGTGACCGAGGCTCGTACAGGTAAGACGGTACCCAAAATGGGATCATTTCTAAGTACATCCCAATGTTTAGAAATAATTCTCTTGATGGAATTATGCTGAATAGAAAAATTGGTAAAAAAGGACCATTTAGCAAAGTCAGACTGGTTTTTTGTTTTATTTTTATTTTTAGACCCAGAAAGTAATTGTGCTCTATCAATCTGGGTTACTTCCATTATAGTGGACTCAAGAACATCAGAATTATAACCCTTAACTAAGAACCTATCCTTTAGCAGCTGGGCTTGTTGGAGGAATTCATGTTCATGAGTACAATTCCTCCTAAGTCTGATGAATTGACTCTTAGGTATTCCACCCAACCAAGCCTTGTGATGACAGCTGTCAACAGGCAGGTACGAGTTACGGTCTGTGTCCTTGAAAAAAGTACTGGTGACAAACTGATTGTCCACTATGGAAATATTGAGGTCTAAGAAATGAATATTAGTGGAACTATATTCAAAAGATAAATGGATACCTCTCGTATTATCATTCAAGAATGACATGAATGTCTCGAGAGATGAGGTGTCCCCCTTCCACAGGAGGAGGATGTCGTCTATATAACGCACCCAGAGAACCAGCTCGGGTGCGTCATAAGGAAAGACGACATCCTCCTCCCATTTGGCCATAAAGAGGTTGGCCAAACTAGGGGCGAACTTCGCCCCCATGGCCACACCCCTTTGTTGTAAAAAGTATTGGTGATTAAACCAAAAGTAATTCCTTCCGGTAGCAAATATCAACAGATCTAGAATGAAATCTCGATGTGAAGGAGAGATAGATTTATCTGTCTTTAAGAAGTGGTCAACAGCGTTTAAACCCTGATCATGAGGGATACAAGTATAGAGCGAGGTGACATCTGTTGTCACCATCAGATGTTCACCTTCTAACTTGATATTTTTCAGCCTGTTGATAACATCACAGGTATCCTTAATGAAGGAAGGAGTGTCAATAACCAGCGGTTGTAGATAGAAATCGATGTATTTTCCAATACGTGATGTAATAGAATTAATGCCGCTAATAATAGGGCGACCGGGAGGATTTACCGGGTTTTTATGTACTTTCGGTAAATAGTACATGACTGGGATGCGAGGGGCTGTAGGAACCAAAAAAGACCTTTCTTTCTTGTTTATTAAGTTCCTTTCATAGCCTTTCTCCACCAGTCTCACCAATTCCTTCTTGAAAGAAGTAGTAGGGTTATTTTGTATTTTGATATAGGTGTCCTGATCGCCTAGGATTCTACCCATTTCATCATAGTAGTCCTGTTTATCAAGGACGACGATACCGCCGCCCTTGTCTGCAGGGCGCACTATGAGGTCTTTCTGTTCACACAGAGATTTTAGACCCTTTTTCAGTTGAGGCTGTATATAGGGTTTCTTAACAGCTAACTCAGCCAGATCTTTAAACACCAAATCTTTAAACACCGCCACTGATGGAGCAACCGGACCAGGGGGGTTAAATAAAGATGGATTTGATAATCCGGAATGTTTAATAGAAGAGGTATATATTTACGTGGTACTTCAGTTCTGGGTTTTGACAGAATGTACCTTTGTACATTTATTTTGCGCACATATTTGTGGACATCGATAAATGTACTAAATTTGTTAATGGGTTTGGGTGGAGCGAACTTCAAACCTCTATCCAAGGTGTATAGCTCATCAGGACTGAGTTCCACCTTGCTAAGGTTGAAGATACCGGATCCAATCAAGTTTTTATTCTTTTTTCTTTGGATCCGCCACCCCCCTCTGGTACCTCGCTTGGATCCGCACCCCTTTTTCCCTTGTTGTGTTGCCGGGGAAAATCCCATTCATGACTGGGTCCTGGGCGTGGCTGGTTATAATTAAAGGGTGAACTATTTTGATGGTCATACTCCTCATCGTATGAACGAGACTGATCATCATGTCGAGGTTGTTGCCTCAAAGGAGAAAACCTATTATGTGTGTTCACGTTATATGGTTTAGCATATGTTTGTTGAGGGTAAGGTCTAAATGGAGGGGGAGAGAAATGTCTTTGATAATTCTCATTGTGAGACCACTGTCCCCTAGGGGAATCCACTGGATGAGGAGGGTACCAGTTATTCTTAACAGGGCCTCTTCCATGTGGTGTTTGTGGTGGATGGTTACCCTTCCAATTCGGATTTTTTGGATTTTTTGGATTTTTTCCTTTTTTATGGGGGGGACCCTTGTTTTTTGACTTCTTTTGTGTTTTGGGTGGAAGAGAAGTTTGAACAAAGGTAGCCCCAGGAGCATTAGAAATCGCATGGTCCGTCTGATTGCCATCATTTGGATCACTATTCAGTAGATTCCTTTGCCATTGAAAGACAGTACGGTTATCATAATCGGACATGTCTCTCATAAACTTTTTTGTTTCTTAGTTTTTGTTCCCTTTCCTCTTTCTCTAAATACTTTTGAAGATTTTCAGAGAGAGTTTTGTACTCAGCTGTGGTGTTAAAAGGGGTAACCTTTTCTTTTAACTCTTTAATCTCCTTATCTAGGGAGGTTAATTTGGTACGTTTAATATCAACAAGATGCCGCAATAACTGTAAACCAGCATTATTGAAATAATCGGACCAAGCCTCTAAGGCTGTATCGTCTGATTGGGGGGATACCTCCCATCTCAGGCTTCTCGGAACCATTGATTTAGAGATATAATATTCTAAAAACGCAATGTCCCATTCAGAATGTAATTCTGACACCATAAGATTTTTAAGTCTTAAAAACAAACCGCCAACCTCAGTATCGGATTTGGTGGAGATAAAAACTCCATCAGTAATTACAGTTCTATTAGCTCTGTATTCAAAGACATCCATTGCTGGCATGTTCAAATCAAGAGCGATAAAAAACTATATGTAAGTGACACAAAGAAAAAACTATGTGTACATAAGTGAATTAACACATATGTGAAAGAAAGCAGCAATAACAGAGGTCAAAAATGTGTACAAACAGAATAAAATAGAGATTATTGCGTTAACTTAAAAAATGTAAGCAGCTGACATCAATCACTGAACTAAGGAGAGTGATAAATCAATACAAATACAAAAATATGTGCAGCGCTAGAAGAAAAAAATTTCCAACAAAATAAATTGTCCAATCGCAGGAAGCATTCCACAAGTAACATAAACAATGGATGGTGAGAAAAAGTCCAATATATAATGGTGCAAATCATATATAAGTGCAGCAAATCCCGTCACCAGTGAAGGTAGAAATATATTGCGCTCACCAGATGGATGGGACCCCAAAACACCTTATAGTGTAGGAGTCAAACAGGCTTAAGAATGATGGAGTATCCCCACAGATTTTTCACCGATTCCAACGGCAACCATGCAAATCTCCGGTAGATGAAATAATTCAGAGATTCCCCTTCCACATGGTGGGTGGTAAAACCGAAAAAAATGGAGGGACATATAGCGTAATATTGCTAAAATCAATTTAATATCAATAAAGCTGATACACTTACAGACATCCGTGAAAGACAGGCATATAAGATGTAAAACAGCTGGGCTGACCAAGTCCTCTTTACATGTTTCGGCATAAATGCCTTTTTCAAAAGATAAAGTCAGCAGGTAGCCAGTGTTCATATATATATAGAGGTAGAATTAATTGGGTACACTTGTAGGAAGTAGGCAGTGGACTGCATGGAAACCGGAAGTAAAACCGGCGTGCGTTCCAAGCCTCACTATGGTATAGCGCCAAAAATTAAGCCTATTAAATCATAAGGGGAAAATAAGTATTTAACAGGAAGTGATGAAATGCCTGGAGGGGATGGCATTAGCCATCGTACACCCCAAGCCTCTTTCTGGATTGTAAGACAGGATATGCTGACATCACATCCGGGACTGGGCGGAAGTGATGTCAGCGTCAAAACATCGAGGGGGGACAGCATTTAACCATCATCAACCCCAAGCCTCCATCTGAAATGTAAAACCGGATATGCCGACATCACATCCGGGATTGGGCGGAAGTGATGTCAGCAAGGCAAGGCGGACCGCTTTACCGGAAGTTAGGGCATATCAATGCACCAGGTCAACAAACCAGAAATGGAGACAACTCAGATTGGCCGATTCAGCAAATAGTGAATAACGCCAATAAGAGAACAAAAAAAGAGGAAAATAAAAATAAAATGATGACGTTATAGTTAAACAGCGCCAACAAAAGAGTAGAAAAGGAGGGGAAAAAATCGGTTTAGTTATCTAAAACCATAGTATATCATCATAGTGGGCTCATTTAAAAAAATGAGAAACCAATATTTGGAAAAAACAAAAATGTCAATTGTCCACAGTTGAAGGGACATAATAACAAATTTTGTCTATACACAGTCCATAGTCTATCTCCATATTAGGTGACCCTTAATACAGGATATCTATAACAAAAAGTAATATTTTTATTAAATAACTACATGATGTATACAGCCAAAAGACAAATGTAATAAAAATATTTTAAAAAAAATATATCGTGAGTAAAAATCACATAAAAGAACGAATAAGGATAAAGGGAACGTAAAAGGCTAATGATAGCCAGAAAGGCAGGTGGGAGTGGGATATTTAATACGCTAAGCTGTGTTTATAAAGGCGTTTATATCCCACTCTATATTCAACCCAAAAGGATGGTAGGACTTCAAAGTATAGATCCAGTATGTCTCTCTCCTAGAGACACCACGAATTTTTGAGCCACCCCTCCAGGGAGGTACATACTGGTCTATGACCTGAAATAAAATGCCAGTGGGATCTTTATGGTGATAAAGAAGGTAATGTTTACCTACAGTATGCTTATCCTTGCCTGTGAGAATGCTCGTAATATGTTCATTAACACGCACATTAAAGGACCTAATAGTGCGTCCCACGTAATGCTTTTTACAGGGGCACGTTAACAAATAAACAATATGAGTAGTTATGCAAGTGGCGAAAAACTTGATATGGTAAAGACTCCCTGTGACAGAAGATTGAAAAGATGTGAATTTCCTTCTTTTATCACAATTATATTCGCACACTCTGCACTTCCGGCAGGGATAAAAACCAATAAGATCAGCAAAAAATTTTTTTGGTTTAATTGGTTCATCCGGTACATTGGGAGCTAATTGTCCTCTTAATGCAGGGGCACCTCTGAAAGTGACCGAGGGTCGTACAGGTAAGACGGTACCCAAAATGGGATCATTTCTAAGTACATCCCAATGTTTAGAAATAATTCTCTTGATGGAATTATGCTGAATAGAAAAATTGGTAAAAAAGGACCATTTAGCAAAGTCAGACTGGTTTTTTGTTTTATTTTTATTTTTAGACCCAGAAAGTAATTGTGCTCTATCAATCTGGGTTACTTCCATTATAGTGGACTCAAGAACATCAGAATTATAACCCTTAACTAAGAACCTATCCTTTAGCAGCTGGGCTTGTTGGAGGAATTCATGTTCATGAGTACAATTCCTCCTAAGTCTGATGAATTGACTCTTAGGTATTCCACCCAACCAAGCCTTGTGATGACAGCTGTCAATAGGCAGGTACGAGTTACGGTCTGTGTCCTTGAAAAAAGTACTGGTGACAAACTGATTGTCCACTATGGAAATATTGAGGTCTAAGAAATGAATATTAGTGGAACTATATTCAAAAGATAAATGGATACCTCTCGTATTATCATTCAAGAATGACATGAATGTCTCGAGAGATGAGGTGTCCCCCTTCCACAGGAGGAGGATGTCGTCTATATAACGCACCCAGAGAACCAGCTCGGGTGCGTCATAAGGAAAGACGACATCCTCCTCCCATTTGGCCATAAAGAGGTTGGCCAAACTAGGGGCGAACTTCGCCCCCATGGCCACACCCCTTTGTTGTAAAAAGTATTGGTGATTAAACCAAAAGTAATTCCTTCCGGTAGCAAATATCAACAGATCTAGAATGAAATCTCGATGTGAAGGAGAGATAGATTTATCTGTCTTTAAGAAGTGGTCAACAGCGTTTAAACCCTGATCATGAGGGATACAAGTATAGAGCGAGGTGACATCTGCTGTCACCATCAGATGTTCACCTTCTAACTTGATATTTTTCAGCCTGTTGATAACATCACAGGTATCCTTAATGAAGGAAGGAGTGTCAATAACCAGCGGTTGTAGATAGAAATCGATGTATTTTCCAATACGTGATGTAATAGAATTAATGCCGCTAATAATAGGGCGACCGGGAGGATTTACCGGGTTTTTATGTACTTTCGGTAAATAGTACATGACTGGGATGCGAGGGGCTGTAGGAACCAAAAAAGACCTTTCTTTCTTGTTTATTAAGTTCCTTTCATAGCCTTTCTCCACCAGTCTCACCAATTCCTTCTTGAAAGAAGTAGTAGGGTTATTTTGTATTTTGATATAGGTGTCCTGATCGCCTAGGATGACCAAACCCCCATTTTTATTTATGGATTGTCTTCAGATTTGGTAGTTATTTCTTTTGCATTTGCGCGCTATTCTTTTTTAATAGACCATTGAACAGGCATATGCTTTGCAGGGAAAAGTTCCCCCTATGCCTGTGAAGGCGCACTCTACTAGATCTCTGAGTACGTCTTGGGCCTGTCGTCATGGGGCTTCTGTGGCCCAGGTGTGTAAGACGGCGACCTGGTCGACCGTGCACACTTTCACAAAATTCTATAAAGTGGATGTTCAGGCATCGGCAGATGCTTCCTTTGGCCGCAAGGTTCTTAGTGCGGCAGTTCCCTAGGGTCCCTTGTTTTGGACCCCTGGCTGTTTTGGGATACGTGTTTTATCCCTGGGTTATTTGCTTTTCCTGGGTTGTTGCTCCTGTTGAGCAAGTTTGTTTCATGTTGCCCAGCTGGTTTCCTTCCTTTGGTAAGGTTCCTTTCTTTGATGTGGAGACTGCGTTGCCTTACGGCGCGGCTGCGTTTCCCACCCCTCATGTTTGCACTGCTTTGGGACGTCCCCATTGTGACGAATATGAAGATGGCGGCGACTGTCGGAGGACGTAAGAGAAAACGGGAATTTTTGTAAAATCTTACCTGTAAAATTCCTTTCTCTGAGTCCTCCGACAGTCGCCGCCCCGCCCCTCTTTTGGGGTTTGGTTGTATACTCTACTGCTATTCCACTGAAACTGAGATATGGATGCAGGAAGTAGGAGGGTATTGACTGAGGAGACCACCCCCTGGGGGTGGGATATGTTAAAAGCTTTAATGTTAACATATTCTGTTGCCTGGCTACTCCTTCGGAGCAAAGTCTAATACCCCATTGTGACGAATATGAAGATGGCGGCGACTGTCGGAGGACTCAGAGAAAGGAATTTTACAGGTAAGATTTTACAAAAATTCCGTTATTTGGTACACTGACATTTTTGTGCACTATACACGGTGACAGATATTAATGTGCACTGTGGAATGGGGCCAGATCGTGCTTGGTGCACGGTTGACAGATGGCTGCAGTCTGTGTGATCTGTGTGTGGCAGATCATTAAAATCATCATCTATACAGAGATCACTGACAGGCAACAGCGATTCCCCCCCAATGAGTTCAGGAGGAGAGCCGACACAGATTGGACCCCCTCCCCAGAGCAGGCCCCCACCACATATTGAGAGCATGTGGCCTTGTATGGTTCAGGAGGGGGGCGCTCGCTCTTCCCCTCCTCCTTTCCTGACTCGATGGGCTGCATGCTCGGAGAAGGATCTGGTATGGATTTTGCGGGGGGGCCCCATGCCGTTTTTTTTTTTTTTTGGCATGGGTTCCCTTCAAATTGCATACCAGACCCAAAGGGTATGTTTTCATTTTCGGCAATCTTTTGTTTGCTGACAGCGAATGAGTCATCAGTTGTTAAGGGAAGGACAAAGGGCGCAGCAGCTGGCTTCCTGGCCTGCTTCTTAACAACCAGTGTTAATTTTGGCAGCAAATTTCAATTAAGTTTTAGTCTTAGTCTTAGGACTAAAATGGCATTTTAGTTTTAGTCCCATTTTAGTCTTCTGCAAGTGTTTTAGTTTTAGTCGTATTTAGTCGACTAAAACTCCAGTATATTTTAGTCGACTAAAACGCCCTACATTTTAGTCGACTAAAACTCATTTTAGTCATCTATAATCAAATGGGTGTAGTTCAATTGTAATTTGTAATGCATTATTTAAGCATTTCTCTATAATTTCCAAACTCATTATATACTACTGCTGGTCCTGGAGTGAAAAATCTAATATGTTATTATTTATGCTTTGAGCATGCACCAGTGTTAATTTTTGGCAGCAAATTTCGATTTCGTTTTAGTTAGTCTTTTGACTAAAATGCCATTTTAGTTTTAGTCGTATTTTAGTCTTAAGACTAAAATGCCATTTTAGTTTTAGTCGTATTTTAGTCACCTGAATTGTGTTAGTCGACGAAAACGTTTTAGTCGGTTTTAGTCGACGAAATTAACACTGTTAACAACCAGCTATTGTTCACAGTGAATTTGAATCGGTTGATCATTTTTCGACTGATCTGAATTCAAATCATTCTGAAATTATGAAGAGAAAAAGTGGTTGAGGAAAAACTTCAAACACTCGCCCAGTGCTTGTGATGTCAGAGATATTTCATAAAAATTAAAACCACTTTTCTTCCTCAGTTGAAGTCCTTTGCGACGAAACGCGTCAGGACGCATGCACGCTGTCTCCTTAGCAACCGAGGTCGTCACGGCCGGAACTCGCCGCAGACAAGCTGTGGGAAGGTCCACCAGCAGCGGTGAGCTGGCCAGAACGCCATGGTTGCCATGTGTTTAAATTTACTGCCTTATCTTTTACATTTTGATAAGCAGATTGGATTAGGGGGGTCACTTTGGTGTTTGTATGTTTGATTTTTGGAATAAAACTGCAATACAGTATCACACTATTGTGCCCCTTATCCTATCTTTATTGGTACGGTCCGGGTCCTGAGGAATACCAGGTAGCAGTGGTCATTGAATGGGAGCGTTCGTGTTTGCGGCTGTCAAAGAGTGCAAGCAACCTATGCTTACAGGCAAATGATCAGTGATTTTCTGATGAGTGTCCATTCCTAAGGGGAGCACTTATGGTGTGGTGAAGGCGAACGCCAGATCTAGGTGTGGAGCACTGGAAGTACCAACGTTATTGTGGAAGCTTGTTTTTCCAGCAAAGACTATATTTACATAGACTCATTTATTGCATGAGGACTTTTATGATTTACAATATGTATGAACATATTGAGCGCTGCTGAATGTAATTGGTGCTAAATATTCTCCTCTTTTAGTATTTATTGCATTTTATAGAGAATTCTGAAATTATGGAATTCATTAGAAAATAAAGAAGCCAAATGAAACTAAACACATTTTTAATTCTGCATCTCTAGCGACTTTGTAGACCACAAACAAGATGTTCACATTGGTCAAAGCCAAAGTCGTAACAAAGTCGCACTGATCCAAAGTTGCATCAAGTTGCGCTGTAAAGTCACAATAGAAATCGCACTATTTTAGCCGCACAAGTTTCAATGGAGCCTTATAGGTAAAGTTGATCCAGGGAATATCCAATTGCCTCTTGTGGGATAAGGAAGGAATTTTCCCCCTACTGGAGCAAACTGGCTCATGCTGTCAGGAAAAGGCTCACCTGCTGGTGGCACTGTGGCTTTCAGATTTATAGACTGCAGTTCCGGTGTCCACCAATAGGTGTCTCTCAGCAGCCAGAAGCTCATATCGCTCTTTGGTTCTCTGGGGTAATTTACGCAGATTTGGTATGCTGGAAGTGTGTTTACATTTATGTTATTCACTTAAATTTAATAAAAATTAGTTATCCATTCCTGCCTCCACGCCAGCTGATCTGCTCCAGCCGGCTTCCACGCCACCTGGCTTCCACAGCAGGCGATCTGCTCCAGCCGGCTTCCACACCAGCCGATCTGCTCCAGCCAGCTTCCACACCAGCCGATCTGCTCCAGTCTGTTTCCATGCCTGCCGATCTGCTCCAGTCTACCTCCGCGCCAGCTGATCTGCTCCATTTTACCTCCGTGCCAATCTAATAAAGCCTGCCTCTATGATTGCCAATAGGGCTAGGCCTGCCTCTCATGGTCCTGAACCTGATGACCCGCCTGATCTTGATTGTCCTCTGCCTGCTGCCCAGCCTGATGGCCCTCTGCCTGCTGCCCTACCTGCTGCCCAGCCTGATAGCCCTCTGCCTGCTGCCCAGAGGTTCCTGTAGCCCAGAGGTTCCTGTAGCCAGGGCCGCTGTTAGAAATCACAGGGCCCCCTACAACCTACCTGACAGGGCCCCCCCCCCCCCCCGGAAATATCAATTCACTAAAATGCCATTGTCACAATTGTATGCTTTGCAGCCATGGCAGAAATTAGAGCCTCGCTGCTGACACCTGTTTTGTTTTTGTTTTTTTACTTTTTTAAATTGCTGAATGGCAATTTTACATTGCGAGACCGCATTGCCACTGTGAGCCAATTATTTTACTTCAAGGTGCAGAGCGACCCTATTGAACTCAATGGGGATTGGTACTGCCTGTCAAACTCTGTAGCCTGTGTTAAAAATGCCACAGCTATGAAGTAAAGGATTGCAGTCATGGCATGCACACAGTCCTGTCTGACTATATGATAGCTGGCTTCTGTCGAAGGGGCATGACCAAAAAAGGTCTGCTGACTGACCATCTTCCGATCAGTCCTCTCAGCCAATGGCGCAAGAACGCTGACTAGTTTCCTGGTGGGTGGGTGGGTGGGTGGTCCCCTTGTCAGAACACAATTGAACAGCAGGGGAGATTGCTGTACTGACATCGGCTTGTCAGTACAGCGGCTCTGACCTGAGGGGCAATGTTTTTTTCATTCAGCCTGCAGGGTTGAATGATTAAAAAAACTAGCAGTATATACTAGGCATTAGGCCACACTTGTGTGGCGATTACTGAATGTGTGAAAAAGTGCACGGGTAACGGGCGTTTTGCTGTGCAGTTTGGAAATGCACTGCAAATGCGCAAAGCCCTTGAGGTAATTGTTAAAGGCACCCCAAATGCAATTAGCAGACCTGTGTTTTGTCATGGGGCAAAGCTGCATGACTTAATAGGTTCTAGAGCTTCTGTGATGTGTTTGTCACACATATGACAGCCCATTCAAGTGAATAGGCTACCTATGTACGAAAAGCAAGAAAAAAAAAAAGGAAAGAAAAAGAAAGCAAGAACGTGTGTTCCTGCTATGTGAAGTATAAAGTGGGCCTTAGGAGTGGTATATAGAAAAGATTGGGCAGAGATGCCAGCTGGAGAGAGAGTTGTGTACACTGGCTCCCAGCTCCAGCACCACAGTAGCAGCTGCCTGCAGTTCTAGGCTGGGTCCATATTCAATTACTTGGCTCACAAGTTACTGAGGTGCATAAGTAAACTTTATTGGTGATATCAAAAATATAGCAGAAAACAATAAGTTAACATATAAAATTGAAAGTAGAAAGAGATGACTAGTTATAATCATCTAATGTAGACATTGCTCTCTGGACCGGTTCCGGTGGGGCAGCTTATAAATAAGCAAGATACCCCGCCGTGCCTAGCCCACCCTCAGAGGTAGTGGTAGTTCGGAGCGAGAGCTCCGATGGGACAGAATATTACTTCTAAAATGAGATATATTTATAATGGAACCATATGTAGCCTGTGGAGATGAAACACTTGCAATTCACAAGTAATTGTATACACTTCTATCAAAACAAGCAAATAAAGTATTAAATCTCAGTGTGTGCAGAGTATGCCAGTGGTATAACCAAAGGGGCTTCTGTCGACTCTCAAGTTGTTAGGATGAAAATTGTCAAAGTCACAATATGTTTTTTCCGAGTAGGATATAAAAGAGTTTTTCCTTTTGTGGAGAAAGGATGTCAGATCCAGTTGATCCTAATTGTGGAAGAAGGGAGATGAAGCTGTTTTTCTTTTCTTGTATTTTATACTTATGATTTAGAGGGTAATATCTGTGTTTTGTTCACCGGCAATGGGAGGCTTTTGATACCCGGGACCTGGACACAGATGAGTGTGATGAGTATCTTCTGGGCTATGCCCGATTGTAAGACAATGTATCGAACAGTGTGTGTGTTGTCTCTACTCACCGCTCGTTGTCCGGTCAACCTGCCTCGGTATCTTATAGCTACATTACCTCAAAGCTTCACGGGAACATCCAGATTTTGTATCCCTCTATGTGGTTTTAAACACCACGTTGTTTGCTGCTGTCCGTTGCTCCGTTCCACCAATATAGTGCTTTGTGTTAGACGCTGTGTTGCGGGATCTGGCAGGGGGGGGGAAGAAGGTAAGGGGGAGGCTTGCTTTTCCTCCGGGCTAGTGCTTGGTCTTTTCCTAGTTGCTGCCTGTAAGTGTTGAGTCTTTTTTGTTCAGATGAAGAGATTTCTGGAAGAAATATACGGTGAAACAGCTAGTGCAGGCCACCTCCGGGCGAAATTCTTCTACCGGGTTCAGCAAGAAAATGAAGGGGTCTCACAATATGCGATGGCTCTACAAGAAGTATTGGCTGAGGTACAGAAAAAGGAGGCAGACGGAGTATCTGCCAACCGAATACAGTTTATTCTGGGACTCTTCAGCTCTCCCCTGAGACAGGTTCTGCGGGAGCGAGTCAGGGTGGACCCTACTCTGAACTTTCGGCAAATATTGGCAGAGGCTGTGGCACGCAGTAAAGAAGAAAGTTATGCCTCCGGAGTGATACGGACCCAGACCGCCACACCCTTTGGGGTTGTGGGGAAGGAAGAGGTCCTAGTTAAAGTGGTACAAGACCTGCAGAGCTCCCTGAGTGCTATGCACGAAAAATTGACACAAATGAAAAGGCGAATGGAGTCGAGCTATTCCCCTGGGCCTGCCTATCAGGCCCAACAACCGCCCTATCAGATTGCCCCACTGGTTCCTACACCACAGCATCCTTACCCCAGTTCACCGTCACACCAAGTTCCCCAATATCTTCCAACAAGGCCAGCCAGAGCGCCTCCCGCACACAGGCGGAGAGACTATCGTCCAGGGACACAGTGCTGGCGGTGCGGAGAAAAGAGAGTGTCAGAGTGATCTATCTAGACGCTCAGAGCCGGCGTTAAACTACCGGCCCCCACAGTAGTGGGGCGTACTGCGGGGGAGGTGGAGAGTCGAGACACCCAGCACAGCTCTGAACACCTGGTCGCAGGGTGCCCCGTCATACAAGCTGAATTTGAAGGAATCCCAGTCAACTGCTTAGTAGATACCGGATCACAGGTGACGACCATGCCTGAGTCATACTTCAATCGTTACTTCCAAGCACTGGCTAAGCCAGAACGAGAGACATTGGTCCGAGTTACAGCCGCGAACCATCAGCAAATTCCGGTCACGGGAGTCATGTGGATGAACGTACGGCTGTGTGGACAGGAGGTGGGAAGAAAAGGCATTCTGCTGGTCCCCGAGACGTTCAAGGAGGATGTACCGGTGATAATGGGCATGAATATTCTACGAGAGTTGGATCAGATCATGTTCACTAAACGGGGACCTGGCTATTGGAAGCAAGCCACCCCACACAAACCCACGCAAAAAGCTTTCCAACGGTTGATCCGGTTCTGTGGGACACAGAAGAGTGTCCCAGTACACCAGTCCGTAGGAACTATCCGAGTGCCGGGAAAGGCTACCCTCAGTCTTCCTCCTGGTCGGGAGACTATACTGACACTGCCTGTGGGAACCTTCCGCAACCTTGAAGGTATGGAGGTGATCATCGAACCAGGGGGTCTAGGAGAACTAGGTCAGGATGCCCTAGTGGCCCGGACACTGGCAGTGGTCCAGAATGGACGAGTACCCATAAGAGCTGTGAATGTGGGACATCTGGAAGTCGCTTTGACGCCTGGAGTAGAACTGGCCCGTGTGTACTTACATCGGGGAGAAGTGCTAAGTCGGGAAGAAGTGACTCTAGCTCCAATAGGCAATGCTGCATGGACACTGGCAGTTACTGCCAGACCCCAAGAGGCTCCGACCCCAGAATGGAATGGGAGAACCATTGTGGACCAAATGGAGATAGATGTGAAGAATCTCGGTCCAGACCGTTTGCGGGCGGTTGAAGCCATGCTGTGGGAGAATCAGGCTGCGTTTGCCCGCCATGCCGATGACTTTGGCTGCACAGGTGCTATCACACATGAGATACCGACCGGGGACGCTGCCCCAATCCGGGAGAGATATAGACAGATTCCGCCCAAGTTGTACCAGGAAGTGAAGACATTGTTGAAACAGATGATAGATTCAGGAGTGGTACAAGGTAGTCAAAGTCCTTGGGCAGCCCCAGTGGTGCTTGTCAAGAAGAAGGACAGCACTATTCGATTTTGTGTGGATTATCGGTGGTTGAATGCATGCACCACACGAGACTCATACCCTCTGCCACGCATCGAGGAGTCCCTGACAGCCCTAGGGCGGGCTAAATACTTCTCCACCCTGGATCTAGCAAGCGGGTACTGGCAAGTACCGGTGGCGGAGAAGGACCGGGCCAAGACTGCATTCATACTCCCCATGGGACTATTCGAATTTAACAGAATGCCATTCGGGCTATCCAATGCCCCGAGCACCTTCCAGCGGCTGATGGAGAAGTGTCTGGGAGACCTGAATTTTGAAGCAACCTTGATATACTTGGATGATATCATTGTATACTCCGCTACTTTTCAAGAACACCTAGACCGACTAGGACAGGTACTCAAGCAGTTGCAATCCCATGGCCTGAAGATAAAGCCAAAGAAGTGTCATCTCTTCAAGAGGAAGATAGAGTACCTAGGCCATACGGTGTCCCAAGATGGGGTGCTGCCATCTCAAGACAAAATGGCTGCAATACAACAATGGCCAGCGCCCAGAACACTGCGGGAGTTGAAGGCTTTCCTCGGTCTGACCGGATATTACCGGCGATTCATCAAAGACTACCCAAAGATAGCGGGCCCTCTGAATGAGCTGCAGAGAGGAACAGCTGGGAGACCCAAGGGTCAAAGTGTCCCTTGGGGACAGAAGCAGGAAGAGGCCTTCCAGGCCCTGAAAGAAACCCTGACCTCGGCCCTCATCTTGGCTTATGCTGACTTTGACAAACCATTCCTCTTATCGACTGATGGCAGCCTCTATGGACTTGGGGCGGTACTGTCACAGGTACAAGGACGTGAAAGAGTTATCGCTTATGCCAGTCGGTCGTTGCGGGATACAGAGCGAAACCCTCATAACTATAGTTCCTTCCGGCTGCAGCTCCTTGCCCTGGTGTGGGCCATGACAGAAAAATTTGCGGGCTACCTGACAGGGGCTAAGATCTTTGTACAGACCGATAACAACCCCCTGGCCCATCTGGATACTGCCAAGCTGGGAGCCCTGGAGCAGCGTTGGGATGCTCGCCTTGCCAAGTATGACTTCTCGATCTGCTACCGCTCTGCTACAGAGAACACTAATGCCGATGGTCTGTCGAGGGTTACTTTTGAGACTCCAGTAGGGGATCTGGATGAACAAAAAGAAGAGGATGAAACTCCAGACTTCCTCAGGTTCACACCTCCAGCAGTTGCAGCACAGACAAGTGGGGAGGCCCGAGTGCTACCCAAGGCATTAGGAAGAACCAATGAAGAATGGGGCCGAATACAGGATGAAGATGTCGGACTGCGGCAGATGAAAGGTTGGGTGTCCCAGCGAAGATAACCTGACAGAGAAGAAAGGACTGAGCTTGATGCCGAGATGAAGTCCATTCTACACCAATGGGATAGACTGGAGGTTTATGGAGCTGTTTTGTACCGCAAGTGGAAGCAACCTGCTGATATAGAGGCAAGGTGGCAGGTAGTAATACCCAGAAGCATGGCACGAGAGGTAGCCAAGGAGGCTCATGAATTTGGAGCTCACTTCGGGCCAGTTAAGACCTTCCAGTGGCTGCAACGCTATGTATATTGTCCACGACTGGAGGCCACGGTTGAGGAAGTCTGCCGGCAATGTCGAATGTGTGAACTCACCAAAAGCACCGAACAGAGGGCACCCATGCAGCCCATACAGACCAAAGAACCTCTGGAAGTATTGATGATAGATTATCTTCTCGTGGGACAATCCGCCAGAGGTCCACAATACTGCCTGGTCATGATTGACCACTTCTCTAAATTTGCAGTGGTCACCCCATCTCGAGACCAGACGGCTGAGTCTGCAGCTCGGGCCATCCGTCAAGATTTCATCCGAGTCTACGGGTGTCCGAAGCGGATCCATTCAGATGAAGGAGCGTGCTTTCAAGGGAAAGTGATGGAGGAGCTACATCGACTGTATGGCATTGAAAAATCCAGGACAACTCCATATCACCCCCAAGGGAATGGGGCTGTCAACGGGTCTGTGGTAGTGAGCCCTTATAGATCCCCAGCTCAGGATTCCCCAGGGCGCGGAGTCTAAGCCACAGCCTGCTTCTTCACCCTTGCCCCTGATGGTGGGGATGGACTTGCAGCAGACTGGAACCAGGTCGCGGCCCCCAGGTAGGCCCAGCTGAGAATGTGGCGTGTGCAGGGTAAACAGGAGACTATAAGGAGATCCAAGAGACAAGCCGAGATCAGGACAGGCAGCAGACAAACGTAGACGGAGAAACAAAGCCGGGTCGGTACACAGGAGATCAGATACAATAGCCAAGGGATGCACGGATGGGAGCTCAGAGAACAGGGATGTTGCTCAAGCAAGGAACAGTGCACAGAGTCTGTGTATATATAGGGAAGCAAACAGGGAGGTGACCCAGGAAGTAATTGACAGAAACAGGATATAACCCACAGTGGAGCAGGCGACGCCCATAGGAACAGAGAAGCCCAAACACCACATGTGAAGGGAGGCAAACAGAAGCACTGCAGCAAGGAGGTAAGAATATACAGACAAAACTATAGGCTAACTTGTGACAGTACCCCCCTCTTACGGGGCCTCCCCACTCGTTTGGGCCCAGCCTTGAGAGGAAACTTCTGATGAAAAAGTTTCACCAAACGAGGTGCAGAAACATCAGTGGAAGGAATCCAACATCTCTCCTGAGGACCATATCCTTTCTAGTCCACTAGATACAAGAGCCTCCCCCTGGAGAATTTGGAATCCAAGATTTGCTTGATTTCGTACTGATCCGAAGTACTGGCTATTGGAGGACGACGAATAGGACGAGAAAACCTATTGATGATGTATGGTCTCAGGAGAGAAACATGGAAAACATTGGGGATTTTTAGATGTGACGGGAGACGGAGCTTAAAAGCGACAGGGTTAACCTGGCAGAGGATTGTAAAGGGACCAATGAAACAGGGAGCAAACTTCATAGAGGGTACCCTGAGACGGATATTCTTGGTAGAGAGCCAAACATTATCACCAGGGAGAATTTTGGGGCTCGCACGGCGATGACGATCTGCAGCTACCTTGTACCTGGAAGCCGCCATATGTAAATTCTTGGAAACATCTGCCCAGATAGAATTGAGAGACCGTTGCACCTGTGCGGCCGCCGGCACTTCAGCATAGATCGGAACAGAAATGGTACTGAAGGATGGCGGCCAAATACCGTGAAGAAAGGAGACTCACTAGTGCTGGCATTAGCATGGTTATTGAGGGCAAATTCTGCCCAGGGTAAAAGGTCTACCCAATCATCCTGATGGGCAGAAATGAAGGCACGAAGATACCGTTCCACATTCTGGTTAACCCTTTCCGTTTGACCATTTGACTGCGGATGAAAAGCTGAGGAGAAATCCAACTTGATTCCAAATGACGTGGCCAGGGCTCTCCAGAAGCGGGCCGTAAACTGAACTCCTCTATCTGAGACAATGTGTGAGGGCATACCATGGAGACGAAAGATTTCCCTAATGAAGATGGAAGCCAAAGTGATAGCAGAGGGTAGGCCTGGAAGTGGAGTTAAGTGACACATTTTTGAAAACCTGTCCACCACCACCCAGATAACGGTGGAGCCCGCTGATGGGGGTAGTTCAGATATAAAGTCCATAGAAATGCAGCGCCACGGTACATCTGGAACAGGTAGAGGTAACAGGAGACCTGCTGGAGCTGAAGTAGAAGACTTAGACTGCACGCAAATGGAGCAAGCCTGGACATATTCCTCAACATCCTTCCGGAGTGAGGGCCACCAGTAGTAACGCAGCAGGAAGGCACAGGTGCGTTGCACACCAGGATGTCCAGAGAGTTTGGAATCATGTGTCCATTTGAGAAGCTTGGGGCGAAGGGAGGGCCTCACAAAAGTCTTTCCGGGAGGGATACATGGAGACTGAAGGTGAGTGGAGGCCAGGAAACAATTGGCAGGAATAATATGTTCAGGTTCAATATGACACTCTGAGTCAGCAACGTCAAATGATCTGGACAAGGCATCCGCACGAGCATTCTTGGAGCCGGGCCGGAAGGTGATGTCAAAATTAAACCTGGCAAAAAAGAGAGCCCATCGTGCTTGCCTGGGATTTAAACGTCGGGTGGACTGCAGATACTGGAGGTTCTTATGATCGGTATAGATCAGAATACGATGAGGAGACCCCTCCAGTAGATGTCGCCATTCTTGCAGTGCCAGCTTGATAGCCAGAAGCTCCCGATACCCGATGGTGTAATTTTTCTCTGCATCAGAAAACTTCTTCGAGAAAAAGGCACAGGGGCGGAGCTTACTGTCATGCCTTTGGAGAAGGACGGCCCCCACTCCCAAGGACGAGGCATCTACTTCCAAGAAGAAAGGCTGAAGAATGTCAGGACGTTTGAGAATAGATGCCAATAGGAAGGCCGATTTGAGCTTGTGGAAAGCCTTGACAGCTTCAGGAGGCCAGGTTCTGGCATTGGCACCCTTCCGAGTCAAGGAGGTAATGGGTGCCACCAGAGAGGGGAGTAATCAAGGATGAACTGGCGATAGAAATTGGTGAATCCCAAGAACCGTTGCGTTGCTTTTAGACCAGAAGGCTGAGGCCAGTTGGAGATGGCCTGAAGTTTGGCAGGATGCATAAGCAGCCCTTTATCTGTGACTATGTAGCCTAGGAAAGGAACTTGGGTTTGCTCGAAGAGGCACTTCTCCAACTTCACATACAAGCGGTGGTCCCGAAAACATTGAAGAACCGTACAAACATGCTGGTGATGAGTGTTCAAATCTGGAGAAAAGATGAGTATGTCATCCAGATACACGATGACACAAACATATAGGAGATCAGAAAAAAATTCATTAACAAAGTTCTGGAAGACAGCTGGGGCGTTACACAAGCCAAAAGGCATTACAAGATATTCATAGTGCCCATCTCTGGTGTTAAAAGCGGTTTTCCATTCATCCCCGTCTCAAATTCTAATCAAATTGTATGCTCCACGGAGGTCCAACTTGGTGAAAATATGAGCATCTCGTAGCCTGTCAAAAAGTTTAGAAATCAAGGGTAACGGGTACCGATTCTTAATGGTGATGGCATTGAGACCTCTATAATCAATGCAGGGCCGGAGTGTACCATCCTTTTTCTCCACAAAGAAGAACCCAGCCCCAGCAGGAGAATTGGATTTACATATAAATCCTTTCTGCAGATTTTCCTGGATGTACTTGGACATGGCTTGGGTCTCCGGGATGGAGAGAGGGTAGACTCTACCTCGGGGTGGTGAAGCCTCAGGTTGGAGGTCAATCGCACAGTCGTAGGGACGATGAGGAGGCAAACTGTCAGCAGCTTTTTTGCAAAAGACATCTCGGAAGGCCAGATACTGCTGAGGAAGGATTGGAGAGGTAGAGACCTCAGCCACAGGTACACAGAGAGGTGGAGACACCTTAGGGAGACAGGTCTGATGGCATTGCGACCCCCAAGATAACACTTGGCCAGAGTTCCAATCCAGATTAGGTGAGTGTTTCTTCAACCATGGAAGTCCAAGAATGATGGGACAAGAAGACTTGGGAAGTATCAGGAAGGAGACTTCCTCCCGATGAAAGACACTGACATGCATGGTGATGGAGGCTGTTCTGAAGCGTAGGGGTCCGAAGGCCAAGGTAGAGCCATCCACTGCCGAAACAGCTAGAGGCATAGCCAGGGGAACTAGAGGAATGCCCAGTTCAGTGGCCAAAGACTGCTCAATGAAATTCCCAGCTGCTCCAGAGTCTACATATGCAGAAACTTGATAAGAATTTAGGGCCCAATGAATAGAGACGGGTATAACAAATCGAGGGTAGGTGGCAGAGTGCAGATTCTGGTCTAGATCGCTTCCCTCTGAGCGACCTAGACCCGAGAGTTTCCCGGACGGACGGGGCAGGATTTTATCATATGACCGCCAGCTCCGCAGTAAAGACACAGGCCGAGTCTCAGGCGACGGGACCTCTCTTGTGGAGCGAGGCGTGTCCGGCCTAATTGCATGGGTTCTTCAGAAGCCAATACTGGGGGAGAGATGGGTTGTTCTGGAATGTTCTGGACTACAGGAGCAAGGTGACCCAGTGGGGGGTGACGTGACACAGTCCTTTCCAGATCTCGCTCCTGGAAGCGGACATCAATTTGGATGCTAAGGGAAATCAAGCCATCCAAGGTGGTGGGTACAGTTCTGCCAGCTAGTTCGTCCTTAATACGATCTTCAAGACCTTGCCAAAATGTTGCAGTAAGAGCCTCGTTGTTCCATGCCAGTTCCGAAGCCAGGGTGCGAAACTGAACTGCATATTGACCAACAGTCATGTTTCCTTGATGAAGACGAAGAAGGGCTCCAGAAGCAGATGAGGCCCTGCCAGTCACATCAAAGGTATTACAGAAAGCTTGTAGGAAGGCAGAGAGACTGGAAACGGTAGGATCTTGACGCTCCCACAGCGTCGAGGCCCAAGCCAACGCTGGTCCCGACAGGAGTGAAATCATGTACGCCACCTTGGAACGATCAGTAGGAAAGTAATGGCCTGCTAACTCGAAGTGGATTGAGCACTGATTGATGAATCCCCGACAAGCTTTGGGGTCCCCAGAGAAGCGAGATGGCGGAGGCAGTTGGAGTTTTGCAGGACTGACTTCTGCTGGAGGGACTGCGGAAGCGGAAGCAACAGGGGCGGACACAGGAGCTGGAACGGAGGAAGCGGGAGTAGGAACAATCTGCAGCTGATCCAAACGGGAAGAAAGAGCCTGCAGACACTGCATAATCTGTTCTTGATAAGCCTGCTGAACGTTAACTCTCTGTTCCAAACTCTGAAGTTGATCCTGAAGTGGCTGCGGTGTCTCCGACGAGCTTATGGCTTGAGCAAACGGTCAACGGGGCTTGAGCAAACTGTCAACGGGTCTGTGGTAGTGAGCCCTTATAGATCCCCAGCTCAGGATTCCCCAGGGTGCGGTCTAAGCCCCAGCCTGCAGCAGACTGGAACCAGGTCGCGGCCCCCAGGTAGGCCCAGCTGAGAATGTGAAGACCGCTGGCTTGTGCAGGGTAAACAGGAGACTATAAGGAGATCCAAGAGACAAGCTGAGGTCAGGACAGGCAGCAGACAAACGTAGACGGAGAAACAAAGCCGGGTCGGTACACAGGAGATCAGATACAATAGCCAAGGGATACACGGATGGGAGCTCAGAGAACAGGGATGTTGCTCAAGCAAGGAACAGTGCACAGAGCCTGTGTATATATAGGGAAGCAAACAGGGAGGTAACCCAGGAAGTAATTGACAGAAACAGGATATAACCCACAGTGGAGCAGGCGACGCCCATAGGAACAGAGAATCCCAAACACCACATGTGAAGGGAGGCAAACAGAAGCACTGCAGCAAGGAGGTAAGAATATACAGACAAAACTATAGGCTAACTTGTGACAGGGGCCTGCGAGCGCTTCAACCGGACCCTGCTTCAGATGTTGAGGACATTAAAGGAAGACAAAAGGATTCACTGGCCAGACTACCTCCATGAATTAGTCTGGGCTTACAATAATCGTGTTCACAACACAACTGGGTATACTCCGTACATGCTATTGTTCGGCAGAGCTGGCCGGGAAATTGTTGAACTGAATTTAGAACAACCACAGGACTTAATAGAATGATCGACCACCTCATGGGTGAAAGAACACCGTCAGTGGCTCCAGACCATCCGCCGGTTAGCAGGCCAGCGTTTGCAAGAGAGAACTCATACTGACCGTCCTCCCCTCCAGGAGGTTCCGCTGCAACCTGGAGACCGGGTACTGGTGCGGGAGAAACGTCCCAGAGGCAAGTTGAGTGAGCGTTGGGAGGTACAACCTTACAAAGTGATCAGGAGAGTGTACCCCAATGGCCCAGTCTACGAAGTACGGGTGAAAAATGAGGAGTTTGCCTCAAGGATCCTACATAGGAATATTTTACGGCCATGTCGGTCTGAAGATCCCAAACCTGCTGAAGAGACAACACTTCCTGTCCCGTCCTCAGAACTCATTATCTCCAATGAAAACAATGATGAAGACTGGTGGATTGTTCCTGACACTACGGAAAGGTCCCCAGGCCACAGAGGATGAAGCTTATGCTACAGAACCACCACCGGCTCGCAATGAGGAGGAACCCAGGTTGGCAGCTCCCAATGAGGAAAGTCAGTCCCTTACAGATAGTCAAGACCTCCGGAGATCCAATAGGTCTACTGCAGGGGTTCCACCAAACAGGTACAATGCTGATCAGTTTGTTTGGTCCACATGTATGTGTTGTGGACAATGCTGTGCTGCTGTTAGAGATTTTAATAATCACTTTCTTCCCCATGGACTATATAGGATGGCCGAGGACGACCATCGTTAAGTGGGGAGGCATGTAGGGGGTCAGCCCCTTGAATGACTGAACTCCATTACACTGTACTTCTATTGAGAAATTCCCACAGACTGTCATGCATCTTTCAGCCACAAGATGTCACTGTTGTTGTTGCTTTAAGTGAAAAGGATCTTTCTGGAAAGGAGGAGGGAGCAGGAAGTTCCTGGGACGGTGTGGTGTTCGTCTCTCTATGGCTGTGCTGAGCTGAGAAAAGGGACTGTATGCTGTGGCCTTGAGAGGGCATATAGACTGTATAATCCAGAGACAGAGCAATAGGATCTTGCCAGAGGAGACAGAGCTGAACTGTGGTACTACGGACTGTAGCTGAGAACCAGAGAAAGAGAGGAGAGAACATCCCAGAGCACCTCAAGCAAGTTACAGAGCAAGGGGCCAGACTGCAGTGACCTCCAAGTGCCAGAACAAGATAAACAACCTGCAAAGAAACCCAGACCAGTGCATAAGAGACTGCAGCTACAGTCAGCAAGGGACAGATCCAGAGACCTGACTGCATCCACCATCACAGAGACTGAGATAAAGCAGCTGTACCTACAGAACTGTGAGTGTGCACCGGTGCTAACCTGTGGCAGGGCATAGAGCAGGTTTCTGTAGACAGAGCGTTGCAGCAACGTGTTCCGGTTAGCGGGAATCAGATAGGATCATATAACAGAGTAGCCTGTATTTCTGTGTGTGCGTTGGCGGTAGCGCCATTTTATGTATCACATTGCAATTAACTTTGCTGTAAACCTATGTAATCTGTTATTACTGTTAACATCATTCTCCGGCCATTATACTCTGTTGGTTAATAAAGCCGGTATCTGCTTCAGCCTCATTGTCTGCTGTACCGTACTTGAATTCTGCATTGCGGTCCCCTACTCCTCTGACCGCTACAATAACACTGCCGGCTACTGTCCAGGGGGAGACGAAGGGGAGTTCAGGATCCGGCAGACACAGATAGAGACTCTGCAGCTGTCTCCTTCTACTTCCGATCTGGACACTGCCAGTATGTAGAACCGCATAGTTGCCAACATTTAAAAAAAATTTCCAGGCACACTTTGTAACACTGCTATCAATTACCACGCCCACTTCCCTGAAGCTCCGCCCGCTCTGCATAATTAATCTCGCCTACTTATTAGATTATAGAGTCTACTCAATATAGAGAGAATTACAGGAAATTAAAAAGGGAATTTCAAACTTAAGGCCACAGTAGCAGAGTTGGAATAAGTCTCCCATTCAGCTGCAGTATTCTGCATAACATTTATGGGCAGCCCGATTAACAGGCGCTTCCAGGGACAATATAAATTACCTGGGACAGGCTCCTATTTGCAGGGACTGTCCCAGGAAAAAAGGGACAGTTGGCAAGTATGGAACCGATCCCCCTGTTGGGCTGCTGGAGTGAGAAAGCTGGCAGTGTTGTAAGTAGATCCACAGAAGTCACAAGGCAGTACAGCCAGTTCTCCTCTCAGGCAGGTGCTCGGCCCCCTCTTCTGAAGTGACAGAGCTCGGGCCCCCTACAGGAGGGCTGGCTGTACTGGCTTATCAGCGGCCCTGCCTGTAGCCCAGTGGTTCCTGTAGCCCACCCTGGTGGTCCGGTTCCTGATACCCAGACTGGTGGTCCTGTTATTCCCAGCCAAAGAGTTTGGTGCCTGATGCCCAGCTAAAGGGTCCGATGCTTGATGTCCAGCCCGCCTCATATGATCCTCTGACCGATGACCATCCTGATCCTTATTAATCCTCTACCTACCACCCAGCCGGGTTCTTCTGACTCTGTGCCTACTGCCCAGCTAGTTTTTTTTTTACTCTATGCCTGCTGTTTAGCTGGATTGTCATGCAAAAAAAGTTTCCACCTGCTAATGGGTCTGAAAGCTCTGAGTTTTCACATGCCTTATATGGGTTAACTGTTTAGTACAGCCCGGGGGAAAAGGGCAAAGAAATATGCGCAGGGCTAGCATGACTTGGCCATCAGTGGAATTGTCCTAGCAAGGGTTAACAAGTTAGGCAGTCGTGTGGGTTTCCCTTCTATTGGTCAAGGTGCAGTTAAGGGAGGGGCTGTAGAGGGGGGAAGTGAGCTCACTGCATTAATTCCCGGGCAGCAGTTCAGCGTGGGTGAAGAAGCATTCCAGAGCATCCGGATCGTCTGCTGCCGTCGGGTATCTTGACCCCCCCGCTATTGTCCTGTACTGCTAGCTTATCTCCCCGTGCCTCCTCCACCTCCCTACTACCTTTGAGCCCCATGTCGAATGCTCAGTCCCTCATTGAGCAGCTGCGGTCCATGGCTGAGTCCATGGGACAGGACTGGCTGCAGCAGCAGGTCTTCGGACTGCTTGTCCCGGTGGTGGTAAATGCAGGGGGGAGACGTGCTCGGAGGACACGTCCCCCGGAGCGCTTCAGCCCCCCCCTCCCTCTAGAGCCCAGCGCCACTTCGGGAGCCCCTCTGAGGACCCTCCAGGCACGCCGAAACAGCGCTCTCCAGCTGTCTCCGGCGCTAGCCCTGGGAGGAATCCCCATCGTCGGCGGAGCTCTGCAGGTGGGGGCCGCGGCCCCGTTCTCCCCTCTCCCCCCCACCTGCGCGTCGTAGGAATCCAGAGCATGCGGCTGCCTCCCCTGTGGATGCTCCGGCAGAGGGGGCAGCCCGGCGAGGGACGGTCAGTGTGGCGGGCTCCGGTCAGTCCGGTAGAGGGGCCGGAGGCCCCTCCGGCCCCCGGGCCTCATCATCTTCTCGGGATCACAGTCGGGGCAGATCCCCTCCCCCTGGCACCAGCAGGAAGAGGAAGTCGTGGGGGTCTGCCGTGCGGTCTGGGGACTGCAGTCGCCTGAGCAGGGATATTTGTCCGAGTCCAGGAGCGGTCGGTGCGGCCGTACCAGACCTTTCTCCCACAGATGCCCAGCATGAGTCGTCCAGGTCCGAAGGCGAGCTGTCCAGCGCAGAGGAGGGTGCAGCGCCACGTCCGGCGGCATCGATGGATTCCGGTTAAATGCGGCTGTGGGGTCCGTTCCTAGTCAGCCTGGTGAGTACAATCTTACTTCCTTGTTTTCTTCACAGAGGGTGCAGTCTTCTGGGGGGGTGACTGAGGAGTCTAAGAAGGAGGTTGAGGAAAAGCGCCGGTATCGCCTTATTCCACGGACGTTTAGCAATTGGCTACAAGCGTTTGCCATTTTTGCTAGCGTGATTGGGGAGAAACACCCCGAGAATTGTTCACCTTTATTCTGCTATCTTCATGCCATCGGCGAGGCCCACAGGGTGTATGGGGGTGTGGCCTAGTTGCGGTATGATGAGCAGTTCCGTCAGCATAAGGCGGTGCGGCCGTCGTTGCGTTGGGATCATAAGGACATCAGTTTATGGATGAACCTCCTCTTTGTTTTTTCCGGGGGGGGGGGGGAGTCCGACCGCCCCCGGACAGCCGGCCACGAAACAACGGGGTTGCTGTTGGCAGTTTAATGAATGTACCTGTAAACTTTACAAGCACGAATGCTCCCACTGTGGCGGATCCCACCCCTTGTCCCGCTGCTTTAAGGCAGGCAAGTCCCGTTCCGGTGACGCTTCGGGAAAAAGGGTGGACTCCAGTGAGGGTGGACAGGATGGCCCCCTTCCTAAGTAGGTACCCGGATAGACAGGCCGCTCGCTTGTTGGAGTCGTGTTTCTCGGGGGGTTTTGTCATTCCTTGCTCCCTTGCTCAGATTCCTCCCCTGGCTGACAATTTGCGGTCGGCTCAGTTACACTCCGCAGGGGTTTCAGAGAAGCTCGCCAAGGAAGTGGCGTTGGGGCGTATGAGCGGCCCCTTTTCTGTCCCTCCTTTGCCTGATTTCGTGGTCTCCCCGTTGGGGGTGGTCCCTATGAAGGAGCCGAATAAGTTTCAGCTGATACACCACCTTTCTTTTTCCGAAGGGTGGGTCGGTCAATGATGCCATTGCCCCGGAGTCCTGCGCGGTTTCCTATACCTCTTTCGATGCTGCGGTCTTCTGGGTCCGGCACTACGGCAAGGGTTCTCTGATGGCGAAGACTGATATTGAGTCAGCTTTTTGGATATTGCCAGTTCATCCGTGCAGTTTTCATCTGTTGGGTTGTAGATGGTCTGGGGGTTTCTACGTGGATCGCTGTCTACCTATGGGGTGTTCCATTTCCTGCGCCCTATTCGAGACCTTCAGTTCCTTTGTGGAATGGGTGGTCCGGGATGTGGCGGGGGTGAATTCGGTCATCCATTACTTGGATGACTTCCTGTGCGTTGGCCCCCCTTCGTCTAAGCTCTGTGGTGTACTGCTGGCTACGGTTCAGCACATAGCGGAGCGGTTCGGTGTTCCCCTGGTGGCGGATAAGACGGAGGGCCCTCTCGCCGTCATAAAGTTCTTGGGGATCATTATTGATTCCCAGGCCATGGAATGTCGCCTGCCGGAGGACAAGTTGTCGGCTTTTAAGGCTGAGGTCCGGGTGGTTGCCGGCAAGCGTAAGATACAGCTTCGCGAATTGCAATCACTCCTGGGCAAGCTAAATTTTGCCTGCCGCATTATGCCGATGGGCAGCGTTTTTTGTCGCCGGCTCTCTTCTGCCACGGCTGGGATACGGTCCCCCAGGCACTTTATTCATTTGACTGGGGAGCACACGGCTGACCTGAGGGTGTGGCAGGTTTTCTTGGACACGTTCAATGGGCGGTCACTGTGGATGGAGGGGCCGGTCAGCAACAGCGATATTGATCTTTTCACCGACGCGGCCGGGTCGGCCGGGTATGGTGCATATTTTGGGGGGCATTGGAGTGCGGAACGATGGCCGGAAGACTGGTGGGGGGCAGGTTTTTTGCTCAATTTGGTCCTCCTGGAATTGTTTCCGGTTCTAGTGGCGATCGAGTTGTGGGCGGGGTTGTTTTGTGACAAGAAAGTCTCCACTGCGATAATTTGGGAGTTGTCCAGGTCATTAATACTCTGTTTGGGTCTTCTCCGCCGGTGGTGCGGCTCCTGCGTCATCTGGTATTGCGTTGTCTGCAACTAAATGTCTTTCTGTATGCTGTGCATCTCCCGGGGGTGAAGAACACTTTGGCTGATGCGTTGTCTCGTTTTCAGTTGGACAGGTCCCGGGAGTTGTCCACAACGGCTTTGGAAGATTGCATTGGCATCGGCTCCGGGTTGATTCGCGGCTCCTTGAGTGGGTCCACGTGGTCTGCTTACACCAAGGTTTGGCGGGAGTGGGGGGCCCTGTTACTTAAGGCAGGGGTGGACATGCTCGGGGCGGAGGTCAGGAATCTCTTGATTTATTTTATCTGCTTGAATTTTTTTTTTTTACTAAATTTTATTTATTTATAATTTTTCACATACATTTCTTATACATTCATGGTTTCATGTATTATTCACATTATAACAGAGGTTAAGGTTTATAGCTTCACTATTTTTCCCGCTATGGGGAGGGTACAAAAGAAAGGAAGAACAAAACAATATCAATGAGAAGTAATCGCATCTTACGTATTCCTCCAATTTGCTGGTCTGTTTGTATACCTTTAACCCTCTGGCCTCTCTTTTAGTACTCTAAGAGACCATGAGGAGACAACAAGACTAAACACTGAACAAAAAACTAAACAAAGCAAAACTAAACAAGAAAAAAAAAAAAAAAAAAGGGGGGAGGGGGGAAAGGGAGACCCAGGGGGGGAGGAAAAAGGTGACCAGAAGAAACGAAGAGGGAATTCTCCCTAATTATGGGGTTCCCCCTGTTTCCTAAGCCTTCATACTGGATTCTGCCGTCTCGAGATTATATACTCATTCCATCCGTTCCATATTATTTTATATTTTTCTGTTTTGTGATTGGCATTCAGTACCAGGTTTTCTAATTTGTTAATCTCTTCCACCTTATTTATCCACATATTTATGTCTGGTGGTTCCTCTTTTTTCCACTTTAAGGGAATGCACATTTTCGCTGCGTTCAATAGGTAGGGTATTATTGAATTTTTGTATTGTTTAGATGGAATTTTAGTTTTGTGAAGGAGGAAGAGGGCTGGGTCCATTGTCAACTGGTATTCTGTCAGGGTTTGTGTAATTTCATAAATCTGTTTCCAGAATTTTTCCATTTTGGGACATAGCCAAAATATGTGTAATAGTGTTCCTCTTCCCTCTCCACATCTCCAACATCCATCTGTGTTCGTTGGTACTATTTTATGCATTTTAACTGGGGTTTGATACCATCTCGACAGTATTTTGTAATTCATCTCTTGTATTTTTGTACTAATAGATGTTGAGTGGGCCAACTGGAATATCCGCTTTTTCTCTACGTCTGAGAAAGTGTTATTTAATTCCTTCTCCCAATCATTCATATATAGTAGTTGGCGGCTATCTCCATTGTCCCCCAGCATCGAATACAATTTAGATATAGAATGTGCTAGTGTCCCTTTTTGTACGCAGATCTCTTCAAATTTTGTATATTGTAATGTCACCTCGTTGGGCTTTGGTAAAGTCCCCAGAAAATGTCTGAGCTGGATCGCTCTCCATCTATCCAGCTGAAAGTCCCCTAGGGGGTCCACCAGCTCCCTCTCTGTTATCCATCCCTCTGGCGTCATGAAGTGGTCTACCTGATAAAAACCTTTTTCCATTAGATCTCTAAATTTTTTGTCTTGGTAACCAGGTGTGAATCTAGGATTTCCCAGGACCGGGAACAAGGCGGAATATTTTCTTGTCAATTTATATTGTTGAAAAATTTTTGCACAAGTTTTAATTGTAAGACCTATAATCGGGTGTGTTCTCATAGGGGCTGGTTGAATGCTACTACAGAATGGAGCTCTTTCCAGTGGAATTTCCACTTGAGTTTGTTCCATGGTTGGCCATAGTTTTGTTTTCCTATGGCGGCACCAATCTACAAATCTACCCAACTGTATGGTCTGATAATACCTCCTCATATCTGGGACTGACAGTTCTCCTTCCTCTTTTCGTAGTGACATCACCTTCTTACTCAGTCTGGGATGTTTGGCTGCCCATATAAATTCCTTCAATGTACTGTCTATTTGTTTAAAGTATTTCTGTGGTATGGATATGGGTAGGGTTTGAAAAAAGTACAAAAATTTTGGTAAGATAGACATTTTTACAATATTGCATCTTGCCATCCATGAGAACACTCCCTTTCCCCATTTCTGCAGCAATATATGTACAGATTTCAATAATGTAGGGTAATTTTCTGCATACAACTGGGAGAATTTCGGTGTTATCTGTATTCCCAAGTATTTCAACGATCTACTGGTCCACTTTAATCTAAAATTTGAGTTTAACTGTTGTAACAGTTCCTGTCCTAACCCCACTCCCATTGCTTCTGATTTGTTTATGTTTATTTTAAGATTGGACAGTTCTCCATACTCATCGAACTCTCTCAAAAGATTCGGGAGTGAGATAATCGGATTGGTGAGAGTGAACAGCATGTCATCTGCGAAGGCTGATATCTTATATTGAGTTTGGCCAATTTTAATACCTGTAATATCTGGGTTTAATCTTATTTTACATAAGAAGGGCTCCAATATCAGGATAAACAATAAGGGGGAGAGGGGGCAACCTTGTCTGGTTCCATTCTGGATCGAGAAGTCTTACGACAACATGCCATTCACTCTCACCTTTGCCGATGGGTCCGAATAGATCTGCGAGATCCAGTTCAACATGGTTTCGTCCATACCCATGTGTCTTAATACTGCCATCATAAACCTCCAACTTACTCTATCGAAAGCTTTTTCAGCATCTGTGCTTACAAATATACTTTTTATCTGTTTATGCTGAGCTACATATAACAGATTCAGTACTTTTATTGTATTGTCACAAGCTTCTCTTGTCGGCGTGAACCCTACTTGATCTAGATTTACCAATTTTACTAGATGGCTTTGAATTCTAGTAGCTATAATTTTTGTAAATATTTTCAGATCTGTATTTAATAACGAGATTGGTCTATAACTTGAACAGGATGCTGGATCTTTGTCTTCTTTAAGTATTACTGTTATATGTGCTTGTAGGGTTTCTTTTAATATTTTCTTGCCTTTACCCCATGCATTAAACATTTCCAACATAAATTTCTTTAATTGAGGTGCATACATTTTATAATAGTGAATTGTATATCCATCAGGACCTGGTGCTTTCCCTTCCTTTAAGTTAGAGATTGCTACATTTAATTCATCTTCTGTGATCTCGGAACCCAAGTCCTCTCTCTCGCTCTCTGATAGGCATGGCATCTGAGATGTCTCTAAGTAATTCTCTATTTGAGATGGAGTCAGGTTCCGAGGTCGCAGATTGTATAATGATGAATAGTATGTTCTAAATTCATGAGCAATCTGTCTTGAAAGTACTACCTTCTGGCCTTTCCTCGTTATTTGTGGGACGTATGTTTTTAACGTCTGTTCCCGAAGAGCCCTTGCCAGAGATTTCCCACACTTATCTCCCAATTCATATGCCTTTTTACGACTAATCTGTAGTGCTGATCTTGCTTTATAAAAGAGTATGTCATTGATTTCCTTCCTTACTGCCATCAGGCTATCTTTCGTAGTTAAAGAGTTTTCATGTTTATATGATGCCTCTAATTTTTGTAGTTTTAAAAGAAGGTTCTCTAATTGTGCTGTTCGTTTTTTTTTTATTCTAGAGCCATGTTTAATCAGAATGCCTCTAATTACAGCTTTATGTGCCTCCCATATGACACTTGGATCTGTATCTGTTGTTTTATTGATTAGAAAAAATTCCTCTAGTTCTCTTTTTATGTCCATTTTGACTGTTTCATCCTGTAGTAGGCTTTCATTCCACCTCCATATTCGATGTCCCCCCTCCTGCTCGCCACCCAGTTCATAATCCATCCTGATTGGGGCGTGATCTGACCATGTAATTAGGCCTATCTGGATATTCCTAATAGCGTGTAGTTTGTTATGCGGTATAAAAAAATAGTCAATCCTCGAGTATTGATGGTATACCGAGGAGAAAAATGTGTAGTCGCGTTCGCCTGGGTGTATTAAACGCCACGCATCTATCAGCTGGGCGTCGTTCAAGGTATTTGATATGTGTTTCCTGTTCCTTGCTGAAATTGAGGACTTTCCTACTGATGTGTCCTCTGAGGGGATTAAGCCCCGGTTCACACTTGTGCGTGTGCGGGGTTCGCATGTAATATCGTAGCGCACTGCTCCGACATTACATGCGATCGGCTGTGCGGTGCGAGTTTAGCCATACGGTTTGTATGGCTAAATTCGCACCGCAGCCGCTCCAAACACGCACATGACCCTTTTTTTCTAGCCGCATCAGGATCGGATCGCACAGCGGTTCACACTTGTGCGATCCGATCCTGTGCGAACTGCACGATCGCACTGCGATATGCGATCAAAATGGGGGTGTCGTTAAGATTACATTGACACCCCCAGCGTATCGCATATGGCAGTGTGAACTGCCGGGGGTGCGTCTGCGATGCGGGAAAAGGCTGCGAATTCGCAGCCTTCCCGCATCGCATATATGTGAACCGAGCCTTAAGGGATATTGAAGTCACCTCCCACTATTAGATGGCCTTCTTTGTACTCTGATAGTTCCCTGATCTTCTTCCCTATAAATACATCTTGTTGACTGTTGGGTGCGTAGAGTGTGGCTAATGTAACCTTGACGTTACCTATGGTTCCCTTTAGGAAAAGTGATCTCCCGTTGGGGTCTTTGGTCATCTGTTCGTATTTCCATGGCACGTTGTGTGCAATGATAATCGAAACTCCCTTGGATTTGGTCTCTTCATTTGTTGCATGGTATGCTGTTGGGTAGAATCTATTTTTTAAATTGGTAGTCTATCGTCTCGAAAGTGCGTCTCCTGTATGAAGGCTATATCTATCTTAGAACTTTTAAGATCATTTAACAAAATTCGTCTTTTTTCCGGTATGTTAAGACCTTTCGCGTTTATTGTTAGAATACGTACTGTTTCCATATTCCTCCCCTGGGTCAATACAGGGAGAAGGAGAAAAGGAAGAGCTACGAAAAAAAAAAAAATTCCCTAAAACACAAACACCAACTCTCGGGGGTTCTAACCCCTCGAGACCCCCCTAAAAAGAGGTTGGATTCCTCTTTATTTAACCCTCGTTATGAAGCTCTCTTCTTTGACTTCCTCCTGTTATCTAGAGCTTGTTTCCTAATTGGGGTTTAGAGCCAGATATGATCAGGGCAGCTCGCCCCTACCTCACCCCTCCTCACCCACCCGGACTCGTTCCCATATATTTATAGCTTCCACTATTTTTTCTTTCTATACTATGGCACCCTTTCACATTATAATCAATGGACATTGGACTCTGCTATCCATGATTCAATGAAGAAGAGAAAAAAAATATATATATATTATTTAAGGGGGGGAGGGGGGGGTAGGGAGCCATCAAACTTTATGTGTATACGATGGGATTATAGTGCAGACTAGAAATTTTCCTGACATTATATATCGGTACAATCACATCGTCTATTCCCATCCACCAGGGGTAAAAAAAAAAAAGGGGGGAAGAGGGAAGGTGAAAAAAAGGTGGAGGGTGTATAATTGTAATAATTATAAAAGTGTTTAATGTGAGACCTCAGTGTTTGAAAAACCTCCGTGAAGAAAAAAAGAAAGGGGAAGATAAAAAAAGGAGGGGGGTCCCCTCTCAGTTTCCTGGGGGGGGTTATACCCATCTGACCCCAATGTGTGAGATCTCAAAAAGAATAAAATTAGTGGGGTGTGAAATTACTATATCTTGAAAGCAAAAAAGTTGCTGTAGTTGTGGCGTTTTTATTTTATGTGCATATTTTTAGTGATAAGGCACTTTCATGTGCAAAAAAACTTTTAAAGAAGGGATCCAGGAGAAAATAAACCTATGTGTATAATCAAACCAAACAAAAAAAAAGGAAAAACTCGTGTTCACATCAAACATCAAATCAAAAGAAAAAAAAAAAAAAAGGGGGGAGGGGGGGAAACAAAACCAGGGGTAATTTTAATTGTGTTAGGCTTGGGCAAAGCCCCTTTTCTTCCCATTGGTGGATGGTACCGAGTTAATGAAAAAGAAGGCAGGAAAAAAAAAAAAGGGGGGAGGGAGGGGGAAAAGGAATTCCATTCCAAAAAACTGTGCAATTTCGCCAAATGGCGTTCATTTCAGAGTATAGTCATAGCATTTCCCCTCCCTCTTTCCCCTTACTGGGAGAGTCGCCAGGGAAGGTGAGAGAGAAGCAGGGGGCACAAAAAAAGAAAAAAAAAATTCAAAAGTCATATATGTCATGTAAACAGCATAAGCAAATTACATTTTACAAATGCAGTCCACATAAAACCTCCAACTCCTTCCTCTCCCATCTCCGTCACCCCGGACGACTCTCCATGTCATTTATCTTAGCTTTACACATACAACATCCTCTAGCCTTATAATTTATAATTCTCCTTTCCCCCCATTTTGAGGGGAGAGAAACTTAAAAAAAAAAATGGGGGAGAGTGGGAGGGGGGTGGGATCAAAGAGTTTTTCCCGAGGGGTCCATCAACTTTCTATCCATCATCAAGCTTTCCTCTCCTTGCTCATTTCACCCCAAAAAACCGTGCAGTCTATAGTTCCCCTTCCCCCCTCATATGGTGAGTGGGAATCTTCCAGGTACGCAAGAAAAAAAAAAAAAGGGGAGGGGCCAATGCATGTCCAACTGTAAGATTTAATAAGTTACAGCTGTTTTCCTTGAAATTTTCTATCACTTATTCCATTAACACTCAGGTGTCTTTTCCCCTTGTCTGTGGTATCCAAATTTAGCAGAAAAAGATCCCTGGGGGATATCCATGGGCCAGTTAGGTACATGTTCGGGGTTCATCTCCATAAATTTAAAAAACCCATCTAGGTCCTTTGGGGTCCTCAATGTAAAATACCTAGGTCCTTTCCGTATGGATACCGAAAACGGGTATCCCCATCTGTATGTATAGCCTTTGGCTTTCACTTTGTCCAGTAGGGGACGTAGTAAGGCTCTACGTTGTAGGGTGGGTTTTGATAAATCTGGTAGTATCTTAATTTTTGCTGTTTCATAGTCAATTGTACCCAGTTCCCATGTTTTCCGTAAAATCTCTTCTCTTTGTTGGTATCTTAACAATCGACACAATACATCTCGAATTTTACCCCCTTCCAATTGTCTGGGGCCGTTGACCCTGTGTACCCGGTCTATTTCGATATTTACGGGGTCTTCCTCCGACAATAACTTCACTATTATAGCCTTTACTTTTCCTCTTAAATTTTCCCCTTCCCCTGCTTTACACTCCAGCAGTCCTCTTATCCTGATGCTATTTCTACGGCTCCTATCTTCCATCTCTTCCATTTGTATCTGTAATAGGGTAGAGCGCTCCATATTTATTTCACTGAGCTCCTCTAGCTTCAATACTCTCCTGGCTATTTCTAATGTATTCTTCTCCCCATTTTGTATTCTACTGGAGGTTTCTTTTAGCTCCTCCTTCACTTCTTGAATATCCTTCTGATATTTATCCTCCAATCTAAGGATCAAGGATTCTATTTCCATTTTAGTTGGTAGGGCCCGTATAAGGTCTCTTATATCTGTGTTAGAGATCATATCCGATTTAGTTTCTTCCCCCTTTCTTTGTAGGCCTTCCTTCCATCTAAATGAATAGGTGTTTGATTTTGGGAGGCTGATGTCATTATAAGAGGAGACTGAATATTCTCCTTACTTATATCAATTGGAGGACCTATATTTCTATCAGGAACAGTCCCGTGTGTTGGGGGGAAATAAGAATGTATGGGTCCCACTTGCTTGGCGTTTGTCAGCCCCTTTACAACTGAGCGTGTTTTGGGTTTTTTAATTGTATCTTGCATCCCGGTCACATATCTCAGTTTTAGGTTAGGTTCAAACGAGGGCCTCTGTCCAACACTAAAACGGCTGGTGAGCTTCAGACCCAGGGCACCCTTCTCCACCCTTCTTCACCTGCTTTGCTATGCGTAACTCACTGTCCCCGTAAGGGAGTCCTTCACAAGGTAGTTTAACTATGGCACCTGCGTGTTTTGCATATTATATACTTAATTTAACAGGTATATCTGCTTGAATTTTACGGCGGGGGTGTCGGTTTCTGCGGTCAATCGTAAACTGTCGGCTATCGCTTTTCTGTGTAAGTTGAAGGGCGTTACGGACATTACCAAAGATTTTCTGGTTCGGCAGGCACTGAGGGGTTATCGGCGGGGTGCCCCAAAGCTTTACGGGCGCCGGCCAATCACGTTTGAGCTCCTGCAGACGTTGTTCGTCCAGGTGGGCGGGGTGTGTTTCTCTAGTTTTGAAGTCCTTTTGTTCCGGGTCGCCTTTGCGCTGGCCTTTTACGGGGCTCTTAGGGTGAGCGAGCTCGTCAGCTCCTCTAGGGCGGCCCAAGGGGGATTGCAGATGGCGGATGTCTACAGTGATGGTTCTTCCGTGTTTTTGCTTATCCGCCGTTCAAAGACGGACCAAGTCGGCAGAGGCGCATCTGTACGTCTTTTCCGCATACGGGGCTCGCCCATTTGTCCGGTTTCGGCCTTTCTCGAATATCTTAGAGTTCAACCGGCTGGGTCCGGTTCTTTCCTGGTGCACGCGGACGGGTCGGCCCTGTCCAAATTTCAATTTGTCTCGGTGATGTCTTACGGCCACGGGGCTTGCAGGCACTGCAATATTCTTCCCACTCATTCCGCATCAGGGCTGCTACAGAAGCTGCTTGGTGGGGTTTGGATGAGTCCATTTTACGGTGCATTGGTAGGTGGGAGTCAGACAGATTCAAGCTTTATGTCCGCCCCCATTTGGTGTGACAACGGCTTTGCGAGGTTTCTTTTTTGCTTGTTTTTTTTTTTTTTTTTATATTTCTTTATTAAATTTTTCAAAAAATTACAAATGGCAGGAAGAAAACATTTCGAAACTCCATTCTCTGGAGGAAAAATTCAATTCCTATACACTTTAAAACAATTTACCCCTGAATTTCTTATAAACCTCCTCTTTTCCTCTTTACGTCCCTTACGTTACTATCAAACCGTCTCCTATTATTTCTTTACATTCTTCTGTTTCCTTAAAGTTTTGCCACTCTACCCAAATTTCTAGCTCACTCTCCTGATCCTCCTCATCCCAGATCTTTAAGGCTTCTAGTTTTCTTGTTTTGTCTACTCTAGTCACCCAGTCTTTACTTGTTGGGGGGTCCTCCTTCTGCCAATTTAAGGGGATAAGACTTTTAGCTGCATTTAATAAGTGGGGCAGGAGTGTTTTTCTGTATTGCTTTACTGACATCTGCGTTCCGTGGAACAAGCAGGTCCATGGGTCTTCTGGGACATATTTTTTTTATGATTTTTTTTATCAAGGATAGAATTTCTTTCCAAAATGTTTTAATTTTTGGACATTCCCACCAGATATGAGATATTGTCCCCGTCATCTGACAACCTCTCCAGCAGTCTCTAGAAATCTCCTTCTGAAACTTTCCCAATTTATCGGGGGTATTGTACCACCTTACGAGCAATTTATAGTTCATTTCTTCAGTAATTGTGTCAATCGCTGATTTATGTACCAGCTGTAAACTTTTTTCCCACAGAATATCCTTGCTACAAGGCCCTAGATCTTTCTCCCATTTCTCTTTTAGTGATGAACCTATCTCCTTTGTTATTTTGAGCAATATTTTATAAACATTTGAGACACTGTTTGCCACTCTGTCCGACGCGCACATCTGTTCAAAAGGTCTTAAATCTTTTGCGTCTCTCAGTGGTTGGGGCAGTGTAGCAACGAAGTGTCTCAACTGTACATATTTCCACTCCTTTAATCTCCATTCCTTTTTTTTTTTGTTTTAATTCTGTAAAAGGTATAAGTCTCCCTTGGTCTATTATTTCTCCTAACCGGGCATCTCTATCCTCTATCCATTTACCTAGTTCCCTACCTTCCCCAGGTGCGAAAAATTTAGTATTTTGAAGTGGGATCAAAGGTGAGTTGTGTTTCCAATTCTCTTTTAAATGAGTCGTATCCCATATTTTTAGGGCGTGTCGTGTGATTGTGTCTGTGTTGCTGTTTAGTTCTCTAAACTTCAGGGGTATCCATATAATTTTTGCTAGGTGTGCCAAACTAAGCGTGCCTTCTATTCTTACCCAATCCTTTTCATCTTTCTGTTTGCCCCATTCTATCACCCGTGTAATTATTGATGCAAAATAGTTTTTTTTTATAAGTCTGGTAGTGCAAGCCCTCCATGTCCTTTCTCTCTACTTAGTGTCGTGTAGCTAATCTTGGTTTTTTGTGCTTCCATATGAATTGAGTTATCACCTTTTTTAGTGTTTTAAAAAATATTTGTGGGATTGGGATAGGGATCATTTGGAATATATAGAGTATTTTAGGTAGGATTTTCATTTTTATTGTGTTTATTCTTCCTATCCAGGAGAATATTCTTGGGGATAGTCTATTCAGCTCTGCTCTCGTATCATTTAATAATTGAAGAAAGTTTATTTTATATAATTTCTCGGGGGATGCTGTTAACTTAATCCCTAAGTAATTTATTTCGTCTTTGCGCCATTTAAAATTAAATTCATTTTTTAACCTCTCTTCTTCTTGCTTATCAATATTTATACTTAATATTTCTGATTTCTTTTGATTAATTTTTAAGTTGGACAGCTTACCATAATATTTCATGTCTTTTTTTATTATATTTGGCAGCGTGATCGTGGGATTGGTTATATATAATAGAATATCGTCCGCGAAAGCGGAGACCTTAAACTCGTCCTCTCCTAGCCTTACACCCCCGATATTCACGTTACTCCTGATGGTAGCTAATAATGGTTCCAGTGATAACACGAACAACATTGGGGATAATGGGCATCCCTGTCTGGTTCCATTAAACATCTCGAAGGGTTCTGACATAGTACCGTTGATCTTAACTCTGGCTGTGGGATGGTTATATAGGGATTTGATCCTTGATAGCATTATAGGGCCAAGCCCTAGCTCTTCTATGGTTTTAAGCATAAATTCCCAATTTACCCTATCAAATGCTTTTTCTGCGTCTAATGACATTATTATACTTGCTGGTCTATTTTTTAACATTTGATTGATTAGGAGAATTGTTTATATTCCATTGTCTCGGCCCTGTCGACCTGGTATAAACCCCACTTGGTCTCTATATATCCATTCCTTCATCAGGCTCTTTATCCTGGTAGCTAATATTTTTGTGAATAACTTGGTGTCCGTATTCAGGAGTGATATGGGCCTATAACTTGAACAGAGTAGCGGGTCTTTCTCTTCTTTATGGATAACCGTTATGGAGGCGGACAGGGCGTCTTTACTCATCCCATATTGAATACCTATTCCATTCATATAGTCTTTTAATTTTGGTATTAATATTTCCTTATATCTTTTATAGTAGTTTATTGTAAACCCATCCGGGCCTGGGCTTTTACCTGATTTAGTGTCTTTGATGGCATTCTCTATTTCCTGATCTGTGATGGGTTTTTCTAGAGCTATTAATTTATCTTCCTCTACTCTTGTCATTTTTGCCTTTCTGATATATTCTATGATTTTCTTGCTCCTGTCCGGCTCCATATCCTGTGCATCCTCTTTCTCTACAGAATAAAGATTTGCGTAGTATTTTTGAAAATCCTTGGCAATTTCTGTTGTTGTTTGGATTATGTCCCCATTTTTATTTTTTATTCTATCTATATAATTCCTCGCTATCCTCTTTTTTAAAGTTCTTGCCAGATTTTTTCCCACTTTATTACTTTCCTTGTATATTTCTTCTATATATCTTTTCATTTCCTGTCTGGTTTCTTTATCTAAAAGGTCTTTCCATTCTTCTCTTTTTTTTCTAGCATATTATATGTAGGAATGTCTTGTGTTTTTTTATGTTTTTGCTCGAGGTGGTACAATTCCGTATACAGTTTGTCCTTATTGATTTTTCTCTCTTTTTTCCTTTGTGCCCCTTTTGATATCATTATCCCCCTCATATATGCTTTGTGCGCGTCCCAGATCATATTTTTTGGCATTTCTTTGTCATCATTTACTTGGAAGTAGAATTCCAGCTCCCTCTCTATTTCTTTCCCCCATTTTTTATCAGCTAGCATCTCTTCATTTATTCTCCATGCGTCTCTTTTCGGTATTTCTTTGTCTATCCTTATTTTTACCGTGATGGGAGTGTGGTCGGACCAGGTCCTTGTCCCAATCTCTGCCTCGATTACCCTCTCTAACCATCTATGTTCTATTAGTATGTAGTCTAGTCTCGAGTAGGTTCCGAATGTACTCGAGTAGCATGTGTAGTCTCTGTTTTTTGGGTGTATCATTCTCCAGGCATCCACTAATTGATTTTTTAGTAATTTTTCCTTTATTCTATTTTTCTGATTTTTGTTGATGCCTGTCCCTTTTGAGGTGGTGTCTAGTTTTGGGTCGAGGCAAAGATTTAGGTCTCCTGCTACGATCACTCCTCCTTTTTTAAACATCATTAACTTCTCCATTACCTTACTCAGAAAATCTATTTGTCTTACATTTGGGCTGTATATATTTAACTAAGGTAATTTCCTCCTTTCCTATTTTCCCTCTTAGGAAGAGGAATCTTCCTTCTGGGTCTACGCGTCTCTCCTCAAGTGTAAATCTGAGGCCTCTGGCAATGCCAATAGCTATTCCCCTAGATCTACCCCCTGTGGAGTCCGCGTAGTACCAGGTAGGATGATCCTGTGAGTACAGCCTAATATTAGACGCGTGTGAGATGTGGGTCTCTTGTAGAAAGACTAGATCTGCTCCCAAGTAAATGATTTCTTTTAAGATTTTTTTTCTTTTATCTGGTGCGTTTAAGCCTCGTACGTTGTATGATAGTATTTTAATTACTGTCATTTCTTATTTTTAAAGTTTCTCGTCACTCCCGTCTGAGCTTTGGTATTTTCCTGAGTGTTTTTACTACTTTGGGTTGGTTTATTTCTTATAGGATTTGGTTTTTCACTTTTTCTCTCCTTTTTTTTTTTTCCTTCTTGTTCCTCCGTCCTTTCTCACTTTCATCCTTCTTGTTAGAGTTGGTCAGATTTATAGGGGTTTTTTCTCTAATTTTCCCTCCCGCTCTTCTTCCCTTCCCCAACCTCCCTCCACCCTGCCTTCCCTTCCCTCCCTCTTCCCCCTCCCTCCCTCCCTGTCCCTGTGGGGGCCTAGCCTTCCCCCTACCCTTATCCAAGATTGTCGACGTCGCCTTCTCCCCTTCCCATCGACTATTTGCTGAGGTGGGGCTCTGGCCATGTTTGCCCTTTCCGTCCATCCTGCCTAGTCCTAGTCTAGGATGGTGAAGGCTTGCTGACTACTGTAAAGCTGCCCGTTTTCTTTTCCTTTCTTTCATCTTAGCCTTGGTTGCCCTTCCCCCCCCACCTCCCACCCCCCCGCCAATCCCCCCCTCCCCCGGTACCCCCCCTCCTCCCCCATCGTCTCTTTTTCCTTTTTTCTTTGTCGTTTCCTTCTTATTTTTTCTTCGTTTTTTTCTGAGCCCAATCTTCTTCGTCTGTCTCTTCTTCTGGGGGTCTTTGATCTGTCCATCCTGGTATCTCTATCGGTGGAATTTTTAAGGCTTCGCAAAAAGCTTTAGTCTCTTCAGGGAATCTGAGTAATATAGTCCTTCCTTCACGCCGTACTCCCAGGCTAGCTGGGTAGCTCCAGAAATATTGTATATTTAGTTTTTTTAATTCCTCTACTATTGGTCTCAGAACCCGTTTCCTATTAATCGTCTCTTGCGACAGATCCGGGAAAATCTGTAGTTCTTCAGCTTCATATTTTAAAATTGGTCTCTCTCTCATTTTCTCCCAGATCTGGGCTCTTGTCTCATATTTATGGAACCTCACAATCACATCTCTTGTTTTCTCCTTTGCTATATTAGCTGGTCTTCGTAATCTGTGTATTCTCTCAACTTCAATTTTTTCTGTGATCGCTTTTCCCAGGAGCGGGTTAAATACATTCTCTAGGATCTCTCCCAGATTTTCTGCTGGTCCCCTTTCCGGTATTCCTCTGATTCGTAAGTTCTTTCTTCTGTGTCTGTTTTCCTGGTCCTCCATTTTATATGCCATATATCTCTGGTCAATTTGCATTTTCTTCATTTGTTCCTTTAGACTTTTCAACTTTTTCCCGTGATGGACTATTTTGTCTTCTGTTTCCTCTACCCTCACCAGGACATGTCCCATTTCTCTGTAAAGGGTGGACATTTCCGTTTTGATAGATTTTTCGAGACATGCAAACATTTCCCTCATCTCTGATTTTGATGGGGGGGGGTTCTTTTCCATTTGATTCCTCTTCTCTACTCATATCTTCATCCCCTGGATTTTGTGTACTTTCTCTTGATACTTCTAGACTTTCTTCTCCGCTTGCTCCCCTATTTTTTTGGCTTTTACCTTTCTTACTTGTCTCTGTATTCTGTTTTGGTCTAACTACTGGTTGTCTCTCTGGTGGTATACTTTGTCCTTTTCCTTCTAGTGTCATGTACATTTTGATTGAACCTGGGCTTGCTGTACTTTTTGAAGGTTTCCCCGGTACTTCTTTTGTTGGTTTATTCCTAATTTTTTGTTTTCGGTCTCCCTTCTCCTTTCTTGCTCCAAATCTCGGTATAGTGCAACCGTTATATCTGTAAGCACCTTCCAGGGGTTATTTGGAGAGTGAATTGCCGCTTGTAACCGCTCTCTCTGATCTTCTGGAGCCCAAAACAAAAAGAAACCAGGGAAAGCGGAAGAGAGTTCCAAGCGGCGTGCCTAAACCAGGTTTCGAGTTAAGAAGATCCAATGGGAACTACTTGCAAGCTAGGCTATACCCCGAGAGGTATCTTAAGCCCCTGTATTTTAGTATACCCCTCAACTGGTATGGTTTCTTCCTCTCCTCCTACAGAGTTGCTTAGTATAGGAATGGTAGTTTTCTTAGGGTGTTAATTGTCTCTTGTTTTAGACTACCACTTAGTGTTTTTTTTTTTCCCTGGGGTTTCCTTTTTAATGTTGCCGAGCCTCTCCTATATGTTTGTTCGAACGTGTATGGAACTCTCCTATTCCTCAATGGCTGGTGGCCGTGTATGTAGCTTTAACCTCTTTAGTGTTTTATGCCTGGAGTCCGAGGATTTAGGGGAAGAAGTACCGTTTCGCACAGAAGAAACAATCAGCAAAGAAGAAAAAAGAAAATAATAATACTAATACAAGAAGGCACAGACACCAATCTCCTGTGGCCTTAGATGTAATTGGGACTCTGTGGATCTGTAGGTTAATAGGTCTCTCCTCCTTCCTTTTCTCTTCCTCCCCCTGGACCTTTTACTTCAGGTGATATCCTGTATTTTTGTGTGCGGCCGAATTTTTTAGCCCGTAAGGCAGATATAGGTTTAATGTAAATTTAAAAAAAAAAGAAAAAAAATGTTCTTTTCAACCTTTATACCCCTCGTTCAGGATTTCTTTGATAATTACTTGCCATGTCTGGGTTTACACATCCAGCACTTTAGTTTAGCCTTCCACTATGCTGACCTCTGTTTCTAAGCCATTTAGAGAGAGACTGGAGTTAAACGTCTATTTATCCTGGGATAGGTAGGGGGGGGGGGGTCCAGGCTTGTTGTCCACCCATAGAAGGTATCCCCTTCAAGCCCCTTTTTTTTTTTGGTACAGCCAGGTATCTCCTAGAATCAGTGTGTAGTGTCCCTTAAAAGTTCCTTAAGAGTTCACAGTTTGCATATCACAGCTTTTATGTAGTTCTGCCCGCATATAGCCTAGACAGAGTCATGATCCATACTACACATTTAATGACACTGAGATATGCACAGTGGGCTTTCGCCCTCTCACCGCTCCCTGGCTGACCGTACTTCCTCCGTCCTTCGGTCTTCCACTCTCCGTGATGCAGTCCCCTCTCTTTCTGTAGAGGCTTAATCAGCTTGTCAGCTATAGCTGTGGACTCGGCTAGAGTCCGCCTACATACGGTATCCGTTGTATTAGCTCGCGTGTCTGGCGGCGTCTCCTCTCCTCTCCTCACATCCAGCAGGGTCTGGCTTCGCCGGCGGCGGTGCCTGGATATCGTCGCCAACTACTGATCCTCCTTGCTGCTCGGACGGGGCGATGCGGGCCGGGAGAGGTACATTCCCGTGGGGGGTCATCTAGCAGAGCATGGATGTGGGCGGGCTGGGCGGCCTTAGTTGCTTCGCTCCGGGCAGCTCCTCTCGCAGCGTCAGCCGGCACACTGGTTTGGCGCCATGGACAGGCTCCTCTTTTTTGCTTGTTAATTGCTTATTATGCTTGTTTTGCCTTTTTTCTTTCGCTGTTTCATAGTGTTATCGTTGGTCTGTTTTCGTTTCAGGTGCGGTGGCCCTCGTGTGGATTTTGGGACACTCTTTTGTCTATTGGGGGGCCAGAAGGGCGGATGTTCAGCCTCAAGGTCGACAGCTAGGTATCCCTCGGTCTGAGGCTACCATCCAGTGGATCGGCGTCCCAGGCATGTTGTGGAGCAGGGTGCTTCCAGAGGTACACAGGGTATCCCGTTTAGACAGGGCCCCGGACGTTTTGGTCATCCATGCCGGTGGTAATGAGATGGGTGTTAGGTCTTGCCGCCACTTTATTCGGGATGTCAAGTTCGACATTCTCCGGCTGCGCATGGAGTTCCCGGACACGGTGGTGGTATGGTCGGACATTGTTGGCCGCACGTCTTGGCGTCAGGCCCGGTCCGTGGAGAAGTTGAACAAAGCCCGGGTTAAAGTCAATAAAGAGGTTGCCAGGTTCCTCGTGCATAACGGGGGGTTCGTGGTCAGGCACAGGCAGTTGGAGGTTGATACGTGGCGGTATTTGCGCAGTGATGGGGTGCACCTCAATGCGGTGGGCATAGACCTTTGGGCCCTGGGTCTGCAGGAGGGGATACAGAGAGCGTTAGGTTTTTGGCGGGGCACAATGGTGTGAGGTTTCCCACCTTGTGCTGTGGCGGTTGAGGGTCTTTGGAGGTGTTTCTGGTAAAACCTGCTGTACTTAGCAGCTGAGGGACCCATCTAAGGTATGGAGTCACCTGGGGAATGCCAGTTAATAGATGGGTTAACTGGTATTTTAAATTGGGAGGTATCTGCTGTGTGTTGAGGTCATCCCCGAGCCGGTGCTGCGGCTGGGGACAGTTAAGAGTTACACAGATACACAAATGGTACTTGGTATTTGGGGCCTCCAAAGATCGCCAACCTTATGTTATCTTTTATTATAATATTTTGGTTCCTGTTCTAAGGAACGTGTTATATATATTTTGTATTGGTTAATAAATGGCCATGTTGGCCAATTTTACTCCAATAAAGGCGTCCGTGTATTTATTGCAGGAAGTTTTATTGAAAGGTTTTGGGATTTGGGATAAGGGTTAGGGTAAGTTTCCAAATTACATCTGGGGTGCCTTAGTCAAGTACAGCCCAGAGCAAAAGAGCAAAGAAATAAGCGCAGGGCTAGCATGACTTGGCCATCAGTGGAATTGTCCTAGTAAGGGTTAACAAGTTAGGCAGTCGTGGGGGTTTCCCTTCTATTGGTCAAGGTGCAGTTAAGGGAGGGGCTGTAGAGGGGGGAAGTGAGCTCACTGCATTCTTTCCCGGGCAGCAGTTCAGCGTGGGTGAAGAAGCATTCCCGCCCGCCCGCCCCTACATTGGAATGTCTGTTTCATGTGCTTGTTTGCTGATTTTTGGTTGGGGGTCTTTGGAGGTGTTTCTGGTAAAACCTGCTGTACTTAGCAGCTGAGGGACCCATCTAAGGTATGGAGTCACCTGGGGAATGCCAGTTAATAGATGGGTTAACTGGTATTTTAAATTGGGAGGTATCTGCTGTGTGTTGAGGTCGTCCCCGAGCCGGTGCTGCGGCTGGGGACAGTTAAGAGTTACACAGATACACAAATGGTACTTGGTATTTGGGGCCTCCAAAGATCGGCAACCTTATGTTATCTTTTATTATAATAATTTGGTTCCTGTTCTAAGGAACGTGTTATATATATTTTGTATTGGTTAATAAATGGCCACGTTGGCCAATTTTACTCCAATAAAGGAGTCCGTGTATTTATTGCAGGAAGTTTATTGAAAGGGTTTGGGATTTGGGATAAGGGTTAGGGTAAGTGTCCAAATTACATCTGTGGTGCCTTAGTCAGGCCTTAGATTTGTTCAATGGTTGCCTCGGTTGAGTCCCTCTGGCAGTGTGTTGCTCCTATGGTGCCAAAGCCTGGTGGTCCAGACATACCTCTGGTATCTGGTAGCTGCATTTTCCTTCATGGCCCTGGTCATGATGAGCTCCTGGGGAATGTGTGCACCATGGCTTTATCTGGGTTCACTGGGGGATCCGGATCGGTTAACCAGAGAGAACTGGGTGGCCTTTCATATGCAGAGCAAGTCCTTCAAACCAGTCAAGCTACATGGTTGTGACGAGACTCTTTACTGTCAGAGTTCCAGTATTGTCACATGACCCCAGTGCAAAGTTTGCAGATAACCTATGGGACCCCAGCATTAGGGTACCTGCTGTTTTCAGGGACCTGGAGTATTGAATGCTGTACATCTCAGAGAATCTGGCCTGCAGGATACCCAGCCAGCTGCTTGACGCCAGCGGTGGGGTACCCAGTCAGTCACCTGACCAAGGTGGTGGGACACTTTGCCTATTGATGGATCTTGGCAGCAGGGCATCTCACTTGGAATCTGCCACTTCTTTAGTCTACGAGGGCTCATGCTGGATCATGCTGTCATGAAAAGGCTCACCTGCTGGTGGCACTGTTGCTCCCATATCTACAGGCTGCAGTTCTGTTGTCCACCAGCGCATGTCTCTCAGCAGCCAGAAGCTCATATCATTTCATGTAATCAGGCCCTGCCTGCACTTTTCCTGTTGCCTTAGACCCGGTTCACACCGGGGCGACTCAGTCACCCCAATTTTGAAGCCGCCCCTGCAGCACGACTTGAGTCGCTCTGATTAGAATGGTCCCATTGCACAGAATGGAGCACTACTTGTCAGGCGACCAAATCGCCTGACAAGTCGTGGCAGTGTGAACCGACTCTTAGTGTTTGGTCTCCATGTGTCCCTGATCCATGTTACTGGACCCTGACATCGACCCTGCAGCCTGATCCCTTCCTACCTGTTCTCTGTCTCCTGTTACCCTCTCGCTGTCCTGTTTTTCTCCCAGCTACTTCAGCTTGATCTCCCGTGTATGACCCTGGCTCTTTTACGACTACTCTTCACATTCCCTGTTTTCTGCATATACTTGGTTTGGGCAATTGTTCATTGTCTGCAGGGCCGGACTGGCCAACCGGGATACCGGGAAATTTCCCGGTGGGCCGCCGGCCCTGGGGCCGCTTTAAGGGCTGGTGCAGCCGCAGCGCCGCTCTAACGGCCGGCGCAGCCGCAGTGCCGTTTTAAGCATTGGGGTCCACTCGCGTGATGTCAGCCGCTGTGAGCTGCATGACGACACGACGCCGACGGTCACGGGGGCGGGGCGGCTCAGCGGCTGGCGCAGCGGGAAAACTGACTGGCTGAGTGGAGGGAGGCTGGCTGAGCGTGCGAGGCTGTGACTGGTAACTGTCACGGGCGCGCCAACGCTGATTATGATCCCTCCCTCCGCACTCATCCCCACAGTCCCTCCTCCACAATCCAAGGCATCTTTTGGTGATGGCAGGTGGGAAGGTAACAGAGCCAAGACATGCCACTGCACCTTCTTTACCCCACTCTGCAGTAAAAACATCTGTGCCCTTCTAACACCCCAGCCCTCCTGAACACCCAGTGCCATCCCCTCCAGACCCCCAGTGCCATGCCCCACCTGAACACCCAGTGCCATGCCCATGCCCTCCTGAACTCCAGTGCCATCCCCTCCAGACCCCCGACGCCATGCCCCACCTGAACCCCCAGTGCCATGCTACTGACCCCCAGCGCCATGCCCTCCTGACCCCCAGCACCATGCCCTCCTGACCCCCAGCGCCATGCCCTCCTGACCCCCAGCGCCTTGCTCTCCTGACCCCCAGCGCCATGCCCTCCTGAACCCCAGCGCCATGCCCTCCTGACCCCCAGCGCCATGCCCTCCTGACCCCCAGCGCCATGCCCTCCTGACCCCCAGCGCCATGCCCTCCTGACCCCCAGCACCTTGCTCTCCTGACCCCCAGCGCCATGCCCTCCTGACCCCCAGCGCCATGCCCTCCTGACCCCCAGCGCCATGCCCCCTGACCCCCAGCGCCATGCCCCCTGACCCCCAGCGACGTGCCCTCCTGACCCCCAGCGCCATGCCCCCTGACCCCCAGCGACATACCCTCCTGACCCCCAGCACCATGCCTTCCTGACCCCCAGCCTCATGCCCTCCTGAACCCCAGTGCCATGCCCTCCTGAACTCCCAGCGCCATACCCTCCTGAACCCCAGTGCCATGTCCTCTTGACCCCCAGCGCCATGTTCTCCTGAACACCCAGTGCCATGCCCTCCTGACCCTCAGCGCTATGCCCTCCTGAACCCCCAGCACTATGCCCTCCTGAACCCCAGCGCCATGCTCTCCTGACCCCAAGTGCCATGCCCTCCTGAACTCTCAGTGCCATGCCCTCCTGACCCCCCCAACGCCATGCCCTCCTGAACACCCAGCACCATGCCCTCCTGAACCCCAGTGCCATGCTACATAGTTACATAGTTAGTGAGGTTGAAAAAAGACAACAGTCCATCCAGTTCAACCTATGATGTGTGTGTGTTTGCTTTTAGCCGTACATTGTATACCCCTGTATGTCGTGGTCTTTAAGGTGTCCATCTAACAGTTTTTTGAAACTATCAATGCTCCCTGCTGATACGACTGCTTGTGGAAGAGAATTCCACATCCTTACCGCTCTTACAGTGAAGAACCCCTTACGCACTTTAAGGTTAAACCGCCTTTCCTCTAGTTTTAGTGAGTGGCCACGTGTCTTATTGTATCTCCTTTCTCTGAATAGTTTGTTCCTTATGCTAGGGTCGCCAGTACAGTATTTGTACATTGATATCATATCCCCCCCTCAATCGTCTCTTCTCCAGAGAGAATAAGTTCAGTGCTTGTAGTCTTTCCTCATAGCTGATGTCCTTCATCCCCCTAATTATTTTTGTTGCCCTTCTCTGGACTTTCTCCAGTTCCAGCACATCCTTTCTGAGGACCGGTGCCCAGAACTGGACAGCATACTCCAGATGTGGCCGGACCAGAGTCTTGTAGAGCGGGAGAATAATCTCTTTATTTCTGGAGTGAATCCCCTTTTTTATACAACCCAGTATTCTGTTGGCTTTGCTTGCGGCGGCCTGGCATTGCATGCCACTGCCAAGCCTGTTGTCTACCAGTACCCCCAAGTCCTTTTCCATCCTAGACTCACCCAGAGGTTCCCCCCCTAGTGAGTAGCTTGCTTTCTGGTTTCTGGCTCCCAAGTGCATTACTTTACATTTTTCAACATTAAATCTCATCTGCCATGTAGTTGCCCACTCCGTTATTTTGTTCAGGTCCGCTTGCAAGGTTTCCACATCCTGCATAGAAGATATTGGCATGCCTAATTTAGTATCATCTGCAAATACTGAGATTGCACTCGATATCCCCTCCTCCGGATCATTTATGAATAAATTAAACAGGATTGGTCCCAGGACAGAACCCTGGGGGACCCCACTTTCCACACCCGCCCAATCCGAGTACTCCCCATTAATCACCACCCTCTGTACTCTCCCCTGGAGCCAGTTCTCTATCCAGGTACTCACCTTATGGTCCATACCTATCTTCCTTAGTTTGTACAGTAAGCGTTTGTGGGGAACGGTGTCAAAGGCCTTTGCAAAGTCCAGATACACCACATCCACAGGCTTACCTTTATCTAGGTGGCAGCTCACTTCATCATAGAAGGTTAATAGATTGGTTTGGCACGAACGATTTTTCATGAATCCGTGCTGATTAATACTTATAATACCGTTTTCATTACTAAAGTCTTGTATGTGGTCCCTTAACATCCCCTCCAATATTTTGCAGACTACAGATGTTAGGCTGATCGGCCTATAGTTACCCGGGATATATCTCGGCCCCTTTTTAAATATTGGTACCACGTTGGCTTTTTTCCAATCAGCTGGCACCATACCCGTCTGTAAACTATCCTTAAAGATCAAGAATAATGGTCTGGCAATCACCAGGCTGAGCTCTTTAAGAACCCTCGGGTGCAAGCCATCCGGTCCCGGGGATTTATTTATGTTAAGTTTCTCAAGTTTAGCTCTAAGTCTATCCTCTGTTAGCCATGGCGGCACTTCCTGAGGTGTATTATTTAGTTCGGCCTTACAAGCAAGGTTCGTGTAGCCCCCCGATTCCTTTGTGAAGACTGAAGAAAAGAAATTATTTAACACTTCCGCCTTTTCTCTGTCCTCTGTGGCCATTTTTCCTTTATCATCTTTTATGGGGCCAATGTGTTCTGGCCTCGCTTTCTTACTGTTTATATACTTAAAGAACTTCTTGGGGTTCTTTTTACTCTCTCCGCTATATGTCTCTCGTGTTCTATTTTAGCCGCCCTGATTTCATCTTTACATTTCTTATTACACTCTTTGTAGTGCTTAAATGCTGCCACTGACCCCTCAGTCTTGTATTTTTTGAAGGCCTTTTCTTTAGCTCTAATATACATTTTTATGTTGGAGTTTAGCCACCCTGGGTTTAGTTTTGCTCTTTTAAATTTATTTCCCTGTGGAATGCACTGGCCCACCCCCTTGTTAAGTATGCTCTTGAAGCACTGCCATTTTTCCTCCATGTTCTTTGTTCCCAGGGTTCTATCCCATTTTATATTTTCTAGCAGTGAGCGCAGTTTAGGGAAATTGGCTCTTTTGAAATTCAGCGTCTTAATATTACCCTTATGTTTCCTATTACTGTAATTAATACTGAAACCAATTGACCTATGGTCACTGCTCCCTAAGTTTTCCCATATTTCTATATCCGTGAGCAGGTCTGTATTGTTGGTAATCAGTAGGTCAAGTACCGCATTGTTTCTTGTCGGTGCATTCACCATTTGACCCATGAAATTGTCCTGCAAAATATTTAGGAACTGCTTAGCCTTGGCTGAGTGCGCGGTTCCTTCTGCCCAGTCTATATCCGGATAATTAAAGTCCCCCATTATAATGACATTTCCCATCCTTGCTGCCAATCCTATCTGTAACATGAGGTCCGCCTCACCCTCCTCCCTCTGGTTGGGGGGCCTATAGCATACGCCCAATATTACCTTCCCCACTGTGCCTTCCCTTTGAAGCTCTACCCATAGGGATTCTGCCTCGTCCTTAGCTCCATTATTAATATCATCCCTCATATTTACCTGTATACTGTTCTTAATATACAGACATACCCCTCCCCCTTTTTTACCCTCTCTATCCCTGCGATAAAGGGAATACCCCTGAATGGTCGCCATCCAATCATGAGAGCTGTCAAACCAAGTCTCAGTTATCCCCACAAAATCTAAGTCCTCCTCAAACATCAGTAGCTCCAGCTCTCCCATCTTGTTGGCCAGGCTTCTGGCATTGGTATACAAACCTCTTAATATTGATCGGTTATATTTATCCTCATTTGATGTTTTTAGGCTGTTCTCTTGATTTTTCCCCGTACCCACCCTAGGTTTAGGAGCTCCGAACACCCTACCGCTAGTGCCCCCATTTCTGCCCTCTGAATCTTGCTTTCCACTGGCTAATTCTACATCTGTACCCCCCCCCCCCATTCCCTAGTTTAAAAGCCCCTCTAACTTTTTGGCCATCCTCGCACCCAGTACGGCTGCACCCACCCCATTTAGGTGCAATCCGTCCCTACCATAGAGCCGGTGACCGACTGAGAAGTCGGCCCAGTTCTCCAGGAACCCGAAACCCTCCTTACTACTCCAGCTCCTCAGCCACTCGTTAACTTCCCTAATCTCCCGCTGCCTCTCTGGTGTGGCTCGAGGTACAGGTAGTATTTCGGAAAATACTACCTTGGAGGTCCTAGTCCTCAACTTAGCGCCTAAGTCCCTGAAATCGTTTAGGACTCTCCGTCTTCCTCTGCCTATGTCATTGGTACCCACGTGTACCATGACAGCTGGGTCTTCCCCAGCCCCACCCAGTAATCTGTCCACCCGATCCGCGATGTGCCGAACCCGAGCGCCCGGCAAACAACAGACTGTTCAGCACACACGGTCTATGTCACAGATTACACTGTCTGCCCTTCTAATAATTGAGTCCCCTACCACCAGCACCTGTCTTTCCTTTCCCTTTCTCCCGGCCTCACCGGAGGAGTTCTTCCCCTGGCAGCTAGGGGCGTCGCTCTGCTCCAGCAATGCTGGTCCCTGACTGGTTTCCCCAACATCACTCAACGGGGTGGTTGTCTGTTGGGGTGCTCCAGCCCAGGATCAGCCTCCTTGCCTTGTTCCCTTCTACCCCTCCTAACTGTCACCCCTCTAGACTGCTCTGATGCCTGCACCTCCATTATTCCGCCCACCTCTGTGCAGACCCCTGCCTGCACCTGACTGGTACAATCCTGGCTCTCCTCCGGTATGGACATTCGTCTCAGTGTTGCCAGCTGCTTCCCTAGATTCAGGACCTGAGCTTCCAGGGAAGCAACGTGCTTACATTTTGCGCATTTGTATTCGCCCTCGATCACATGTCTGAGGAAAGCATACATATTACAAGATGTACACCGAGTCGCATCTCCACACCCGCCGGGCATTGTACCTACTAATCTAATCTAATGGGGATTCAGTAATTTAAGTCTATCCTATGTGGCTATTTCCTGGCTTCCTAACGCTACCTTCTCACCCTCTGGTGTTCCGCTACACTCGGTTGACACTCAGTTGCACAACACTCACAATCTCACAGCCCAGTCAGTCGCACAACACTCAGTCGCACAGCCCGGTCAGACGCACAACACTCAGCCGCACAGCCCTGTCAGACGCACAACACTCAGTCGCACAGCCCGGTCAGACGCACAGCCCGGTCAGACGCACAACACTGAGTCGCACAGCCCGGTCAGACGCACAACACTCAGTCGCACAGCCCGGTCAGATGCACAACACTGAGTCGCACAGCCCGGTCAGACGCACAACACTGAGTCGCACAGCCCGGTCAGACGCACAACGCCCAGTCGCACAGCCCGGTCAGACGCCCAACGCTCTGTCGCACAGCCCGGTCAGACGCCCAACGCTCAGTCACACAGCCCGGTCAGACGCACAACACTGAGTCGCACAGCCTGGTCAGACGCACAACACTGAGTCGCACAGCCCGGTCAGACGCACAACACTGAGTCGCACAGCCCGGTCAGACGCACAACACTCTCAGTCGCACAGCCCGATCAGACGCACAACACTCTCAGTCGCACAGCCCGGTCAGATGCACAACACTCTTAGTCGCACAGCCCGGTCAGACGCACAACACTCTCAGTCGCACAGCCCGGTCAAACGCACAACACTGAGTCACGCAGCCCGGTCAGACGCACAACACTCAGTCGCACAGCCCGGTCAGACGCACAACACTCTCAGTCGCACAGCCCGGTCAGACGCACAACACTCTCAGTCGCACAGCCCGGTCAGACGCACAACACTCTCAGTCGCACAGCCCGGTCAGACGCACAACACTCTCAGTCGCACAGCCCGGTCAGACGCACAACACTGAGTCGCACAGCCCGGTCAGACGCACAACACTCAGTCGCACAGCCCGGTCAGATGCACAACACTGAGTCGCACAGCCCGGTCAGACGCACAACACTGAGTCGCACAGCCCGGTCAGACGCACAACACTGAGTCGCACAGCCCGGTCAGATGCACAACGCCCAGTCGCACAGCCCGGTCAGACGCCCAACGCTCTGTCGCACAGCCCGGTCAGACGCCCAACGCTCAGTCACACAGCCCGGTCAGACGCACAACACTGAGTCGCACAGCCTGGTCAGACGCACAACACTGAGTCGCACAGCCCGGTCAGACGCACAACACTGAGTCGCACAGCCCGGTCAGACGCACAACACTCTCAGTCGCACAGCCCGGTCAGACGCACAACACTCTCAGTCGCACAGCCCGGTCAGATGCACAACACTCTTAGTCGCACAGCCCGGTCAGACGCACAACACTCTCAGTCGCACAGCCCGGTCAAACGCACAACACTGAGTCACGCAGCCCGGTCAGACGCACAACACTCAGTCGCACAGCCCGGTCAGACGCACAACACTCAGTCGCACAGCCCGGTCAGACTCACAACACTGAGTCGCACAGCCCGGTCAGACGCACAACACTGAGTCGCACAGCCCGGTCAGATGCACAACACTGAGTCGCACAGCCCGGTCAGACGCACAACACTCTCAGTCGCACAGCCCGGTCAGACGCACAACACTCTCAGTCGCACAGCCCGGTCAGACGCACAACACTCTCAGTCGCACAGCCCGGTCAGACGCACAACACTCTCAGTCGCACAGCCCGGTCAGACGCACAACACTGAGTCGCACAGCCCGGTCAGACGCACAACACTGAGTCGCACAGCCCGGTCAGACGCACAACACTGAGTCGCACAGCCCGGTCAGACGCACAACACTCAGTCGCACAGCCCGGTCAGACGCACAACACTCAGTCGCACAGCCCGGTCAGACGCACAACACTCAGTCGCACAGCCTGGTCAGACGCACAACACTTAGTCGCACAGCCCGGTCAGACGCACAACTCTCAGTCGCACAGCCCGATCAGACGCACAACACTGAGTCGCACAGCCTGGTCAGACGCACAACACTCAGTCGCACAGCCTGGTCAGACGCACAACTCTCAGTCGCACAGCCCGGTCAGACGCACAACACTGAGTCGCACAGCCCGGTCAGACGCACAACACTGAGTCGCACAGCCCGGTCAGACGCACAACACTGAGTCGCACAGCCCGGTCAGACGCACAACACTGAGTCGCACAGCCTGGTCAGACGCACAACTCTCAGTCGCACAGCCCGGTCAGACGCACAACACTGAGTCGCACAGCCCGGTCAGACGCACAACACTCAGTCGCACAGCCTGGTCAGACGCACAACACTCAGTCGCACAGCCCGGTCAGACGCACAACACTCAGTCGCACAGCCCGGTCAGACGCACAACTCTCAGTCGCACAGCCCGGTCAGACGCACAACAGTCGCACAGCCCGGTCAGACGCACAACAGTCGCACAGCCCGGTCAGACGCACATCAGTCGCACAGCCCGGCCAGTCGCACCACTCCCAGAACACTCAGGTAGCAACAGGTACTCCCAGACACTCAGGTACTACACTACACCCTCAGTCACTGTTCAATCTCAGTCACCAGTCTTACTTACCTAGTGTGTGTCCCTTTAAGCCTGTCACTAGCAGTTCCTGGCTGTGATTCCTCCCTCAGTCGGTCAGTCTCCTCTCAGCACCCCGCCTCCCTCGGTCACTACCCGGTCAGCTAGTCTCCTCTGCTCCTCTCTGAGGGGGGGGGGTTCCCGCACCGCTCGCCGCAAGGGACAGTTTACTGTACGCCGCCCTCAACAAGGGGGGGGTTACCGCACCGCTCGCCGCCCGCTCTTACAAGGGGGGGGTTACCGCCGCCCACTCTTACCTCGGTGGGGGGGGGCTCTTAGCACCAGACGCCCCCCGCAACAATGGAGGGGGTGGGTTACCGATCCGCTCGCCGCCCGCTTCCTTTCTGGGGGGGGGGGTTCTCGCCCGGACGCCGCCGCTCCTCTGAGGGGGGGTGGGGGGGACTCACACACCCAGTCTGTCACACCCCGCTCCTCTCACTCGCACACAGACACTGATCCCACGCGCTCTGCTCTGCTCCACAGCACCACCTGCCGGCCTCCTCTGCAACAATTGAGCCAACCAAATGCTCTCCTGACCCCCAGCCCCATGGCCTTCTGACACCATAGCACCATGCCCTTTTTACACCCCAGTTTTCCTGACACCCCAGCCCTCCTGATCCCCCCCAATACCATATCCTCCTGTCTCCCCGGTGCCATGCCCTCTTGACACTCCAGCCATCCTGACCCCCCAATACCCTGACCCCCCCTGCACCGTGCCCTTCTGATCCCCTAATACTGTGCCCCCTTACCCCCTATACCTTGCCCTCCTGACCCCAGCCCTACATACTGATGACCTCTGTACACTGCCCTATATGCTACCTCTGTACACTGCCCTGCATACTACTGACCTCTGTACACTGCCCTGCATACTACTGACTTCTGTAAACTGCCCTGCATACTACTGACCTCTGTAAACTGCCCTGTATACTACTGACCTCTGTAAACTGCCCTGCATACTACTGACCTCTGTACACTGCCCTGCATACTACTGACCTCTGTACACTGCCCTACATATTACTGACCTCTGTACACTGCTCTACATATTACTGACCTTTGTACACTGCCCCACATACTACTGACCTCTGTACACTGCCCTCCATCCTACTGACCTCTGTACACACTGCTCTACATATTACTGACTTCTGTACACTGACCTCTGTACACACTGCTCTACATATTACTGACTTCTGTACACTGCCCTACATACTACTGACCTCTGTACACTGTCCTACATACTACTGACCCATGTACACTGCCCTACATCCTACTGACCTCTGTACACTGCCCTACATACTACTGACCCCTGTACACTGCCCTACATACTACTGACCCCTGTACACTGCCCTACATCCTACTGACCTCTGTACACTGCCCTACATAGTACTGACCTCTGTATACTGCCCTCCACCCTACTGACCCCTGTACACTGCCCTACATACTACTGACCCATGTACACTGCCCTACATCCTACTGACCTCTGTACACTGCCCTACATACTACTGACCTCTGTACACTGCCCTACATACTACTGACCTCTGTACACTGCCTTGCATACTACTGACCCCTGTACACTGCCCTACATACGTCTGACCCCTGTACACTGCCCTACATACTACTGACCCCTGTACACTGCCCTACATACTACTGACACTGGCCAGAAATCAGAGCAGATAGCCAGGCTTGAAACTAATCAAGAAAATCAGCTTGCAGTACCAGATGTTCTGCCTTCATGATGGACTCCGGCATCTGGCTTGTGGGGGCAACCAATTACCCCCCAGACAAGACAAAAAAAATGTGAATGAAGTGAATGACGAAATTCTCACTGAAGCTAACTTTTAAGGTAGGCTAAGTTTATATTTTTACAGTGACATTAGTTTTAGTATTTTTTTTTCAGGGTTTTCGTTGTGCCATCTTTAATTTTTATTATGGATTTGCTAGTTAATTTGAAAAAAAATAAATGACAAAAGGGGATGCTAAAAAAGGTAGCTCTGCACCCCGGTGATCTTTGATCTCTTCAATGTTGTTCAGGTAGATCTCCATCTTTTATAGGTTGCCTACCCCTGCTTTAGAGACTCAGGGCCTGATTCATAGTACGGCGAATTGGCGTTTCGGCGGGATTTTGCGAACCGGCGAATTTTTAAGTCTGAAATTGGTATTCAAAGAACGGCGGGCGGAAAATAACGCCAACTGTGAGATTCATTAAGATCAACTAATGTCAGGACTGGACTTAAAAACAGTCCAGCTAAAAGGTGGACTAATTTTTTCAAAATCACAAAAAATGGCAGGAAAAAAATAAAAAATGTGTGGGAAAGATGTGTTATATGATTTTGAGCTAAACTGCTTTTAAACTGTGTGAAAATGTTAAGTAGAAAAAAAGATATTAATAAAAGTGTAAATTGCAAAAATAGCTCCAGAGTTAATTTCTGGCAGATAGCTCATGTGAGCATGCTCCAAACCAAAAACTAGGCTGAAAATAACGTTTTTGAAAACGTTAGTGGGAGTTTTATTGAATTTGCGGCAAATACCGCCGCAAATTCGCGGTAAAACGGCGCTAATAATTTTTTTTTTTTTTTGCACATATCTATGTATGTCTATATATATATATGAATCACAAAAATATATATATATATATATATATATATATATATATATATATATATATATATATATATACATATATATATATATGTGTGTGTGTGTATGTATGTGCATATATACATATATATATATATATATATATATATATATATATATATATGAAAAGGAACACTAACACGGCTCCTCCCCGAAAATTAAACATTGTATATGTGTGAAATTAATATATTTTTGGGTTGGTTAGATATAGAAAGTTACAATAATATATGTTTTTTTGCATATGTATGTATATATATATATATATATATATATATATATATATGCAAAAAACAATATATTATTGTTACTTCCTATATCTAACCAACCCCAAAAATATATTAATTTCACACATATACAATGTTTCATTTTTGGGGAGAAGCCGTATTAGTGTTGCTTGTCATATATAACAACATACAGTTGTAGGTAGTTCAGGGATTCGAACACCCAAATACACTGTTGCAAGGCAGCGGTGCTAACCACTTAACTACCTGAAGCTAATGAAATTTTTTTCAAAGCATGTGTGATTTGTACTTTAAAAAAAAAAAAATGATATATATATATATATATTCTATTTAGACCCAATTCAAGCTCAAATAATTTTTATTTATTAAAATTTTTTGATGGACTCATTTAATCAAACTATATTAATTTTTAGAGCCCATTCACATTAGCGCGACTTGTCAGGCGACTTGTCAGCCTGACAAGTCGCGGTATGTCACGGTCCATTGAGTAGTACAGGACCCGTTCTAATAGGAGCGACACAAGTCACTCCGACTTAGAAAAAGGGTCCTGTACTACTTTGGGGCGACCTCGGAGCGACTTGCATAGACTTCCAGTATGTGAAGTCTCTGCAAGTCGCGGTGCACATCGGTGCACGCGACTTCACAGGTCACCCCCCGAAGTCGTGTCGCCTCAATGTGAATGGGCTCTTAAGGTGCCAGTGTATGTATGCTTGGTATAAAGATAACAAGAAACAAAAAAAAAAAAAAAACCTCAGAGACCACAATTCCCAAATAATTAACCTAGTTTAGTAAAACTGTATATAATCAACAAATTTTTAAAAATAATCCTGCATGCTGGAAATTATATATAGGTGTTTCTGCAGTCGTCTGTTGTTGGCCGACAAAATTCGTGTGCAGTCTTTTGCAGTTTTCAACAGACAGGACAGCCCTGGACAAAAGACGGCCGATCGGTCGGCCGACGATCGGTACGTGTGTACGAGGCATTAGTCTAAATGAAAAAGCAACTTTGTGCTCATGCTGAGATTATTAAAAGCATTTCTTATGTGTGTTGACTTGTAAGAAACTTGGATCATGGATGGCCAGCCAAACACTCATTCATTAGTGAACTGGTGATTTTGGTTTAGGAACCAACAGACCCAATTAATTACTTTGCTGGGCGTTTCCTATACTGGGTGGGTGTAGTTTAACCAAGGTTATATAAAGGGATGTATGAGATCATATCATTTGGCCTGTGGAAGGGCCACAGGTCTTTATGTCCGAATTTGCTTTTGGGGGGGTTTGTTGGCATGCCTAAAGATCCATATTGCAGTAAGTGTATTCTGTTGGATGAATACTTTTCATGCTCTAACTGTTTGGTATAGTTTTTGCAAAGTGTGTCTTTATGTACTCTATACATGTTTTTTTTTTTTATTTTCATGCCTCTGTGTAGCTGTATGTTCTACTGATTTGATGGTATTTAAATGGAAAGACAGGCTCATGCAAACAATTAACATAAAAGTATGTTGGGTATGTTTTATGCTTAATACTAAGATGTCTACAACTTATTTTGCTTGACTTATGGATATTGTAAGCTCT
>NC_138778.1:86564343-86619343 GCF_965119305.1 Pelophylax lessonae
AACACAGGTGTTTTGTTACATTTCCCATGATGCTCACCTACACTGCAGAGTACATGGGAAATGTAGGGCAAAAACATCTTGGGGGGGGGGGGGGTTAAGGGTTGCCATCACTGGCCTAGGTAAAACATTTCCAATACATTTTAGTTGTCTGTGTGCGCCATTTTTAAAATAAAGCAAAATCTCTTTACAATAAATTGCAAATGGCACATTGGCGTTCGCCCTGGACCAGAAATGACACCAAATTGGCTTGCACACATTCCAGCAAGTGGTCACAATCAACTGGCTAATCATGGTGAGGGCCACTTTCAGCTGTGAAGAAATGGCATTCATATGCAAAGTAAGTGTGTGTGTGTGTGGGGGGGGGGGGTCTGTGCTTGTAATCAGAGCATTGATTACCAGTGCAGACCCTTGGGGGATGCCCACCCATGCCACCATTGATGCCAATCAGTGCTCAGGGAACCTGTTAGTGCCCTCCTCATCAGTGCTGCCCATCATTACCATCTTTCAGTGCTGCCCACCAGTGCCAATCATTGCCCATCAGTGCCACCTATCAATGCCCATCAATGCTGCATATCAGTGCCACCTATCTATCTATCAGTGCTGCATATTAGTGTCTCATCAGTGCCTGCCAGCGCAGCCTCATCATTGCTCGTCAGTGCAACAAAAAACATATTGATTTACCAAATTTTATTACATAAACAAAAACACATTATTTTAGGGGTCAAACATTTAGGTCTTCTTTTTGCCAATAGAAAAAAAACCTTGAAGTGATCAAATACCACCAAAAGAAAGCACTATTTTTTATGAAAATACTGTCATACATTTGTGTTAGGTACAGGGTTGCATGACCGCACAATTGTCATTCAAAATGCAACAGTATAAAAAGCTGAAAATTGGCCTGGGCAGGAGGGGGTGTAACTGCCATGTAAGGAAGTGGTTAACTATTGAAACATGGGAATAAATATTCCAGGGGTAATCATGCTCAGCTCAATGGTTTAGTGGTTAGTGTTCCTGGCTATAAACACTGAGAGCATGAGTTCAAATCCCAAGTGTGCCATCACCTTCTTAAATTTTTGACAGCTATAAATAAATACTGAAACTTGGCAAATGCATATTTGCACCCTGCACATATGCATGTTTGTTTCTTGAATATACAAGGCCATTGACATGCAATTTTAGGTGATGTAGCCAATGTATTTTTATGTGGCCAAAAAAAATTATGGCACACAGGGTGTTATCATGGTTGGGCCTTGAACTCATGACCTAGCAATCTTTGGCTGTGAGCTTAGCCCACTACACCAAAGTGCTGAATACAATCAGATATGCCTGAAAGTTTCAGATGAATAAAGAATGAAGACTGCTAATTAGACAGCTGTGTAGTCTGCTATTAGAAAATCTAAAGGTTAAAACACATAAGATACATAACTATACCTTAAAATTAAAATAAACCATAATAAATGACATTGCTGTGTAATAGTGATTCAGAATAGACAAATTTCCTTTTATGAAAAACACAAAGGGAATTTGGCTAACTCCAAACTCAAATTCAGCCTAAGTTAACTCCAAACCCGAATTCAGTCTAAGTTAACTCCAACTCCGAATTCATTAAAGCATCTAGTTGATGGTTTAACTCCAGCAACTTACCTAATTAGGATGCAATGAGTTTAGGCTGGAGTTATTTCTGGAGAAGTGAGCAGCTTTACTCCAAACTTATACTGAATTAGGCCCTCAGTGCTACGTTAGACATGATTATCGGCAAAGATATGCACTTTCCCCGATATATCGGAATTGCAGATATTTCGGGAAAGTGCGTGTACCGGAGTGATGCCTGCAGCTAGAGGCGTCACCTTGGTACCGGCATCCATAGCCGATGGTCAGCTGTTTATAATGACAACCGATGCTGAGAAGCCACTCGGCTGTCGTTACAAGGAGCGGGAGGGGAGCCTTCCGCGGCTCGTCCGGGTCTCCTGTCCCACCGGTTAGACCCGGGGAACCAGCTTGCACGGCCGCCTAATACCCGATCAAAGCCGCATTCGGCTCTTTTTGGGTCTCCATGCAGAACCCCAGAAGTGATGTCATGAGTAATATCACTTCCGGGTACTGTCTGGCGCCAGATTAAAAAAAATGACAGCATTCAAAACAGCCAAACTTGGCGTTTTGAATGCTTTTAAGTGCAGAGGAGGGGTTCCTCCTCTCCCGGATCCCTCCACAAAAGTACTTTTAAAAAAAATAAAAATAAAACATTTTAATTGTACAAAAATATCGTCCGATACCGTTATGCATTGACTAAAAGATCGGTATCGGCAACGAAAAACCGATATCGGTCGATCACTAGTAAGAACATTTACTGGAAGGGGATACAGAGGGTATCTTAGTGACGAGCGGTATGCGCTCCATATCTCTTTTATAGATGGGTATGTAATACAATCTATGATCACCTGAAAACAGGGTGAGGTGACGTTATGCTGTTGGGCTGGTATAATAATGTTATGGGGCTGGTATGAAATTATTTCCAGGGCTGGTTTTTATCCCCAGTCCTGCCCTGATTGTCTGTCACTATTTGTTTGGGTCTCTGGTTTGCTTTACACAGTTTTGGTATATTGGATGTGTGTTTACATTTATTTTATAAACTTATATTTTTAAAAAAATGATATTCTTTTACACTTTACTTGTGCCTAATATTCTCTGTGGCAGGCCACGATTTTCTGGTCACACCTGTTCCTGACACATGCTTTCCTGGGGGTTTTTTTTTTTTTGCCTTCCTCTATAACTCTATAACTTCCTCTATAACTGTGGGTATAGGATAAAAAAAAAAAAAAAAAATTCCCCTTTTAATGGTTGAACTAGATGACTCACTAAGTACATATGTGTATATTTTGTTACATGCATCTAACCATCAGTTTATTTTTTAGGAGAAAAATGTAACGTTTATTACTAAATTTTATTGTTATTTTATCTCTCAGGTTCGATCATTGGCTTTTAGGGCCTTCAGAGTAGAAGGATATCATGGCCACCATAGAAAAGAAGTATAATTTAAAATAGTTTTTCTTTTTCCAGGTTTGTCTGTTTTGACATGTAAATATTTAAGGCTTTCATCACCACAAGGCCCCTGTTCATGTTGCAGCGACTTCAAAGTAGTCCCTGCACTACTTTGGTCTGACATTGATGCATTATGAGGTCCATAGACCTCAAGATTACACAGGTATTGCTTCAAGTCCAGTCAAAATCGTGTCACTTTTAGGTCGCAGAAGCATGAAAGGGGCCTTAGCTAGATGGTGCTTATGTTAGAGTTTGTCAGTTTGTTTGTCTATTGCAGTGTTTGGGTCTAGACCTTGTGTGTTGTATGTTCTGATCTTACATGTATAGAGCCCTGGTATTAATGAGTTTCTTTGCTCCACTTATTCTCAAAACCATCTAGATAGAGCCAGCAACCCCCTATCACTCGCGTCATCTCCAGTCTTAGGCCCCTTTCACACGGTCAGTTTTTCAGGCAGACCTGATCGGATGCTCCATGCATCCCTATGGGGCAGCAAATGTCAGCGGAAACATCTCCGCTGACACCCGCTGCTATCCGATTCCGATCATGTCCATGAAATCCGGACAGATTTAAACCCTATTTTCCATCCGTCTGGAGGATCGGATGAGAACGGACAGGCGGTCTGTTCTTATCCGATCTTCCCATAGAGGACAGCGGGGATCTGACAGCTCCGTCTCTGGACACAGAGCAGAGACGGAGCTTTCATCCAAATGCTCAGCGGGGATCGACGAAACGATCCCCCGCTGAGCAGAGAACGGACGTCGTTGGGCGGTGTGCCGTGTGAAAGGACCCTTACTTAGTTTTTAGATGTAAATTTGATTAGGATTGCAGAGAATAATTGTTACTTTAACACCTACATTAGGCTAAGAAGTGTAATGAATCTTTGTGAGTGTTACTACATTTATTGTTAAGAGTGTTTGGGGATGGTTAAGATTCTTAATTGGGTCTATCTATGTCATATAGATATAAGAGGAAAAACAGGCGCCACACTAAGTGCAGTATATCTGGATAAACGTTTAATAGACCAAATAGAAAGGTACTCACAAACGATGATATAAAAACAGCATATCAGTAGTAAAGGAAATGGTAATCCCAGTGTCCAAATTCAGGATGGCACAAGCGGTCTCAAAGCATCGGGCTGTAACGAGTGGAGGATCGATACTTCCCGTCTACTGGGGACACAGCGCTGGCCGCTCTGACGTCACTTCCGGGATACGTACTGGCGCCGGCGACGCGTTGTCGGAGCATGCGCTCCTTCCTCAGGCCGATAATGCGCCATTTTGCTCAAGGGCTTAAGTAGACAAGGAGGCAGAGCCAGCTGGGTCCTAAAGAGTGCCAATAATCCTCACTCAAGAGGAACCCGCTGTGATACTGAACAGGGGCAGTGTACATTATGAAAAGAAACCAGAGCAGTAGTCAAATATATAGTAACAAGAAATCTGTTATAACTAGTTCTCAACAAAATAAGAAATTTCAGAATAAATGGAAATAGGGATTAATGTGACAATAAATAAGAATAAAAATAAAAATAAAAATAAAATAAATAATAATATAAATAATAAGAAAAATAATAATGATAATAATGGTTGGAAAAAATAAAAAAATAAAAAAATAAGAAAAAATGAAAAAATTGAAAAAAAGGAGGAAAAGGATAATGAGAAAATAAAAATAAAAATAAAACTAAAAATAATATAATAAAATAATAATAAAAAAAAAAAAAAAAAAAAAAATAAAATAAAAAACAATAAAAAAAATAAAAAATGCTAACATTAAATTATACAAGTTTAAAATGCACATTGTATATGTATACATCCACATATTGTTACACATAGGGATATATTATCATAATACAATGATATAGTAATAATAGAACCGTAAATATATGTATAGATATCATTATACTAAAGAATATCATTATTCTTTTTTTATTAAAAAAAAAATTTTATATATAAAAATATATATAAAAAAAATATATAAATATATATATATATATATAAAACACCGTAGAAAAGAGGATAAAATCATCCAAAAGACCATCAGCCAATATAACCATCCACTAATGTATCCTATTCTGGCTCCATACATAATTGTTATAAAAGGGTATAAAAAAGGTGGTGGGGCATTATTCTCAGACGTCCAATCCAAAATTATTGGATGGAGTCATATGAGAGTGTTGGTCTCAATTTCTTCGTTCAAACCACCCGGCACTAAAGTGTCCAAAGTATATATCCAATAGGCCTCCCTTTGGCATAATCTCTTAAAACGTTCTGCAGGCGCCAAAGTAGCAGGTATGGACTCGATAATCCACACCCTGAGGCCGAGAGACAGGTGTTCATGATGCAGCAGGAAGTGGCGTGGAACACTGTGCTTATCATTACCAGCCTCCACAAACCTGCGGTGCTCACCGAATCTCTTCCTCAGGGTGCGGATTGTCCTTCCTACATAAAACAGCCCACACGGGCATGTGAGGCAATAAACAACAAACTCTGTGGAGCAATTGTAAAACTGTGTCAATGGGTATGTTTTTCCTTTTGCTAAAAACTTTTTCTGTCCATGAGTAACGTGTTTACAGGTCAGACACAATTTTTTGCGGCATTGGAACATTCCAATAAGTGGGATCAAACAAGGTCTCTCTAAAGATGATATAGGGGGACCCTTCAACTTACTGGGTGCCACCATGCTCTTAATGTTCCTTGCTCTTCTGTAAGTGACCCGATACAGAAGCTATTACACCCAGATTTGTGACTCAATTTCACACTAAGTATAAAAAAATGGAGAAAATTCTGGTCAAGCACTGGCCAATCTTACTGGAAGACCCCCATCTGAGGGAGAATTTACCCCCCAAACCCAAGGTCACTTACAGAAGAGCAAGGAACATTAAGAGCATGGTGGCACCCAGTAAGTTGAAGGGTCCCCCTATATCATCTTTAGAGAGACCTTGTTTGATCCCACTTATTGGAATGTTCCAATGCCGCAAAAAATTGTGTCTGACCTGTAAACACGTTACTCATGGACAGAAAAAGTTTTTAGCAAAAAGAAAAACATACCCATTGACACAGTTTTACAATTGCTCCACAGAGTTTGTTGTTTATTGCCTCACATGCCCGTGTGGGCTGTTTTATGTAGGAAGGACAATCCGCACCCTGAGGAAGAGATTCGGTGAGCACCGCAGGTTTGTGGAGGCTGGTAATGATAAGCACAGTGTTCCACGCCACTTCCTGCTGCATCATGAACACCTGTCTCTCGGCCTCAGGGTGTGGATTATCGAGTCCATACCTGCTACTTTGGCGCCTGCAGAACGTTTTAAGAGATTATGCCAAAGGGAGGCCTATTGGATATATACTTTGGACACTTTAGTGCCGGGTGGTTTGAACGAAGAAATTGAGACCAACACTCTCATATGACTCCATCCAATAATTTTGGATTGGACGTCTGAGAATAATGCCCCACCACCTTTTTTATACCCTTTTATAACAATTATGTATGGAGCCAGAATAGGATACATTAGTGGATGGTTATATTGGCTGATGGTCTTTTGGATGATTTTATCCTCTTTTCTACGGTGTTTTATATATATATATATATTTTTATATATTTTTTTTATATATATTTTTATATATAAATTTTTTTTTTTAAAAAAAAAAAAAATAAAAAAAGAATAATGATATTCTTTAGTATAAGGATATCTATACATATATTTACGGTTCTATTATTACTATATCATTGTATTATGATAATATATCCCTATGTGTAACAATATGTGGATGTATACATATACAATGTGCATTTTAAACTTGTATAATTTAATGTTAGCATTTTTTATTTTTTTTATTGTTTTTTATTTTTTTTTTTTTTTTTTTTTTTAATTTTTTTTTTTTTTAATTTTTTTTTTTTTTTTTTTTTTTTTTTTTTTTTATTATTATTTTATTATATTATTTTTAGTTTTATTTTTATTTTTATTTTCTCATTATCCTTTTCCTCCTTTTTTTCAATTTTTTCATTTTTTCTTATTTTTTTATTTTTTTATTTTTTCCAACCATTATTATCATTATTATTTTTCTTATTATTTATATTATTATTTATTTTATTTTTATTTTTATTTTTATTCTTATTTATTTTCACATTAATCCCTATTTCCATTTATTCCGAAATTTCTTATTTTGTTGAGAACTAGTTATAACAGATTTCTTGTTACTATATATTTGACTACTGCTCTGGTTTCTTTTCATAATGTACACTGCCCCTGTTCAGTATCACAGCGGGTTCCTCTTGAGTGAGGATTATTGGCACTCTTTAGGACCCAGCTGGCTCTGCCTCCTTGTCTACTTAAGCCCTTGAGCAAAATGGCGCATTATCGGCCTGAGGAAGGAGCGCATGCTCCGACAACGCGTCGCCGGCGCCAGTACGTATCCCGGAAGTGACGTCAGAGCGGCCAGCGCTGTGTCCCCAGTAGACGGGAAGTATCGATCCTCCACTCGTTACAGCCCGATGCTTTGAGACCGCTTGTGCCATCCTGAATTTGGACACTGGGATTACCATTTCCTTTACTACTGATATGCTGTTTTTATATCATCGTTTGTGAGTACCTTTCTATTTGGTCTATTAAACGTTTATCCAGATATACTGCACTTAGTGTGGCGCCTGTTTTTCCTCTTACAGCTCGCCACAAGTCCCTTCTACTTGCTTACAGAGCAGCTTGCGGAGTGTAGCATATGGAGACGTATGTACATGGACTTTTTATGGACTCTTCTAATTCAATTCAATATCTTTAGGCTACTGTGCCATTTAAGTAGCATACTGTCTGTATTGGAGCTTGTGGAAGTTTTTGGACACTCATTTCCCTAGTTGTGCGCCAGGTTTACCCCCCCTTTCTTTTCCACTATGTCATATAGATGCAGATGACCTATTTCCTCTATTCCTAAAAATAAACAGCCATGCTGAAACATGTAGTTCCATTGCTTTGTACGCAAAAGAGAAGATCTGGGCAGGGGCACTCCAATGCAATCACCTTTTATTGATATGAAAAACAGTTTATACAGCGGACAAAGCTACAAGAATCAGCTGTAGCTTATGTGTTTTACACCCTCACTAGTGCTTATCCATAGCAAAAATGACAAGCTAAGAACACAAATATATACATAGACGTGAAAGACTAATCAACTAGACATTGTCATATGCAGCCGACCTAACACATACAGAGGTAATGAGGCAAATTAGAAGCAATCAAATTTGCAAATATGTTGTGGAAGTTCACAAATAACTAGTGATGGACGAACATCGGACGGGGCGGTTCGCGAACACAATCCGCAAACCTTCTCAAATGTTCGCGAACTGCAAGTTCGCGGCGGACCCCATTCACTTTAATGGCAGGCAAACATTAAAAACCTACAGGTCATTTTTGCAGCCACAAAATACTTACTAGCTGTGCACACATAGTCCCACAACATGGACACTGATATACCAGAAGTATTGCTATTGGGAAAGTTGCCATAAAAATGTTTTTTTTTTTTCAGCCAAAAAATGTATTTATCTTTTTTCTAAATCAGCCAGAACTGACAGAAGCCGGTAAATACATGTCAAATACATATAGGGTCAATTCACACGTCTGTAAAATGGGTCCGCATCCGTTCCACAATTTAGCGGAACCTTTACAGACCCATTGATTTTCAATGCCAGTCTGAAACATTAGGCATTCACAGGTTAAAGAAGTAAGTGTCGGCCAGTACAGGCCCCAAAAATTCGCCCACAGGCGTTCACCTGACAGCAAAGAACTTGGTTTTCTGTGGCTGGAGGTACATTAGGCATACACAGGATAAATACGTGTCGGCCATTATAGGCCCCAAAAATTAGGCATTCAACAGACATAAAAGGCCTTTTATGCCACTGTATTTACCTAAGATAGGGACCATGAACTGTTATGGGTGGTGGCAGATATTTGTGGGCTGTCATGAGGAATTTAAATCAAACATGGTCTACTGGTCACATGGGTTGAATTCCTGCGAGATCCATGCCTCATTTATCTTTATAAATGTGAGTTAGTCAACACTGTCGTGAGCTAGGCGAGTGCGCTTATCGGTCACAATCCCCCCTGTTGTGCTCAACGTCCTTTCGGACAGGACACTGGATGAGGGGCAAGCCAACAGCTCCATTGCAAATTCTGCAAGCTCTGGCCAGAGGTCAAGCCTGCCTACCCAGTAGTCCAAGGGTTCATCACTTCTCAGAGCGTCCACATCAGCCGTTAACCCAATGTAGTCGGACACCTGTCGGCCTATGCGTTCCCTGATGCTGGATCCGGAGGACAGCTGTGGATGGGTTGGCTGAAAGAATGATCCCATATCAGAAGTGACCAGTAAGTCAGAAGTGACTAGTAACATTTGTCACTGTGTTTAGCAGAGTTAACGCAGCGAAAGAGGCAAAACTTCTGCAGTACCCAAATACACTATTATGAAAGTATAACACCCCGCTTCAATCAGTCGTTTTGGGGGGCCACTGGTCTATCACACCAGTTTTAAAAAAATTTCCCAGTAAGTTTTGTCACTGTGTGTATCAGTGTTAACGCAGCGAAAGAGGCAACATTTCTGCAGTACCTAAATACACTATAATATGCTTTCTATATTAGAAAGTATATTATAAGTGTATTACACCCCTATATACTGCACACCAAACAATAGCACACCTATAACAGTCCTTGAAAGGACTTTGGTGGACCTATTACCGAGCGATCTGTGTCACTTACAGTCTGTCCCTGCTCCCCCCAGCAGCCTCTCCCTACACTGACAAAAAACAGAATATAGATAGTACACCATTACCAAATACCAGTCCTTAAAAGGACTTTTGTGGACCTATAACTGAGCGATCTGTGTCACTGACAATCTGTCCCTGCTCCACACAGCAAACCTTTCCCTACACTGACAAAAAGCAGAATGTAAAATGGCAGCCAGATCAGGTCTATTTATAAGGTAGGGGGTATGTTCATGTGCTGAAATGTCTCAATTGGCTGTCCTGTACCACATGATGGATGTGTCATGGGTCAAAGTTCTTCACAATGTAAAAGAATATGGCCTCCACGAACATTGCCATATGTTTGCATGATCGGCAGACAGCGAATGAGCAAAGTTCGCCGCTAACCGAGAACCGCAAGGCCATCTCTACTAATAACCCTTTACTATAAAAAGCAGCTCCTTAAATCCATCCAAAATCTTAAAAATATATAATGAAGGATGTAAATGTCGATGTGGCATGCAAAACATATGAGCGGATTTGATCGCTTCTAATTAGCCCAATTACCTCCGTGATCAGTGTTCAGTGATCCCGGCTCCTCAGTGCTGCAAGGGATTATTTTTTGTTTATTGACCATTAGTAGCAGCAGTTCCTTACACTCTGCACCTCAGCCTTTCCAAGAGCCCTCATCTTTTGTTATATGCGTGGGCATGCTGTATTCTTCTCATATAGTACTCAAAGGTTTCCTTTCTGTTTTAGACTCCTAGTGTACCTCAACTAGTATTCTGTGTCCTGCATGCCAGTAAGACCAGCACTCCAGTACTGCACTATGCTCCTGCCATTCATGTGAATCCTGTATCTGTACTTCCCTGTTCCTGGCCAGCTATAGGGTCCATGAATCCAACCGTGATAGGCCCCCTTTGTGACAGTCTATTGTGTATGACAGGTGTTTTACTTGAATTTAGAAGTACAGGCAGTTTATGTTGTATATGTTGAGGATAACATCTTATTGCCAGATTGATAAATGGAAGGTGTGCAGCCTTTATAAAAAAAGTGTACATGTTGAAAGGTTGGTTGCCATCAGGGTATTCAGAATATTGCCATACTGGGTCTTAGCAGAGGCTTAAAAGGAGACTGCCTTAGGTGCAGGGGGCTTTGCACTAGGTACATTAAAGTGGAACTTCAACAAAAAGGGGAAGTTCTGCTTGTTTGCACCCCCCCCCACTGCCACATTTGGGGTGAGGGGGAAAGTGGGTACATGGTTTTCACAGGTACCCGCTCCCACTTCTGGGTCAGATCGCCGCAGCAGCTTCCATTTTAGCCCGCCCCCCGCCTTTTATAACACACACACAGGTCCCAGAAGACTGCGGGACCATTCAGAAAGCGCAGTGCGGCCTGCACATTCACCGTAGGAAGCCGGCTGTGAAGCTGAAAGGCTACACTGCCGGTTTCCCTTACCTAAGATGCTGGCGCCTGCACCCAAAGCCCATTGATGAATCGGCTCGGATGCGGACATCGCTGGATCCCTGGACAGGTAAGTGTCCTTATATTGAAAGTCAGCAGCTACGCTTTTTGTTTGTTTGTTTGTTTGTTTTTTGGGGGGGGGGACTGGAGCTCCTATTTAAACACTATGGATCTTGAGTTACTCAAAAAAACTGGGAGGTTTGGCACAACATGTCGGTGAAGGGGTTAAGAAATTTAGCTTGAACCCAGGAACAATCAGAGGTGTCGCAGGACCTTGGAGAAATTATTGCCTTTTTCTCAATTGGGTAATTTCCACTTTGCAAAGACAGGCCAGTGGGGTAGTATCCGTGTTTGGTATGAGTCATATGGATTTGGGATGACTCAATTCCATAGTTGACTGTTCCATGGCAAGTCTGACTTGCAGTGTTTTCATCCCTGATTCCATTTGCAGGAACTGAGCATCGTGCATAAACTACAGCCCATTTGGGTACTGTCCTATTGGACACTATTATGTTACACCCCCAGGGTCTGTGATTGCTTTGTGCCTTGGACACAAGCGCATCACAAATCAGGTTAAAAGGTCAATCAAAGGGGTCATTTACCACATGATCACTGTATCCAATCACAAAAGATCAAAAAAGTAAAAACAGTCACTGAGGGTTTCCCAGTGTGAGGGAAGGAGACAGATTTGTGCCAGGAGAGTGAGTGAGAGTGAGTTTTCTGATTTTTATGTGCTTTACAATGCCGATCATTGTCCTACAGTGCCCATTAGTGTTATACAGTACCCATCAGTGCTGCCTCATCAGTGCCCATCAATGACCCCTCATCAGAGCACATCAGTGCCCCCTCATCAATGTCCATGAGTGAAGTGTATTAGTGCAGCCTCACCAGTTCAGCCTGATCAGTGTACATCTTGTGGCAAGTATTTGTTCCTCGATCATGCGATCGAGGGCAAATGCAGCTGCACAAAATGTAAGCACGTTGCTTCCCTGGAAGCTCAGGTCCAGAATCTAGGGAAGCAACTGGCAACACTGAGTGTTAATGATTTTATTATTGTTTAATATTTTATATCAAGCTTTGCTTTATGAGTGGTTTATACGTATTTATGGACCATTGATTATACTGGATTATGCCTCAAAATATACTGGTATTGCAGTTAGATATATTCTTATATCATGGGTCTTATAGTACAATGTGTATTGCTTACATCATTGGTAGATAATCTATTGTATTGATAATACAATTTTGGTAATCTTTCGATGTTGGCCATAATTAGACTATTGTTTAATAATAGACCTACTAACTGCAGTTTGCTTAATAGCCACTAGGTGGCGTTATTTATTTATTTTAATTTAATATAACACAAATTTGTTTTATTATATGATACATTCATTTATTACTGAATGTATTATTATTATTTTTTTGTGTACAATTTTTTATGGTGGTTTGTTGTGAGTGAGACAGGCTTTAACACTTGGCCTGTTCAGTATCTTTTCCCCATGATATTTTGGCTGATATTTTCGGGTCTTGGCGATGCTAGGTTATTATCGGCTCTGGCCCTTTTCTTTGGCTAAAATGGCCTACTAATATGAAATTACATCGATGGTTGATAATCTAATGTATTGATAATGTAATTTTGTTAATCTTGTGATGTTGGCCATAATTACACTATTGTTGGAAAATATACAGTACCTACTAACTGCAGTTAGTTTATTGGCCACTAGGTGGCGCTATTTTTATTTCAATGTAATAATTTGTATTATTATTATAGTATTATTATTTTTGTCTATAATCATCTTCGGTGGTTTGCTGAGGGTGTGACAGGCTTTAATACTTGTCCTGTTCAGTATATATTCCCCTTTATTTTTTGGCTGTTAGTTCCGGTTCTTGGCGATGGTTGGTTCCTACTGGGCCTGGCTCTCTCCCTTTTTTAAGATGGCCGAACTAGTACCGCTAACTTCCGGCTATCATGCCCGACCTTTCCATAAATAGATGGCGTCAGTACGCCGTCCGCACCTTTGAAAACGTCATCTGTGACGAAACGGCATTAGGTCACGGCGTACTGACGTCACCCTACAGCGTCCAGGAAGTGCAGATGTGCGGAGCCGTCCGGCCGACGGCTTTTACAAGCATATATTTGTATTCCTGCATGTGAGTTTGCTACTTTTTCTTAATAAATAGTTTTATGCGGTTTTACACTATGGAGCCTCTTTTTCCTTTATGGTGGTGACATCTATTGGGGGTCTTTCTGGAGCAATCCTGTGTGGAGCCACATTCTGTGTGTGACATTTTCATAATCATAGGATTTCTACAAGTGCTTATACATTCTAAGTCTGGTAAGAGGCGTCATATACGGTGGAGGATAGAGCACCAGTCTGTCAATTGATTTATGTGATTGCCTGTCCGTTCTCTGGTAAGGAGTACCTACAGGTGTTTTTCCCTCACCGGGCTCTACTTCTTTTTGATGTACCTCTGTGTTTACTCAATTTATGTTCTGGTAAGCAGCGCATATATTGGTGGAGGATTTCACTTATTCACCTCTTCACTTTGATTTCAATTCGTCTTTTTTGGAATTTTTTTCACTGGATATTGGCTCACACTGGTGTATTTATTATTTATTACTTTTGAGTGCACCTATTACTTAATATATTATTGTTGGGTTTTACGCTATGGCGTTTTTTTCTTTTTTGATTAATTTCATGATCCAACAACACATAATTATTGCGAGTCCAACCAGGATTTTCTACAATCAAGTTGTCAAGGTCTTGGTTCTGGATATCTCGCTTCATTTATTGAGTTTTTTGGGAAGCACATTACCACTGGGATTCTGGATTGAATATCACCGGTTCTACATAACAATTTATATTTACATTGGACTTTTATATGGACTTTAATTTGGTTTATATCAATGACTAGCGCAACTTAATTGTATATACATTTCACTGGAAGTTGCAGCTCTGTTCCAATTCCACTAGCGCGGTTATTATTTATTATTTTAACACTGAGAAGAATGTACATACTGAAGGAGAGCTGGGAGCGTACCCATCAGGTGCGAGCAGGGGCGGGTACAGGCATCAGAGCAGAGTAGATGGGTGACAGTTAGGAGGGGTAGAAGGGAACAAGGCAAGGAGGCCGGTCCTGGGCTGGAGCACCCCAATAAATTCACCTTGTTGCGTGATGTTGGGGAAACCAGTCAAGGACCAGCATTGCTGGAGCAGAGCGACACCCCCTAGCTGCCAGATGAAGAACTCCTCCAGTGATGGCGGGAGAAAGGGAAAGGAAAGACAGGTTCTGGTGGTAGGGGACTCAATTATTACAAGGACAGACAGGGCAACCTGTCACAAAGACGTGAGCGCCGAACTGTTTGTTGTTTACCGGGTGCTCGGGTTCAGCACATCGCGGATCGGGTGGACAGATTACTGGGTGGGGCTGGGGAAGACCCAGCTGTCATGGTCCACGTGGGTACCAATGACATAGGCAGAGGGAGATGGGTAGTCCTAAAAAACGATTTCAGGGACTTAGGAGCGAAGTTGAGGAGTAGGAGCTTGAACTGCTATAGAGCCGCTGGTAGTGAGCGGCATGTGCAGGGGAAGCAGGGGAGCGTGAGGAGTGCCTGCTTCTCGTATGGTTGTCCTGACAACTTTTCAATGTTATATTTACTACATTGGCATCATTCATGACTATTATTGCTGCAATCATTAATCATCATCGGTGGGTTCATATAGCGCTTATATGTGGTGAACCCTTGTGTGACTGATTAGGGAGTACGCATGCTCCGTATTGAGATGAATACCTTGCAAAATCTCAGTTAATGTCAGTTGTTCTAAATCAGTTATAAATATATTTGGACACAACATGTATACTTGGTGTTATCTTCCTGTTCATATTTTTTTAACTTAAAAGTTGACAGACAACCTTTATTACCATTATATGTAATGTACTTTACAATGTTCCCGACATATATTTCAGTTTCCTGGATTTTTTTATCATCTTCAGATATAAAAGGCAGAGTGATTTAACACCTGTTTAGATTTGTCATCCATGTGACAAAATTAAAAGTATGCCGTTTGCAATAAACTTTGCATAAAATAGGTAATTTGCATTTAATTTTAATGGTCCAAAGATTGTTAGGCAAAATGGTCGGCCCTCATGCTTGTTCACTTCATCAACTCTGGCTCTCTTTGAAAAAAGTTTGGACACCCCTGAGATAGGCAGTCAGTACATCACAATTGATCAATTTTCAATGATACTAGCATAGCTTGGACTATATAACTTTCACACAGACTAAATATTTTACACTGATTTGGGTTATTTTTACCAAAGATATGTAGCAGTATATATTGTGGCCTACGTTTATAAAGGAAAATTACTAGTTTTATAATAGAAACTAAAAAAGTGTTTTTTTTTTTTTTTTTTTTAAACTTTTGCAAAAAAATAAAAAACCCAGTAGCGATTACATACTACCAAAAAAAAACTATTTGTGTGAAAAAAATGATAAAAATGTATTTTGAGTACAGTGTTGCATGCCTGAGTTATTGTCATTCAAAGTGTCAGAGCACTGAAAGCTGAATATTGGTCTGGGCAGGAAGGGGGAAAAAGTCCCCAGTATTGAGGTGGTTAAAATACTTGGAGCAAGGGTATTGGTGCTGGTATCAAATGTCTAGTAATTGCCTATATTCTACATATGGGTTATGGGTCAGCAGGGTAGGGGTACACTACCTCGGGGAGTCTATTGTACATCATCTCCTGTCCTTGGCATAGATATAGCAGGGACACAGTGATGGGCCCCTATTACCTCAAAAGAAAAGGCTTGATAATAAACCTGACACCCCCATACTCCTACAGAAATGTCCTTTGGGATTTGGGAGTTAAAAGCTTGGCTGTTAGACTTTGGGCAACAGGATTTGGAAAGCGCAAACATTATGTGCAGTGTGTTACAATATAAAGGGAGACTGTACTAATTACAATACAGTTCAATCGAGAAAGAATAGAAGGGCCCTGGTACAAAAGCATAGCAGCCAACTGTCCCGTTTTTGATGGCACAGTCCCGCCAAATAGGACCTTGTCCCGACTAACTTATTTTGCCTGGACTTGTCCCGGCCAGTGGGGGAGCGTGAGGGGGAAGGCTGAAGGGGCCGTCTGACCTTTATTTTCCCTAACGGTGTCTCCCTGCTTCAGCCGCAATCTTCAGGCTCAGAGTGGCCGGCGGGCACCCTGTGATTGGGCGAATATGGTGAGGGCTAGCCTGAGCCTGTCCAGTCATGGCCTAGCGTGGGTGGAGCATGCGTGAGTGGCGGTTTCTTCTAGAGCCAGGCCCCGCCTTTGCAGTCTCAGACCAGCGCGCTCAGCCTCAGCACACCAGTCGCCTGCTGCTCAGCTCCGGACCCGACCGCAGACGTTCTTCCTCTTACTGTATGTAGCAAGGTTTCCAGGCCTGTGGCCTGATGTGGGCCTGCCATTGTTACCGGTTACCTCTCCAGCCCATGTGAGCTGCAGCCCTGGGTGTGAGAACTGACACATTGACAACTCCAGCATCTTTGTTTGGTTGTTTTATTGTAGTTTTAGGGGATGGGAGAAGGGAATGAGTGGGATACTGCTTTGGCATGACCAGGGCTTTTTTTCTGCTGGAACGTCGTTCTGCCACCTATGGCAGCCCTCTCTACTCCGACCTGTCATAACACATTAGCTGGCAGAGGAAGTTTTCTGCACAACTTACTTCCTCTACCGGCTTCTCTTTAATAGCAAGCCCTGGTGAGTCCTGCTGACCTTGATCCATAGTGAGTCAGGTTCCAGCACTGCAGCTGCTTGAGGTGATGTGATAGGGAGATTGCATCCCCACCTGCCGCCGCTACTCTGACAGTTTTGATGGACGGGGCTCTCCTACTGTGCCGAGTTTTAAAAGATAAAGCATACAGCAGTGTCGGCTTTCAAGGTAAGGGAGCTGTGAAGGGGAGGGGAAGAGCTTTCAGGAGAGTAATGGCTCGTTTCCACTGAGCGGTACGGTACGGTACGGTTTGGTAGGCTATTTTTGCCGTTTCCATTGTGAATGCTACCCTAATTCAGAACCGTACCGCACCACTTTTTTGGGACCCTTTCGTTGGGGTACCAAGCACATTAGTACCGTACCAACAGGGTGGAGCTACACTCTGCAGAACTTTTATTGGTTGACAGAGAATCGACTATCACAGCTTTCCTGCTACACCACGCCTATCATGAAAGGGTACTATTGGCAGTGGAAACGCAAGGTGTACCGTTACGAACCATACCGTACTGAACCGAACCGAACCGTACCACTCAGTGGAAACGAGGCATTAATGTGTGCAGAGAGAGCTGTAAATGTGGGGTTTTGGGGAATTTGTACACAGGAGAACTGGGAAAGGGGGGCGGGGGATTTTTCGCAGAGAGAAGAGCTGGGGAAAGCTTTTAGCAGAGAGTAGAGATGGAGGGGGCTTTAGCACAGAGGAGAGGTGGGGGGGGAGCAGAAAGGAGAATTGGGGGAGATTTTAGTAGAGAGGAGAACTGGGGGGGGGGAGTTTAACAGAGAGGAGAGCAGGAGGGGATTTTACCACAGAGGAGAGGTGGGGGAGGGGGTGGGGGTTAGCAGAAAGGAGAGTTGGGGGAGATTTTAACAGAGAGGAGAGCTGGAGGGATTTTAGCACAGAAGAGAGTGGGGGGAGGGGGTAATTTGTACTGAGGGACAGAGTAGAGCTGGGAGAGGGGAGTTTATCACAGAGGAGAGCTGGGGGGGAATTTAGCAATGAGGAGAGATGAGGGGGTGGTTTAGCAGAGAGGAGAGTGGGGGGGTTCATTTGTGCAGAGAGGAGAACTGTGAGTGGGGAGTTTAGCAGAGAGGGGAGCTGGGGGGGGGGGGGTTATCAGAGAGGAGAGCTGGGGGCGGTTTAAGCAGTGAGGGAAGCTGGGGGGGGGGGGGGATTTTGCACAAAGGAGAACTGGGAAAGTGTGTGTGTAGGGGAGATTTATGCAAATAGGGGAGCTGGGGGCAAATTTGGCAGAGAGGAGAACAGGTGAATGGAGATTTGTGCAGAGAGGGGAACTAGGAAAGGGGGAGATTTGTGCAGAGAGGAGAACTGGGAAAGGGGGAGATTTGTGCATAGAGGAAAACTAGGAAAGGGGGAGATTTGTGCAGAGAGGAGAACTTGAAAAGAGGAATATTTGTGCAGAGAGGAAAACCTGGGAAAGGGTGTGATTTATACAGAGAGGAGAACTGGGAAAGGGGGAGATTTGTGCAGAAAGAAGAAATAGGAAAAGGGGAGATTTGTGCAGAGAGGAGAACTAGGAAAGGTGGAGATTTGTGCAGAGAGGAGAACTGGGAAAGGGGGAGACGTGTGCAGAGAGGAGAACTGGGAAAGGGGGAGATTTGTGAAGCGAGATGAACTGGGAAAGGAGGAGATTTGTGCAGAGAGGAGAACTGGGAAAGGGGAAGATTTGTGCAGAGAGGAGAGGGGAGAGCTGGGAAAGGGGAAGATTTGTGCAGAGAGGAGAGGGGAGAACTGGGAAAGGGGAAGATTTGTTCAGAGGAGAGAACTGGGAAAGGGGGAGATTTGTGCAGAGGAGAGAACTGGGAATGGGGGAAATTTGTGCAGAGATGAGAACTGGGAAAGGAGGAGATTTGTGCAGAGGAGAGAACTGGGAAAGGGGGGGATTTGTGCAGAGGAGAGAACTGGGAAAGGGGGAGATTTGTGCAGAGGAGAGAACTGGGAAAGGGGGAGATTTGTGCAGAGAGGAGAACTGGGAAAGGGGGTGATTTGCGCAGAGAGGAAAATTAGGAAAGGGGGAGGTTTGCGCAGAGTGGAGAACTGGGAGAGGGGGAGATTTGTGCAGAGAGGAAAACTAGGAAAGGGGGGAGATGTGTGCAGAGAGGAGAACTGGGAAAGGGGGAGATTTGTGCAGAGGAGAACTGAGAAAGGTGAAGATTTGTGCAGAGAGGAGAACTGGGAGAGGGGAAGATTTGTGCAGAGGGGAGAACTGGGAAAAGGGGAGATTTTTGCAGAGAGGAGAACTGGGAAAGGGGGAGATTTGTGCAGAGGGGAGAACTGGGAAAGGGTTAGATTTGTGCAGAGGGGAGAACTGGGAAACGGGGAGATTTGTGCAGAGGGGAGAACTGGGAAACGGGGAGATTTGTGCAGAGGGGAGAGTTGCACAAGGCAGGTTGTGCAAACTGAGAGCTGTGAAGTGTGGAACAGATTGTGCAGAGGTGAAACATGGGGGTGCAGATGGGGGCAGAGATAATGTGAATGGGGTTTGTGAGTTGTAAGCTGGGGTTGGAGGGGTGAAGAGGTGAGATTTTGACGAGGGGGCAAAGGTGAGTTGTGAATGGGGGTTGCTAAGGTTAACTGTAGATAGTGGTGCAGATTTGAGCTGTGGACAGGAGAAAAAAAAAAGGGTTGAGCTGTGAATAAGGGTTACAAAGGCAAGCTGTGGATGGAGAAAACAGAGGCAAGCAAAGAGGTGTGCAAAGGTGAGAATTTGATGGTTACTTTGAGGGTGATACTTGAGGGAAGTGCTTAGGGAAGACCAGGGAAATTTGCTACTGGACAGTAAAGTAAACAGAGTTCAGTGACTAAGAGTATGTAATGTATGGCACAGCATGCAGGTCCAGGGGTGAAAATTTTGTAACATTATGTACATTACATATTCAAGAACTGCTGTACTCTGTATGCTGTATGTTACATATCTTTTACAGTGTATGTTACATATTAAAGGCCTTGGGATGGTACTCCTGAATGCTGTACTCTGTACATTGGATTTTGCTTTACATACTCCTGAGCCCTGCACTCTGTATGCTGGATTGCGTTTTACATATGATTTATTGCTGCACTCTGTGTGCTGAGCTATATGTTACATATTCCTGACACTCCTGAGCCCTGCGTGTTATGCACTCCTGTACTTTGTGTGTTACACATTCCTGAACCATGTGCCTTGTGCAATACGCAGTTCTAAGCCTTCACTTATTACCATTATTTAGTGCTTACTTCTCTACCCTACCCGGAGTTTGGGCATGATTGGGGCGGAGTTTGGGCGTGGTTTGGGTGGAGTTTGGGGGTCGTTGGGGGCGGGGAGTTGGTCGGAGAGGGAGAGTTCCTGCACCTATTTTTGGAGAAAAAAAAGCCCTGGGCTTGACTATGTACAATTCTGGGACTTTTGTAGTAAAAATGCCAGTTAGCGCTGTCTTGATGCCAGCTAGCCAACGCTTACTGACGCTTTGAGCATATTGTATCTCTGAAAGCAGTGCTGGAACTCCAACTTAAGTCTAGCAGATCCAGGACTGTAGAACATAGAACATCTGACACTGCTTGCACTGCAAAGTCACTGACTACTCTCTCCAGCCTTGCCCTGGCTTGAGGTAGCTTACTGTGTATTCCTGTATGGCTGAGACTCTCAACTGATGCACTCACACAGTGCATTAACTCTTCAGGGCCCAAACTGCAGGCGCCCCCTTTACCTCTTCAGGGTCCTCAACCTAGGTACCCCCTCTATCGCTTCAGGGTCCTCTGACTAGGTACCCCCTTTGGATCCTAGAACTTTCTCCGAAGTGGTCCCCACTGACTCTAGGCAGACCCCCCAGTGGCAATCCTCAGTACTCATGACCTGTGTAGGCTTTCCTGGGATTGGACCCCTCTCGCTCTCCGCTGGTTCTCGGCACACCGGATCCCCCTCAGCTCAACTCAGCACTCTCTGGATTCTCAGGCAGCACCCGAGACATCCACTTCCTCTGACAGGAGGAGAGACAGCCGTACTCTCCCTCCTGGGACTCTGCTTCCCACCAAAGACAATGAGTCATGCTCTCCCTCAAATTTATACCCACTCCCAGAATCCTTTGCGGCAGAATCTGCCTTCTGGGGTAGTGACAAGCCTGAATGTATACCTGATTGGGTTTCCTCCACTGCCCTATGAGAAGCCTCTCACAGAGCCAGTGGGGAAACTCCCCTTTCAGCAGACACACCTGGAAACCATGACACCCTACCAAAAAGAAATCATGGCCCTGCTGTTAGGCAGACAAAGCACCTACCTGTAGGGTGCTACATGTAAGTGAGTGCCGGCAGATAATTGTCACTAAAGGATCTGATGTATGCCAAAAGGGGGGACAAAGAGTTTGAGGGCAAGAAAATAATAGAAAGTTAACAGAGTTACAGAAGTAAGTGACTGCTAGAGGAAGAGAGCAGAGTGCTGTTTATTAGAGAAGAGTGGGGAACAAAAGAGAGATATTGGAGAAAATGAGGGGATGCCTGTGTCACGTACCTGGAAGGAGACTGAATTGACGAGGCCGGCCTCTCTTATATCTCCTGCCCAGACACCACTGAAGGTGAGACAAAGGGGTCAAGGGACAGGAGGGACACGAGTGCCTGTGGTTGTTGATGGTTCAGGATAGGCAGCTTGTCCGGACATCCGGAAACTGGAACATGCAGCATTTCCGGAGACATGTATGAGACAGGTGCAGCGGACAGCCAGGCAAGCACTCGGGTAGCTCTGAGAGCCAAGGTCAGAGACAGAGTCAGAGTTTTAGGAAAGCCAGGGTCATCAACAGGCGGTGCAGTGGGGTACCAATTCATGAGCATAGCCAAAGTCGGGGGCGGAGCCGGGTCAGATTTAACAGAGAGGTAGAAGCAGAATCCAAGGTCAAGTCTAGAACACGCCAGGTCAGCAATGGGAAAAGCATACAAGAATAATCAGGACACAGGATACAGCTGAAGATCAGTCAGCAAAGGAAATGGGAATGAGCTCCCTTTAAATAGCCCGTCTGGCACAAAGAGCTGTTGTGCGTGCACATTTGCGTTCGCGCACTCCCGCACGCGCGCGAATGCCAATTAGCTATTCTTCTGGAAATAGCCTGCGCATGCGCATAACCATGCGCCAGACGTCTCACAGGGATTCCCTGACATTGCCCCCCCTCAGGGGCAGCCTCCAGATGCCCAACATGGACCGCTTTTCAGGGTGAAGTAGAAGGTAGGCTTGTACCAACCAAGGAGCATGGACATTAGAAGCAGGTTTCCAGGAATTATCCTCTGGACCATAGCCCTTCCACTTGATAAGAAACTGTGTCCGACCACCTCTTCTTCTACAGTCCAGGATGGCCTCTACTTCAAATTCCTCATTACCTTCAATCAAAAGGGGAGCAGGAGCTTCAGATCCTCGATCTGGGAAGGGGTTGGGAACTGTTGGTTTCAGTAGAGAAACGTGGAACACGGGATGGATCTTCAGATTACTTGGTAACATTAATTCAAATGCCACAGAATTGATTCTTTTCCTAATTGAAAATGGACATAGGTACTTTGGGCCGAACTTCTTTGAGGGACACTTTAATCTTAGGTTTGCCGTAGATAGCCAGACCTTATCTCCTGGTTTTAAATTCAAGTTCCCTCTTCTTCTTTTATCAAAAAACTTTTTATTACCAGCCTGTGCCTTCAAGATGGTTTCCTGCAAGAGCTGACTGTTGGCATTGAGAAAGTTTAGTCTTTCTTGTACAGCAGATTCCATAGGTACCTCAGGTAGGAAGGAGGGATGATATCCATAATTGGCATAGAAAGGAGACTGCTTGGTGGCACAATGGGCGGAATTATTATATACAAATCCCGCTAAAGTGAGGAGTAACACCCAGTTGTCTCGTGAGAAGGAAGAGAAGCACCTCAAATATTGTTCAAGGGTTTGGTTTGTCCTCTCGGTCTGTCCATTCGTTTGTGGGTGGTAGGCAGAAGACAAACAAAGTTCAATGTTTAGTGCTTCACACAAAGCTTTCCAAAACTTGGAGGTGAACTGCACCCCACGATCAGAGACAATGCTAGCTGGAATGCCATGCTGCCTCACCACTTCTTTGATAAATGTGGAAGCAGTTTCGGTGGCAGAGGGAGTTCCTTTCAAGGGTATACAGTGTGCCATCTTTGAAAGACGGAAATTTTGGAAAGGAAGAAAGGAATTTGACTTTATTGGCACTAGTAATTAAAATTGTAAATTTTGTTAAAGAATAATATAAAATTGTTTGACAATAAGCCAAAGAAGAAAGAATAAACCTATAATCTTAAAACATCAGGTATACAGCCTCAAATACATCTGCAAAAATAGTCACACTTAAAGTATTATACATTAGTGTTTAGCGAACACGGACTGTATTATTCGTGTTCGTACCGAATAATTGGATTTTTTTTACCCGAACACGGACACTTTACTGTATATTCGGGTAAAAATCCGTGTTCGGTCGTTTTATTTCCGGGTTTTGCATGCTTTGGCGCGCTTTTCATGGCGGGCTTTCAACAGCCAATCAACAAGCGTTTAACTGGTGTGCCTTAAGCCATCCCAGCCATGCCTACAAATGTATCAGTAGCTGTGATTGGCCGTCTGAAGCATGTGACCAAGTCTTTATAAGTTCGAGGCAGCGCCGCTACAGCGTCATTCTGCTGCTTAGATCAGGGAGAGAGCACACATCAACGTGCTGGCTGCTGACTAGGGACAGACAGGAAAAAAAAAACATTTGTGTCCGGATAGAATTGAGGGACAGGTCGGAGTGTATTAGGCAGGGCGAGTTGTAGGCATTTTAGGGAGAGAGTCTGCTGATTTTAGGGACAGTGCGTTCTACAAACTACAATCGACATTGCTGTGTGGGGTGGGGTTTGCAGTCACCCGATCTACGATCTTATCAATCCTGTTAGGGATAGAGTCTGCTGATTTTAGGGACAGTGCGTTCTACAAACTACAATCGATATTGCTGTGTGGGGTGGGGTCTGCACTCAGTCCCGATCTACGATCTTATCAATCCTGTTAGGGATAGAGTCTGCTGATTTTTAGGGAAAGTGTGTTCTACAAACTACAATCGATATTGCTGTGTGGGGTGGGGTGCAGTCCCGATCTACGATCTTATAAATCCTGTTAGGGATAGAGTCTGCTGATTTTTAGGGAAAGTGTGTTCTACAAACTACAATCGATATTGCTGTGTGGTGTGGGATAGGAGATAGGCAGGTGTCAGTGATCCACATCCATTTTGCTGTGTGTGGGCTGCAGTGAACACAATCTTTTTGGGGTGCAGTGAACACAATCTTTTTGGGGTGCAGTGAACACAATCTTTTTGGAGTACAGTGAACACAATCTTTTTGGGGTGCAGTGAACACAATCTTTGTGGGGTACAGTGAACACAATCTTTGTGGGGTGCAGTGAACACAATCTTGGCGCAGTGAACACAATCTTTTTGGGGTGCAGTGAACAAAATCCTTTTGGGGTGCAGTGAACACAATCCTTGTGGGGTGCAGTGAACACAATCTTTGTGGGGTACAGTGAACACAATCTTTTTGGGGTGCAGTGAACACAATCTTTTTGGGGTGCAGTGAACACAATCTTTGTGGGGTACAGTGAACACAATCTTTTTGGGGTGCAGTGAACACAATCCTTTTGGGGTGCAGTGAACACAATCTTTGTGGGGTGCAGTGAACACAATCTTTTTGGGGTGCAGTGATCACAATCTTTGTGGGGTACAGTGAACACAATCTCATACTTCTGAAGATTTGAGGGTGCTGCCTGTTCCATACTCCCCCTACTCCTCATCCATCCTTTTAGGGGTACAAACAATAGTAATTGGGGCCTAGTGTGGTTGTGTACGTGTGAGATACATACACTTTTTTTGATCATATTTTCTATTCCGCTATTTAATCAAAAACCTTTGGGGATCAGTTAAATTGGGGGATAGTCTGTGTTGGTACGTGTGGGAGAGATCCACCTTTCCAAGTGTTTGGGGTTCATCTCATACTTCTGAAGATTTGAGGGTGCTGCCTGTTCCATACTCCCCCCTACTCCTCATCCAGCCTTTTAGGGGTACAAACAATAGTAATTGGGGCCTAGTGTGGTTGTGTACGTGTGATATACATACACTTTTTTTGATCATATTTTCTATTCCGCTATTTAATCAAAAACCTTTGGGGATCAGTTAAATTGGGGGATAGTCTGTGTTGGTACGTGTGAGATCCACCTTTCCAAGTTTTTGGGGTTCATCTCATACTTCTGAAGATTTGAGGGTGCTGCCTGTTCCATACTCCCCCTACTCCTCATCCATCCTTTTAGGGGTACAAACAATAGTAATTGGGGCCTAGTGTGGTTGTGTACGTGTGAGATACATACACTTTTTTTGATCATATTTTCTATTCCGCTATTCAAAAACCTTTGGGGATCAGTTAAATTGGGGGATAGTCTGTGTTGGTACGTGTGGGAGAGATCCACCTTTCCAAGTGTTTGGGGTTCATCTCATACTTCTGAAGATTTGAGGGTGCTGCCTGTTCCATACTCCCCCTACTCCTCATCCATCCTTTTAGGGGTACAAACAATAGTAATTGGGGCCTAGTGTGGTTGTGTACGTGTGAGATACATACACTTTTTTTGATCATATTTTCTATTCCGCTATTTAATCAAAAACCTTTGGGGATCAGTTAAATTGGGGGATAGTCTGTGTTGGTACGTGTGGGAGAGATCCACCTTTCCAAGTGTTTGGGGTTCATCTCATACTTCTGAAGATTTGAGGGTGCTGCCTGTTCCATACTCCCCCTACTCCTCATCCATCCTTTTAGGGGTACAAACAATAGTAATTGGGGCCTAGTGTGGTGGTGTACGTGTGAGATACATACACTTTTTTTGATCATATTTTCTATTCCGCTATTTAATCAAAAACCTTTGGGGATCAGTTAAATTGGGGGATAGTCTGTGTTGGTACGTGTGGGAGAGATCCACCTTTCCAAGTGTTTGGGGTTCATCTCATACTTCTGAAGATTTGAGGGTGCTGCCTGTTCCATACTCCCCCTACTCCTCATCCATCCTTTTAGGGGTACAAACAATAGTAATTGGGGCCTAGTGTGGTGGTGTACGTGTGAGATACATACACTTTTTTGGATCATATTTTCTATTCCGCTATTCAAAAACCTTTGGGGATCAGTTAAATTGGGGGATAGTCTGTGTTGGTACGTGTGAGATCCACCTTTCCAAGTGTTTGGGGTTCATCTCATACTTCTGAAGATTTGAGGGTGCTGCCTGTTCCATACTCCCCCCTACTCCTCATCCAGCCTTTTAGGGGTACAAACAATAGTATTTGGGGCCTAGTGTGGTTGTGTACGTGTGATATACATACACTTTTTTTGATCATATTTTCTATTCCGCTATTTAATCAAAAACCTTTGGGGATCAGTTAAATTGGGGGATAGTCTGTGTTGGTACGTGTGAGATCCACCTTTCCAAGTTTTTGGGGTTCATCTCATACTTCTGAAGATTTGAGGGTGCTGCCTGTTCCATACTCCCCCTACTCCTCATCCATCCTTTTAGGGGTACAAACAATAGTAATTGGGGCCTAGTGTGGTTGTGTACGTGTGAGATACATACACTTTTTTTGATCATATTTTCTATTCCGCTATTCAAAAACCTTTGGGGATCAGTTAAATTGGGGGATAGTCTGTGTTGGTACGTGTGGGAGAGATCCACCTTTCCAAGTGTTTGGGGTTCATCTCATACTTCTGAAGATTTGAGGGTGCTGCCTGTTCCATACTCCCCCTACTCCTCATCCATCCTTTTAGGGGTACAAACAATAGTAATTGGGGCCTAGTGTGGTTGTGTACGTGTGAGATACATACACTTTTTTTGATCATATTTTCTATTCCGCTATTTAATCAAAAACCTTTGGGGATCAGTTAAATTGGGGGATAGTCTGTGTTGGTACGTGTGGGAGAGATCCACCTTTCCAAGTGTTTGGGGTTCATCTCATACTTCTGAAGATTTGAGGGTGCTGCCTGTTCCATACTCCCCCTACTCCTCATCCATCCTTTTAGGGGTACAAACAATAGTAATTGGGGCCTAGTGTGGTGGTGTACGTGTGAGATACATACACTTTTTTTGATCATATTTTCTATTCCGCTATTTAATCAAAAACCTTTGGGGATCAGTTAAATTGGGGGATAGTCTGTGTTGGTACGTGTGGGAGAGATCCACCTTTCCAAGTGTTTGGGGTTCATCTCATACTTCTGAAGATTTGAGGGTGCTGCCTGTTCCATACTCCCCCTACTCCTCATCCATACTTTTAGGGGTACAAACAATAGTAATTGGGGCCTAGTGTGGTGGTGTACGTGTGAGATACATACACTTTTTTGGATCATATTTTCTATTCCGCTATTCAAAAACCTTTGGGGATCAGTTAAATTGGGGGATAGTCTGTGTTGGTACGTGTGAGATCCACCTTTCCAAGTGTTTGGGGTTCATCTCATACTTCTGAAGATTTGAGGGTGCTGCCTGTTCCATACTCCCCCTACTCCTCATCCATCCTTTTAGGGGTACAAACAATAGTAATTGGGGCCTAGTGTGGTTGTGTACGTGTGAGATACATACACTTTTTTTGATCATATTTTCTATTCCGCTATTTAATCAAAAACCTTTGGGGATCAGTTAAATTGGGGGATAGTCTGTGTTGGTACGTGTGGGAGAGATCCACCTTTCCAAGTGTTTGGGGTTCATCTCATACTTCTGAAGATTTGAGGGTGCTGCCTGTTCCATACTCCCCCTACTTCTCATCCATCCTTTTAGGGGTACAAACAATAGTAATTGGGGCCTAGTGTGGTTGTGTACGTGTGAGATACATACACTTTTTTGGATCATATTTTCTATTCCGCTATTTAATCAAAAACCTTTGGGGATCAGTTAAATTGGGGGATAGTCTGTGTTGGTACGTGTGGGAGAGATCCACCTTTCCAAGTGTTTGGGGTTCATCTCATACTTCTGAAGATTTGAGGGTGCTGCCTGTTCCATACTCCCCCCTACTCCTCATCCAGCCTTTTAGGGGTACAAACAATAGTAATTGGGGCCTAGTGTGGTTGTGTACGTGTGAGATACATACACTTTTTTGGATCATATTTTCTATTCCGCTATTTAATCAAAAACCTTTGGGGATCAGTTAAATTGGGGGATAGTCTGTGTTGGTACATGTGGGAGAGATCCACATTTCCAAGTGTTTGGGGTTCATCTCATACTTCTGAAGATTTGAGGGTGCTGCCTGTTCCATACTCCCCCCTACTCCTCATCCAGCCTTTTATGGGTACAAACAATAGTAATTGGGGCCTAGTGTGGTTGTGTACGTGTGATATACATACACTTTTTTTGACCATATTTTCTATTCCGCTATTTATTCAAAAACCTTTGGGGATCAGTTAAATTGGGGGATAGTCTGTGTTGGTACATGTGGGAGAGATCCACCTTTCCAAGTGTTTGGGGTTCATCTCATACTTCTGAAGATTTGAGGGTGCTGCCTGTTCCATACTCCTCCTACTCCTCATCCTGCCTTTAGGGGTACAAACAATAGTAATTGGGGCCTAGTGTGGTTGTGTACGTGTGATATACATACACTTTTTTTTGGATCATATTTTCTATTCCGTTATTTAATCAAAACCTTTGGGTATAAACAATTAAATTGCGTGATAGTCTGTGTCGGTACGCGTGAGATGCACCTTTCCAATTTTTGGGGCGCATCTCATACTGCCGAGGATTTGAGGGTGCTTCAGTCTGCCTCCTGCCTGTTCCGAACTCCTCCTACTCCTCATCCTGCCTTTAGGGTACAAAAAATTGTAATCGGGGCCTAGTTGGTGTTTGTACGTGTGAGATACACCGTTTTGTAAAATTTGTCCTATTCCGCTATTCAATATACACCCTCTTTGAGTGTAAACAAATTAAATTGCGGGATAGTCTGTACCCGTACATGTGAGATACACCTTTTTAAATTTGTTTGGCGCATCTCCTTTTACCGCCGAGGATTGCAGGGCGCTTCAGTTTGCCTCCTGTTCCCAACTCCTCCTACTCCTCTTCCTCATCCTGCCTTTAGGGTACAAAAAATTGTAATCGGGGCCTAGTTGGTGTTTGTACGTGTGAGATACAACGTTTTGTAAAATTTGTCCTATTCCACTATTCAATATACACCCTGTTTGAGTGTAAAAAATTAAATTGCGGGATAGTCTGTACCGGTACATGTGAGATACACCTTTTTAAATTGGTTTGGCGCATCTCCTTCTACCGCCGAGGATTGCAGGGCGCTTCAGTTTGCCTCCTGTTCCCAACTCCTCCTACTCCTCTTCCTCATCCTGCCTTTAGGGTACAAAAAATTTGAATCCGGGCCTAGTCTGTGTTTGTACGTGTGAGATACACCGTTTTTTTATCCTTTTTCCTATTCCGCTATTCAATATACACCCTTTTGGGGTAAAAAACATTAAATTGCGGCATAGTTTGCATATTTGACTGTGAGATACACCCGTGCGATACTGTTGTTCTTTTGTTCCGCTATTCAATAAACACCTTTCTAGGGCAAGATCATAAATTACAGAAATATGAGGAGACCGCCAAATAGGGGCCGTGGCCTGGGTCGTGGTGCTGCTGGTAGAGCTCCTGTTGCAAGGAGAGGACGTGGTCGATCTGTGCCAGCTACACGCACAAGTGAAACACCTTCCACAAGTGTGAGTAGGCGACAGAACCTGCATCAGTATTTGGTAGGGCATCATGCGCCTCTAGACGTGATGAGGCCTGAAGAAGTACAGGCGATAGTAGATTGGGTTGCTGACAGTGCCTCCGGTTCCTCCACATTGTCTCCCACCCAGTCTACTGCAGAAAGGTCAGAGTTGGCACCTGCAGCCAATGTCCAACCGTCTTTCACCACACCCCCTTGGAAATCAGGCAAGCAGTCTGAGCCCCAATCCATACAGCAGTCTCTTCTTCTTTTTGAGGACTCTGTCAGCAGGGTTTCCCAGGGCCATCCACCTAGCCCTGCCCCAGAAGTTGAAGAGATTGAGTGCGGCGATGCCCAACCACTTATTTCTCAAGATGAGTACATGCAAGGACCATCGCAGCACGTCTCCGATGATGACGAAACGCAGGTGCCAACTGCTGTGGCGTTCAGCATTGTGGAGACCGACAAGGAGGGCAGGGGTGAAGACTGGGTGGAAGATGATGTGGAGGACGATGAGGTCCTCGACCCCACATGGAATGAAGGTCATGCAGGTGACCTGAGTAGTTTGGAGGAAGAGGCGGTGGTCGCACAGAGCCACCAGCACAGCAGAAAAGGGAGCAGGGTGCAGAAGCGGAGCGGCCGTGCCCTAGACACTACGCCCGCTACTGCCCAATGCAGCAAGGGAACGAGCGCACCAAAGTCAGCTCAAAGGAGTTCTCTAGCGTGGAAGTTCTTTAGAAAATGTGATGACAGGACACGAGTGGTTTGCACCCTGTGCAATCAGAGCCTGAAGCGAGGCATAAACCTTCTCAACCTGAGCACAATCTGCATGATCAGGCATCTAAGTGCAAAGCACGAGCTGCAGTGGAGTAGACACCTTCAAAACCAAGAAACGTCTCTGGCTCATCCTGCTTCCTCTTCTGCTGCAGTCTCGGCCGCTCCAGCCACATCTGTAGTGATACCGGCACCTGCCACCCCGCAAACAGAGGATCTGTCGGCAACACCACCACCTAGGTCACCAACCATCTCCACAATGTCCCGTGGAAGCGTTCAGATTTCCATCTCCCAAACACTTGAGAGGAAGAGGAAGTACCCCCCTACCCACCCGCGATCCCTGGCCCTGAATGCCAGCATTTCAAATTTCTTGGCCTTTGAAATGCTGTCATTCTGTCTGGTGGAGACACACAGTTTTAAAAACCTTATGTCGGTGGCTGTCCCACAGTACGTCGTGCCCAGCCGCCACTACTTTTCCAGGCAAGCCATCCCTTCCTTGCACAACCAAGTGGGGGAAAAAATCAGGTGTGCACTGCGCAACGCCATCTCTGGCAAGGTCCACCTAACTACTGATACATGGACCAGTAAGCACGGTCAGGGGCGTTATATCTCCCTAACGGCACACTGGGTAAATGCAGTGGCAGATGGGCCTGAGGCGGATAGCAATTTGGCGCATGTCCTTCCACCACCGAGGATTGCAGGGCGCTTCAGTTTGCCTCCTGTTCCTAACTCCTCCTACTCCGCTTCCTCATCCTCTACCGCCTCCTCATCCGGACAGCGTAACACCTTCACCACCAACTTCAGCATGGCCAGGGGTAAACGACAGCAGGCAGTTTTACAACTTGCCTGTTTGGGGGACAAACCACACACCGCGCAGGAGTTGTGGAGGAGCATGGAACAGCAGACAAATGAGTGGTTGCTGCCAGCGAGCCTCAAGCCCGGCCTGGTGGTGTGCGATAACGGGAGAAATCTCATAGCAGCTCTGGGCCTAGCCGGTTTGACGCACATCCCTTGCCTGGCGCATGTGCTGAATTTGGTGGTGCAGAGGTTCCTTAAAAACTACCCCGATATGTCAGAGCTGCTGCAGAAAGTGCGGGCCGTCTGTGCGCACTTTCGGCGTTCTCACCCTGCTGCTGCTTGCCTGTCAGCGCTGCAGCGTAACTTCGGCCTTCCCGGTCACCGCCTCATATGTGACATGCCCACAAGGTGGAACTCCACCTTGCACATGCTGCAAAGACTGTGCGAGCAGCAGCAGGCCATAGTGGAGTTTCAGCTGCAGCACGCACGCGTGAGTCGCTCTGCGGAACAGCACCACTTCACCACCAATAACTGGGCCTCCATGCGAGACCTGTGTGCCTTGTTGCGCTGTTTTGAGTACTCCACCAACATGGCCAGTGGCGATGACGCCGTTCTCAACTTAACTATCCCACTTCTATGCCTCCTTGAAAAAACAATTCGGGCGATGATGGAAGAGGATGTGGCACAGGATGAGGAGGAGGAGGAGGAGGATGAGGAGGTAACATTTCCAAGGCTTTCAGGGCAGTCATTCGCAAGGGGCTCCGAGGGTGGGTTCCTGCACACACAAACGCCAGGGACACAATTGTCCAGCAGGGGCACAGTTCTGGAGGATGAGGAGGAGGAGCTGGAGGAGGAGATGGAACCATGTTCACAGCAGGGTGGCACCCAGGCCAGCTCATGGCCATCACTGGTGCGTGGCTGGGGGGATACAGAGGACACGGACGATACACCTCCCACAGAGGACAGCCTTTCGTTGCCTCTGGGCAGCCTGGCACACATGAGCGATTACATGCTGCAGTGTCTCCACAACGACCGCCGAGTTGCCCACATTCTAACTTGTGCTGATTACTGGGTGGCCACGCTGCTGGATCCCCGTTACAAGGACAACGTACCGTCCTTAATTCACTCACTGGAGCGCGATCGCAAGATGCGCGAGTACAAGCACACGCTGGTAGACGCCATGCTGCTGGCATTCCCACCTGACAGCAGGGCCACAGTGGAAGCACAAGGCAGAGGAGGAGGAGGAGGAAGAGGTCGCCAACGCAACCAGGGCACCGCCAGCACCTCAGAAGGCAGGGTTAGCATGGCCGAAATGTGGAAAAGCTTTGTCAGCACGCCACAACAAACAGCAGCACCAGCAGCTCAGATGGAACGTCTTAGCAGGAGGCAGCATTTTACCAACATGGTGGAGCAGTATGTGTGCACACGCCTAGACGTACTGAATGAGGGGTCTGCCCCCTTCAACTTCTAGGTCTCCAAGTTAGGCACATGGCCTGAGCTTGCCCTTTACGCCTTGGAGGTGCTGGCGTGCCCTGCAGCCAGTGTATTATCTGAACGGGTATTTAGCACGGCTGGGGGCGTTATCACAGACAAGCGCAGCCGCCTGTCCAGAGACAATGTGGACAAGCTCACGTTCATTAAAATGAACCAGGCATGGATCCCACGGGATTTTTCCGTACCTTGTGCAGAACAGCGATGGATACGGACCTTACCCACCCATTGTTCCATTTTTGCTCTTTCTCACTCTTTTGGGGTGTACCCTCATTTAAAATTTGTGAAAAGAAGCAGTGTTGGCTACCTCGTCCTCCTCCTCCTCCACCGCCGCTTCCACCTACACCGCCCATAGGTGTGCGCAGCCTATTGCATTAGGGTGTGCACCCCAAAGTTGAAATACACATGCATGTGTTTGCCTACATGTACATGGCCCCGATACATTACTCTCCCTGCTGGCAAAGAGAAATAGAGCAGAGCAGGTCCGAGGGAGATCTTTCCCATCTCCTCACTGGCAAACAGAGCGATAATGCTAATGTGCCCTAGGTGATTAGGGTGTGCCCAGGCACACCCGGCACACCCTGTGCGCACACCTATGACACTGCCACATCCACCACCACCTCAACCTCCCTCCTACTCCATATGGGCCTCGTCCTTCAGAGATGAAGAACATTGTTTTATTTTTCAGTTTTTTTTTTGTTGTTTTAAGTTATTTCCCTATCCACATTTGTTTGCAGAGCACTTGCCATGCTCTTAATTATGTTTTGCTGCCATTTGCAGCACTCTAGCCCTTTCCTTTGGTGTTTTAGAGCCATTTTAGTGCCTGAAAGTTCGGGTCCCCATTGACTTCAATGGGGTTCGGTGTCCGGGAAAAGTTCGGCAAAAGTCCGGGACACGGACCCGGACTTTTTTTTAAAGTTCGGCCGAACCCGCCGAACACGGACATCCAGGTGTCCGCTCAACTCTATTATACATGGATAACAAATAACAATAGCGATAGAATACATCACATATTTGCTATGCTCAAAAGATGGTTGCAGGAGGAAATATAGAACCGCCCCTGAAATCCGTCTATGCAATGTTGGTGAACAGATGTTGAGTGTATCCAGGTAGCCCTACATGTTTCGCTTCTCGCTGTAAGCTTCTTCTGGAGCTAGTGGTACATGAAAAATCTGAGTGAAAATCAGGTGATGAGTAGGTACAAGGTAGATAGGGTAAATCTTTTAGGTGTAGCAAATAACGAGGGGGTTTCTCTCGGAGACTGGAGTATGCTGCCTATACACGCCCAACTGTTTTCAGAGCTGTATAGTGGTATTTTTTGGAGGAGCCCAAAAATTATTCTCTCCACATAACCAGGCGCTATAATGCTGATAAAGGGCATAAGATATGCAGCCTTACAGGGGAGATCCCGAAGTCGGGATGCCAGGAGTGGCAAATTGGCTCCAAAACTGGTACAGCCGGGTGTCTCACAATAGAGTCTCGCTCCAGTCCACAGGAATGATGCCCCCCGGATGGGGAATACCGCCATGGCATTCCTGTGAATGAGATTATAAGATTATAAGATTTACCCTATCTACCTTGTACCTACTCATCACCTGATTTTCACTCAGATTTTTCATGTACCACTAGCTCCAGAGGAAGCTTACAGCGATAAGCGAAACATGTAGGGCTACCTGGATACACTCAACATCTGTTCACCAACATTGCATAGATGGATTTCAGGGGCGGTTCTATATTTCCTCCTGCAACCATCTTTTGAGCATAGCAAATATATGATGTATTCTATTGCTATTGTTATTTGTTATCCATGTATAATACTTTAAGTGTGACTATTTTTGCACATGTATTTGAGGCTGTATGCCTGGTGTTTTAAGATTATAGGTTTGTTCTTTCTTCTTTGGCTTCTTGTCAAACAATTTTATATTATTCTTTAATAAAATATACAATTTTAATTACTAGTGCCAATAAAGTCCAATTCCTTTCTTCCTTTCCAAAATTTCTATTCTGTGGGATGTGGCACTTGTACATTTCTGGTAGTGCAATATACAACTCACTGAATCTTTGAAAGACGATCAACTACGACAAAGATAGTGGTGAACCCCTCAGATGGGGGAAGTTCCACAATGAAATCCATAGAAAATCATACTCCATGGTTTTTCAGGTACGAGGAGAGATTCCAACAGGCCCCAAGTTTTGGCCCGATCAGACTTGTTTCTGAGGCCCACAGAGCAGGAACTGACATAATCTTTACAGTCCTTTACCAATCTGGCCACGAAAAGGAACGGGATACCAAGTCAGAGGTCTTGTGGATACCAAAGTGTCCCGCTAGAAGATGGTCATGACGCTTCTTAAGAATGGTAACCCTCAATTGTTCTGGACTAAAAATGTTTTCCTTGTGGAAATATAACCCATCCCTTTGCTGGAGATGCAAGTTCAGAGGAGGTGGGCAATTGGAAACTGTCCTCTTGATTTGTGACATCAAGTCTGCTTGCAGGAGCAGGAAATTCTTAGCTGGCAAGATAGTGTCAGGTTCAGGAGGTGGGACTGGTTCAGGAAACATGCGTGAAAGTGCATCAGGTTTGCAATTCTTAGAGCCTGGGCGAAAAGTTATGTGGAACACAAATCGTGAGAAGAAAAGTGCCCATCTTGCCTGTCGAGGTCTTAGTCGTTTAGCAGTTCTTAAATAGATTTTTATGGTCAGTGAAAATAAGGATAGGGTGTGCAGCCCCCTCCAGTAGGTAGCGCCATTCTTACAGGACAGCTTTTATGGCGAACAGTTCTCGGTCTCCTACATCGTAAGTCCTCTCAGAAGAACTTAATTTTCTGGAGAAAAAGGCAATAGGATAGAGTATAGATTTAGCTCCTTGACGTTGGGATAGTATAGCCCCGACCGCATTTTCAGAAGCATCCACTTCAAGTACATAGGCTAAAGCGGGATCTGGGTGCTTCAAAATGGGAGCAGACGTAAACAGAGTTTTTAATAGTTCAAAGGCGGCTTGGGCCTCCGGAGTCCATTTGAATGGGGTATACTGCTTGGTCAGCTGTGTGATTGGAGCTATGATGCCAGAAAAGTTCTTTATAAACTTCCTATAAAAGTTGGCAAAGCCCACAAAGCACTGTACTGCTTTCTTGTCCTCAGGGGCAGGCCATTCCAGTATGGCAGATACCTTTTGCGGGTCCATGACAATGCCATCCGCAAAGATAATGAGTCCCAGAAATGGAATGTGGTGTACTTGGATTTCGCTAAGGCGTTTGATACAGTTCCCAACAAGCGCTTAATTTATAAAATAAGGTCTGCAGGTATCGAAAGCAGGGTTTGCTCTTGGATACGGAACTGGCTTAAAGGGCGTGTCCAAAGGGTGGTAATAAACAGCGCATACTCAGACTGGTCTGAGGTTGTAAGCGGGGTGCCCCAGGGCTCAGTCCTGGGACCAACCTTGTTCAATTTATTCATAAACAGCATTGAGGACGGGATCAGTAGTTCAATATCAGTTTTTGCAGATGACACAAAATTGGGCAGGGCAATAACTGCACAGCATGAAGCAGATATCCTACAGAATGACCTGGACAAAATTACAGAGTGGGCAAGGACATGGCAAATGAGGTTTAACGTGGAGAAGTGTAAGGTTTTGCACTTGGGGACTAAAAACATAAAAACACAATACACGTTAGGAGGGGAACCCTTGGGGGAATCAAAAATGGAGAAGGATCTGGGAGTCTTGGTTGATGATAGATTAGGCAACAGCATGCAATGTCAAGCGGCAGCTGCCAAAGCCAGCAGAATATTAGCATGCATAAAGAAAGGGATGTATTCCAGAGATAAGACTATAATCCTTCCACTTTATAAAACTCTGGTCCGACCGCATCTGGAGTATTCTGTCCAGTTCTGGTCGCCAGTCCTCAGGAGGGATGTGTTGGAGCTGGAGAGAGTCCAGAGAAGGGCAACTAAACTAATTAGGGGATTGGAGGACCTTGACTATGAAGAGCGTCTACAATCGCTTGATTTATTCTCCCTGGAGAAGAGACGTCTGAGGGGGGACATGATAGCAATTTATAAATATCTTAATGGGGATCCCAGCTTAGAAAAAAAGCTGTTCATTCGAAGGGATTGCATGAGGACTCGAGGGCATACAATGCGATTAGAGGAGAAGCGTTTTAATCACAGGCAACGTGGGGGGTTCTTTACTGTTAGGGCTACAAGATTGTGGAATTCTCTACCACAAGAGGTGGTTTCTGCGGGTAGTATGGTGGCTTTCAAAAGACTCTTAGACTTACATCTCAAGGATCAGAACATTCAGGGGTATGTGAGATGAGTACAGCCACACACACCTACACAGGTTGAACTGGATGGACTATTGTCTTTATTCAACCTCACCTACTATGTAACTATGTAACTATGTAACTATGAATGATCTGTTTTTCGAATTCACATTTCTCAGCTTTCGTGTAAAGGTGGTGTTGGCGAAGTCTGTCCAGTACCTTTTTCACATGGCTTCTGTGTAAGTCGAGAGAACTGGAAAATACAAGAATGTCATCCAAGTATACAATGATAAACAAATCAAGATAGTCCCGAAATATATCATTGACAAGATGTTGAAATGTGGCTGGAGCATTACAAAGACCGAATGGCATGACCAGATATTCAAAATGCCCAAAGTGCGTTCGAAACGCTGTTTTCCATTCGTCTCCTTCACAAATTCTGACTAGATTGTAGGCACCCCTTAAATCAAGTTTAGAGAACACATGTGCCCCTCATAACCTCTGGAATAGTTCGGGAATTAGGGGAAGAGGGTAACGATTCTTGACAGTTATCTTGTTGAGATTGCGGTAATCCACACAGGGCCTAAGGGTATGATCCTTTTTCTCAACAAAAAATATGCCAGCACCTGCGGGAGAAGTGGAGGATCGGATGAATCCTTTTTCCAAGCTTTCATTAATGTAATTACAGAGAGTCTCTAATTTGAGCTTGAGAGAGAGGGTAGAGCCGGCCAAAAGGTATTTCAGCCCCCGGCAACAGTTCAATCGTACGTACGATGGGGAGGAAGAGAATCAGCACTCTTCTTATTGAAAACATCCAGATATTCGTGGTAAACTGTGGGTACCAGTTTCAAAACTTCGGGATCCGGATGGATACTGTAACGGAACAGGGCACCCCTGACCGGGTACCTCCATTGACAGATGCTCCTAGTGCTTCCCGAGGGGCTCCAAGCACTCCACCAGACACCGTAACCACTTCAGACCCCACGAACCGCCGCAGCTTGGTTAGGGTCTTGCAGTCTCCTACCCACCCTGGACCTCCGACAAGGCTCCAGGTTCCTGTGGGTGAACCTCTCTTTCCCCAGAGAGTGCAGTAGAACAAGCTCTTATACAAGCTCTTACAAGAGCTTAGCGATTATCTAAGGGAGTATGGAAGACCATAGCAATCCCTTGCAGCAGATTCCCCCAATAAGAGACAGAACTCTAGATTGAGGGTGAAGGAACTCCAGAACAACTTTATTGAACAAGACTTATATACAGAATTTGGAACATCCCGCCCCCAACAACCGCTTTCCTATTGGTCAATTGTAAAGTACCTGTAGTCCTCCTTCATGTCCTCCTTAGCCATGCAAATGAGGACTTGAAAATGAGTCAGCAGGGATTGGTCCGATAGCTTGACCAGAAGAACTGCCATGTGCAATGAGACAGAAGCCCCCAGGGGGCAATCAATGTACACAATAGCCAGACACAGAACAATGGGAGGTCATTAGCACTTAACAATGAGACAGGGCAATCCACATTCCCTCCCAATACACAAACAAAAGGAAAACCTTTCTGACATTGAAAGATATGTAATATACACAGCATTTAGGAATTACAGATTTCATGGCAGATGGAAATAAATCTTAATATTTCTATATGGAGATATTTCTGGCAAATATGAAGCAATCCAAACCATTACTTATCTGTCTTTAAATTCCAGTGACGGTGAATACTGTCACAGATACCAAGGAGAGAAGTAACAGTAAGAGATTCCTTGGAATCACAGTGTGCCCGGCAGTAGGGATAAGAAAAGGAAATCTCACCCGTAAGCCAATTGATGCTAGGGTTATGTGCCTTCAGCCAGGGCATACCAAGAATGATGGGCAACATTTATGATGTTATGACATCTAGGCGTAGGAATTCTTGATGACCGGGGGAGGAGTGACAGAAAATTGGAGCAGTCTCTTGTGTCACTGGGCCCGACTTGATACCAGAACCATCAGCCAGGTGAACAACAAACCCTAGTTTCTTGGTACAGAGGGGAAGATTATGTTGGGCTGCAAAAGTAAAATCCACAAAGCAACTGCAGGCACCAGAGTCAATAATTGCAGGAACAGAGACAGTCTTTTCAAGAAATTTCAGGTGGCATAGCAAGGTGAGATGCATCATAGAAATCCAGTTAGAGGAGGTTCTGCAAGGTTTTACTGGACAAGTCTGAATATGGTGACCGGCATCGCCACAGTAGAGGCAGAGGTTGGAGCGATACCGTCGAAGGCGTTGCGCCGTGGACAGAGGGGATCTCCGGAAACTCTTTTGTGAAGAGAGGTGAGGTACATCTGGGGAGCTAACAGAAATGAGAGGAGTAATAGCCTCAGACTCTGGGTGGACCAAAGGGCCTCTGTTAGTACTTTCGGATTGCCGCTCTCGTAGACTTCGATCGATCTGGATGACGAGATCCACCAGATCCTCTAAGACCGTTGGTACCCCCACCCTGGCAAGTTCATCCTTCAGCGCATCAGACAAACCAAGAGGGAACTGATGATGGCGGGCTGAATGGTTCCACAGAGTATCGGCACTCCATAAATGAAAATCCGTCACATAGTCCTCCACAGGCCTTAGGCCTTGCTGTAACTTGCTAAGCCTTGATTCAGCAGTCTGATGGCAAAAGGGATCTGCATATAGCTGAGTGTCACGAACCTGGTCCTGAAGCCGAAATGCTGAGAGGGCTCTCCTTGCGGCTAGGTGCTCGGTGTCCCTGAAGGTGGAAACAAGGAACACGAAGCCCAAAGAAGCAGGGATTGCCGGCTGTGCCACGGATGAGAGATGCAGGTGTGGAGATCTCTCCGCAGATGGATACCAGATGAGGTGAGCAGTAGGACCCCGTGGAGCTGATGATGGTGCAGACTGCACACAGCAGGAAACAGATTGTAGTGGCTCTAGTAAGCTGGTTATGGCAAATAGGTATTGCAGGATGAGGCAACAGGTAAGTACAGCAGGTGGGTACAGAAGGCTGGGTACTGCAGGTAGGCACCAGGGTGGATCACAGCAGACAGGGTGAAGCAGGAAACGTAGTCAGAGATAGATGCCAAGGTCGGTAAGCCAGTAGTCAGCAGACAGAAGAGCAGGGACGTTGTCAGGCAAGCCGAAGTGATACACAGGACAAGAGACAAGAGCAGATCTGTGGGCTATCCGAGGTCAGAGCTGGGGGAATGACAAAGAGGTATCCAAAGGCAGGCCGGGTCGGTAACAGATGATCAGAAGCATAAGCACACACACAGGAACAGGAAGCAGGAAGCTGAAGATCTATCAGCAATAATAATAAAGAGAATATGACCAGCGTTACGGACTTAAATAAATGTTGGGAGGATGATAACAGATTAGAGGTGTAAGCTGCCCCAATCAAACCTTAGGTGTAAGGTGAAAAGTGCTAAAAAAAATTGTGAAGATTGGTGATAGCGCTACCTATAAGATAAATGAAACCATATATAGTGCCCCTAGTGACGTGAAAGGGGGTATATTGGTTGGGTGACCCACAAATAGTGCAATGTCATAAATAAAAATAAATGAAATATAAATGAAAATGTGGGAACAAATATTTATTCAAATAAACCAATGAATACAGGGAATAAAGTGAACTGATAACGTGACAGAAAACCCACAACCACAAGTATGTGAATGGATTATGAATAAACTGATAAATGTGCCACATACATGTGTATAAAAATTGGTGAAAAAAATGTGAATGGGTGAAATTCCACGAGTGGCCACTGGGTGGCGTAAAATGTTCGTACAACCTGTATGCTGGTATATGGGGAGATTCCTCTTCGTAATGGGCGAGCAGTCAAAGGATGCCTTAAGTGCTCACATGGAAAGAAGAATGCCCCATGATGAATAAATGAATCATACAGTCATACAATAGCGGCGTAGTAAACTCACTCGTTCAGAAGGACTCCGACGTCAAACGTCACTTCCGGTTGTTGGCCGTGGAACGCGGAAGCATCCCGGCGCGCACGATTCTTCTGACTCTGATCTTCTGAACGAGTGAGTTTACTACGCCGCTATTGTATGACTGTATGATTCATTTATTCATCATGGGGCATTCTTCTTTCCATGTGAGCACTTAAGGCATCCGCCGCTGACCTTTGACTGCTCGCCCATTACGAAGAGGAATCTCCCCATATACCAGCATACAGATTGCACTCGTGGAATTTCACCCATTCACATTTTGTTCACCAATATTTATACACATGTATGTGGCACATTTATCAGTTTATTCATAATCCATTCACATACTTGTGGTTGTGGGTTTTCTGTCACGTTATCAGTTCACTTTATTCCCTGTATTCATTGGTTTATTTGAATAAATATTTGTTCCCACATTTTCATTTATATTTCATTTATTTTTATTTATGACATTGCACTATTTGTGGGTCACCCAACCAATATACCCCCTTTCACGTCACTAGGGGCACTATATATGGTTTCATTTATCTTATAGGTAGCGCCATCACCAATCTTCACAATTTTTTTTAGCATCTATCAGCAATGTCCATGTGCTGCAGTCCCTCTTTTAAAGGCCAGAGGGCGCCAAGATCTGACAAGCATTGCGTGAGCCAGCACACACACGTCTTTGGAAGGGAAATGGTTAATCAATGTATTCTGTCCTCATATAATTCTCTAAAATACAAGTATTTCTAAGGCTACTGTCATTGTTGCAAGACTTGAATTAACAGTGGCCCATATTGACATTTGGTCAGTTTGACCTTGCTATGCTTAGGATGCAGTTAAAAACAAGTTAATAATTGATATCCAGTCCTAACAGTCTTTGCCATAGTGAACGTGCGTTCGCAATACGTGTGCGCACATTTGTGCGAGTGTGGCCATATTGGAAATTGGTCACCATGCCAGGCCTACGGGCAACTCTCCTCTGGTTAGTCTCCTGACACTGAGACATGGCAGAGAAAAAAAGAGTCCATGGTTGCCAGGGCTGGATCATGTTGTTCCCAAAGGTGGAAAGCCCAGGATTGAGGCTCATCCTGAAGGAGCAAGATGATGAGCCCCACCTTGGTATCTTGTAAAGAGAAGGTTCGGGGCAACAGGGAGAAGTAAAGTTCACAAGAGTTACGAAAAGTCCGAAATGTCCTTCGATTTCCAGAAAAACGTTCAGGGATGGGAACCCGAGATTCCGAGTGGAAAATCGCCCCACAGGATGTGCTGGACTCCGTCAGTGAAAAGTCATTTTTGCTGGCCGATAATTGATCTTTTATGCAATCCAATTTTCCTTGCAGGCTCTGCACAATGTGGAATAGTGCAGAGGTCGATGGGCAAAAGTTCTCCAGTGGAGAGACCTCCCTTTCAGACTCCATAGCTGGCTGACTGATACTGTCACGTACCTGGAAGGAGACTGAATTGACGAGGTCGGCCTCGTAGGCAGGGTAGGCTCCCCTGAATAAATGAGTAACAGGTATAGGTGAACATGGTAGGAGCTAAACAGGACACACTGGGGTAGGGAGTTCCAGAGGCTCCAAAGAAGTCCTAAAAGTGAGCATGGGAGGAGGTAACAAGGGAGCGGGAGAGCAAGATTGTCTTGGGAGGAGCGGAGAAGACGATTTGGGTGATATCTAGAAGATACTAAGGATTCCTGGTAGGAAAGTTTATTCAGGTACAATCTGTAACGCTCCTGCGTTTTTATTGTAAGCTGGATTTGCAGCTGCAGAATCTCCACTCAGTAGTCATGTAGAGATGTGTTGGAATACCAGATCCAACTCTCCAGACTCATACTGCCATATTTGACGCATCTACCTCCAGAATATATTGGAGGGATGGGTCTGGATGGCGTAGTATGGGAGCAGAAGTAAAGCTTGATTTTAACAAGCGGAAAGCTCCATTTGCTTCTTCTGACCATTTGAATGGTTTCTTTATACTTATAAGTTGTGTGAGAGGTCTCACAATAGCAGAGAAGTTCTTGATGAACTTCCTATAGAAGTTTGAAAATCCAAGGAATCGCTGTAATGCCTTACGAGTTGTTGGTATAGGCCAATCCAGAATACAGGATATCTTGCTCATATCCATCTTGATTCCGGTTTTGGATATGATGTATCCTCCTAAGAATAATATTTCTTCTTTATGGAATAGGCATTTTTTTAATTTCACGTATAGATTGTGTGCGAGTAATCTGGATAACACAAGTCTTACATGTTTTATATGTTCAGACAGAGATCGAGAATAGATAAGTATATCGCCCAGATATACCACAACACAGACATCAAGTAAGTCTCTAAAGATGTCGTTTATGAACCTTTGAAAAGCTGCGGGAGCATTACACAACCCGAATGGCATCACAAGATATTCGAATAATCCGTATCTGGTTCTGAATGCTGTTTTCCACTCATCTCCGTCACGGATTCGGATTAGGTTGTATGCCCCTTTTAGGTCCAATTTAGAGAAGTAAGTAGCCCCACGCACTTGTTCGATGAGTTCAGGGATGAGCGGTAAAGGATAGCGATCCTTTATTGCAATGGTATTTAATTGCCTATAATCGATAATAGGCCTAAGACTTAAATCCTTATTGCGGACAAAGAAAAGTCCTGCAGCTGTGGAAGAAGTAGAGGGTCTGATGAACCCTTTTGTCAAATTCTCATCCAAGTATTCCTTGAGATGAGAGAGTTCATCCTGTGAAAGAGGATAAACATGACCGAAAGGCAATTTGCTGTTAGGGAGTAGATCTATAGTGCAATCATAATCCCTATGGGGAGGCAACACTTGAGCATTTTTCTCAAGGAATACTTCGGACAGATCCTGATAGCATAGTGGTGCAATCTCGTCTGACACCACAGACAGGATCTTTCCATAAGATGGAAGGTTACACGTAATCTCACAATAGTGAGAAGGGAAAGTTAAAGTCCGTCTTTTCCAATCTATGATTGGTTGATGTGTGTGTAACCAGGGGAGTCCCAAAATAATGGGAAAATGGGGTGAAGATAGTATATCAAAGGAGGTGGTCTCCATATGAGACTCGTTAGTAGTGACAAGGAGTGCTTGTGTCTGATTGGTGATTGGACCAGAAGATAGCGGGATACCGTTAATGAAACTAACAGAAACAGGTTTAGGTTTTGAAATAATAGGTATTTTATTTAAGGTAACAAAACGTGTATCGATATAGTTCCCACAAGATCCTGTGTCGATCATAGCCTTGGTAGTAATCCTAGTCTGGTCCCACTGTAATGTTAAATGAACAAAGAGATAAGGTTTAGAAAAGGAAGTCGTTAATCCCCCTAGCAAGACATGTGAACACTCACCCTCTTTTTTGCGGACAAGGGGACAGACGCTTATCGAATGATCCGGGGATGCGCAGTACATGCAGAGATTACTGGATCTTCTCCTGACTCGTTCAGTAGTTGATAAAGGTGGGCGTATGGTTCCAACCTCCATAGGGGTAGGGTCAACGGCCGAAATCCGAGAAGGACTAGACAATGGCATTCCCATTTTCTCAGCCTTTCTTTCTCGCAGTCGCCTGTCAATGTTGATACTGAGTTGTATTAAGGCATCCAAAGTGCCAGGTAAATCCGCTCGGGCGAGCTCGTCTTTAACGACTTCTGACAACCCGAGTCGGAACTGATTTCGCAGAGATGTATCATTCCACCCTGAATCAAGGGTCCATCTTTTGAACTCTGCTACAAAGTCTTCTACAGGTCTCCTTCCTTGTTTTAAAGCCCTCAATTGGATATCAGCAGTACTCTGCCTATTGGGGTCATCATATAAACTAGCGAGTTCCGCTAGGAATAAAGGATAGGAGTTGAGAAGCTGATCATTTTTCTCAAAGAGAGAGTCTGCCCAGGCCCGTGGATCACCCGTTAAGTATGAAATGACGGTACAGACTTTAATTTGATCAGTAGGGTAAGTACGAGGTTTTAGCAAAAAAAACAATTGACATGCGTTTTTGAATTCACAAAATTTTTTCCGATCACCTGTAAACACTAGAGGAGGGTTTATTTTGGGTTCAGGGGGCTGAGCAGCAGTAAGCTGGGAAAGACGGGTTACCTGCTGTCTCAGAGTCTGATTGTCTTCTTTTACTTCAGTAAGAGCAAGTATTAATGCATTTACTTGTTGTGTTAATTGTGTCACTTGAGTGGGTAATTCTGCTGAATCCATTTTTTTTAAGGTTCGTTCAATCTGTAACGCTCCTGCGTTTTTATTGTAAACTGGATTTGCAGCTGCAGAATCTCCACTCAGTAGTCATGTAGAGATGTGTTGGAATACCAGATCCAACTCTCCAGACTCATCACTGTGGGCCTGTCTGCTTCAGCATACAGATATACACTCACTCAATAAGATGTTCCTGGAGTGATAGGATGTATATGATAGTATGGAGGTGATGTGCTGAAGGGACAGGTGTGAGCAGTGACAGTAATGGTAAGCACTTGATAGTAATGTTCAGGAGAGTAGTAGATGGTAATAGGTAGAATGCAGATAGGTTAGTAATCATGTATGGTAACAGGTGGTAAGGACAGCAGATGACATAGACAGGATAGACTAACCCAGTGCAAGGATAGATGGTAGTAGACTCAAGAGCTAGCAATCTATGTAACAGTGCAGATGGTAGAATTAGTATGCATAGATAGTAACAGTCCTTAATGTGCAGAAGATGATAGTGTAAGTTAGTTATGGAGGATTCCCCTGTGGGGTACTTATCACTAGTAAGGTTTAGTAAGTAGAGGGGTCCAGTAGTGAGGGAGTGATCCGGTAGCGAGATACGGGATCAGTTGCGAGGTTCCGGTCTGTTCCAGGTAAAGGCAAATAGCTGGAGGTTCCGACAGCAAGACAAGGCTTGTGAGCATGTAGACACACATTGAACGAACAACGTGAGAGAGAATGCTGGCGAGTGAAATAGCCGCTCAGCGGCGCTCAGCGATGACGTCATCCGTCTTAAAGGTGTATGCATTCCACCTAACTAGAAAGGTGGGACGCAATGTTTTGAAAGGAAAATGGTAAATAAGGGTACCAAAGGTACCAGAATCTTACACAATCCTAGGACCACAGTTTCCTGAACTCCACCCTGTTGTCATTTTGATTTGGGTAACCCTGTTACTCTTCCTGAAGCAAACAATAATGTTCATTACTATTAAAGAACAGTGTAAAGCAATGTACGAATTTAAAAGAGGACCTTAAAACAATATAAAATTAGAGAAAAAATTTGTAATATTTTTGATTTTATGTTTTGTTTTGAGGAGAAGCCTCTGAAGTGGAGTAATAAAGTACAGTCAGGTTTAACTAAAATGTAAAAGTTTTTTTTTTTTTTATTGTTGTGTAAGTTTTCTCTCCTTTGTAATATTTTTGTATCTGATTTGCAAATTCATTATGAAAGTGATTGCAGTCAGGGGAGTTACTTTTTTTTTTTGCTAAGTTACTGCTGCAAGGGCTGCAATGTTTTTTAATGTCACTTTACAATAGTTCTTCAGGACCGTTCTGTATTTTTTTTTTTTTTTTTGGGGTTGCTCTTTAACAACTTGGTCCCGGTTCACATTTGTGCGATGCGGAACGCTGCGAATATACAGCGTGTTCCCGCATCGCATTCGCACCCCTGGCAGCTCACACTGCCATATGCGATACACAGGGGGTGTCAATTAAAAGTTGACACCCCCAGTTGAGATCGCATACCGCAGTGCAATCTGCAAGATTGCACAGAATCATGCGATCCGATTCTGCTGCGGATTAAAAAAAGGGTCATGTGCGTGTTTAGTGCGATTGCGGTGCGAATTCAGCCATACAAACTGTATGGCTGAAATTTGCACCGCACAGAGATCGCATGTAATTTAAGAGAAGTGCGCTCAGAATTACATGCGATCTTGGTCATCGCACTAATGTGAACCGGCACTTAAAGTGAAATATGTGTGATAAATGGTCTTGGTTGAAGCGGCATTAACATCTGTACCTTTTGTTTGTTTTTTTTTGCTTGTTTTTATTACTCTTTATATTTTCTTCTTTGTTTCATATTCTTATATTTAATTACCTTATATAATGTTACCACCAGTCCATTAGCATATCATTTTTTTCTATAACTTTTTTTTTTTTTAAGCCCGTAGCGTGTGAAACACACTCAAAAGACTTCACCCGGTGCATAAAAAAGTGCACACACACAAACGTGAGGAACACAAAAAGTGCACAGGGTGTGCGAATACAAATGGTCTTCCCTCCGAAGAGGTAGGACCCGAACCTCGATCCCCCGGGGCGCAAGACTCCTGACAGGGATTTAAGGTACTCATGGTCTGTCTGGCCGAAACCAGACTGACCCCGTTCTTCAGGGGGACTGCCGAAACAGCCCCCACCGAGTACTAAGTAGGGCTCCCCCGAAGGGAGACCCCATGAGAGAGGGCGGACTAAGCCAAAAGGCCATATCCACCCCCTCCCAAGACTCAAGGCAGGGCCCGAGGACCCACACCCTACAAGTCGTGCAAGTGAAAAAAAAGGTGATAGAAAAGTGACCAACTACAAAGAAAAAGCACACACAAACAAAAAGGTGGGGAAGGGGAGGTGGAGAGGTGAATTAGTGCCTAAGTGAAAAACAAAGGCAGGCCTTCCGGCCGGAATAAAAATTCCTCTGGTCGAAGCCAAAAGGCCTTGCCCAAGAGGCAGGTGCTTAAAAAAGTGTGCGTAGGTGCAGTGACCATGGTGCCGAAAAACTCAAGGCGAGCTGCCCCTCACCAGTGAGAATTAAGGCACCCCTGGGCTGCCACCCCAGGGGCACATACACTACGGGCTTTTTCTACCCCGGCCCTAAGGCCAGACCAAGTGTAGCCCTAACCTACCAGGAGGCATCAGAACTTTAGACAGCTTAGGGTGAGCCTGCCTTCAACTGGGGACAAGCCTTTTGCAAGGCCAGATTCAACCCAGGAGGAAAGGCCCTCCCACCGCCATCCGCTGTTCCTTATCAATCACATCCAGGAGCAGTACTAACTGGCCACAGATCCAGTTTTCTCGCTCCCTTCAAACTGGTAGGGGTGGACCCATTCAAATCAGGAAGGCATTGGAACCATCCGGCTTTCTGTATATGTTTGAATATCAGAGATATACTGTGATTTAGAAGGCTCTGATCTACCTGCCTGACTCAGACTTTGTTACTTACTGTGACAAATGAATACCAAACTTGAGGAGGGGGGGGGGAGACACTGAGACCTGGCTATAGCATGCAGCGTTGACAATGCTACCCCCAGGGGCTCTGGTAAATACCAGCTGTTTCTCAGACTTTGCATCCTGTGGGGATCTTACTTTACCCATCCACATTAAGACCCTTATATGTATTAAAGTGGTTGTTTTCCCCGCTTTCTCATTTTTACCTACAGGTAAGCCTATGATAAGGCTTACCTGTAGGTAAAATGAAAATCTTCTAAACCTGCATGCTGATGCCAGCAGCGCATGCGCTCTGAAGGTTCGGCGTACAGTGCCGAAAATTCAGAGCTTCTTGTCGCAACCAAGGACTCCCACGTGCACGCGCAGGAGTGACGTCATCGTGGCTTTGGCACTCACGGCGTTGGGGCCCGTGATCCTGGAAGAAAAGACAGGAGAAGATGTCAGCCCTCTCAGTGGTGACTGGGTGCCAGTGAGTGGGCTTCGTTCTAAGGTATTTCATAATGTGCTAGTATGCAATGCATACTAGCTCATAATGCATTTATCTTGCAGGTGTTTTTTTTTTCCCAGTCTTAATCTGATATTGAGTTGCCTACCCTTCGCAGCTATAACAGCTTCAGCTCTTCTGGGAAGGCTGTCCACAAGGTTTTGACTGTGGAATATTTAGTAGCCAAGAAATTTCACAGATGGACTAATTGCATGGGTGGCAACCTATCACCGTACAACGCTTGAATTCACTGAGCTCCTGAGAGCCACCCATTCTTGTACAAATGTTTGTAGAAGCAGACTGCAAGCCTATGTGCTTGATTTTATACACCAAAATCCAATGATTTGGAAGGGTGTCCCAATACTTTTAGTGCACCTTCATTACTTCTTTATATGCAACTTTCTCTTTCTGTAATTGTATTTGTCCATTAGCAACACTTTGTATTTTATTTGTAACATCACTGTTACATAGTTACATAGTTTGTGAGGTTGAAAAAAGACATCAGTCCATCCAGTTCAACCTATGATGTGTGTGTGTTTGTTGTTAACCGTACATTGTATACCCCTGTATGTTGTGGTCTTTAAGGTGCCCATCTAATAGATTGGTAAATGCGCAGCGACCTTGGGCGCAATAGTAGTTGAGAAAAATGTGCCACATCCTAGTTGAATATCGAGAAAATTGGGGAAGGTTTGGACTTTATAGGCACAGATAGCAGCATAAAGTAAAAAGCTTTTTATTGATTGACAATTAAAACCATAAAGGATTCCCAAAAAGGGGAATAATGCAGACAAAGAACACAATACATAAAAAATATATATATGGTGCCTTAGTGTATATAGACAACATGGTCACCATTTACATAAGGTGGCGTTGACAATGATTAAACATATCACATGATAATAAATAGCAAAAAGGAGATAGTATACGTCACATCCTGTAGGTCTCATAGGCGATACCAGAACCGTGGCTAATATCGTTCCACTCATGCGACACTGGAATAGTAAATGATTCATGCAGCCAGATGCCCTACATGTTTCGCTTGAATAAAAAATAAATTAATAAATAAATTAAAAAAACGCAGAGGTGATCAATTACCACCAAAATAAAGCTATATTTGTGGGGAAACAAAGGACATCAATTTTATTTGGATACAGCGTCACACAAAAGGCCGCGCAATTGTTAGGTAAAATAACGCTGTGCCGAATTGCATAAAATTGGATGGTCATTAAGAAGGCAAATCCTTCCGGGTCAGAACTGGTTAAAGTAGCACAGTGCTGAGCAATACAAAAATAAACATCCTGGCCATTAAGAGTTTGGTCAAGCAGCACAAAAATAAAATATTGCACTAGTATGAACAAATGTAAATGAGAAGAAAAGAAGCCTTTACATTTATGAATAAATGGCACTTTTGTCCTTGGGTTGAATCCCTGGCCGGGCCATCACAGCACACAACACAGGGTGCAGCACACGGAGGAAGAGCTCCTCCCGGAAGTACTCGGCTCCAGTCTCCAGGACGACCAGGATGTGTCACCGATCTGCGCTACAGCTGACGTCAGCAGCAGATCCCTTTCCTTCCAGTATGGCAGTTTAGTGTAAACATAGTGACAGGTCGCAATGTCTGCTGACGAGATGTCCCTGTCCGATGGAGAGCCCTCATCCCGAGAGCGATGGGCTCCGGTCGGGGCAGTGGCGGAAGAAGCGGCCGAGCCTGGTGCGGTGCCTGGTGCTGGGATGAAGTCGGAAGGTGAAGAGGGATCGGCGGGCCGGCTGCACTGTGCTGCTGGGATGTCCGGAGAGATGGTGGATAAGCTGCGAAGGCTGGAGGAGGAACAGGAGCTGCTTAACTCCTCTCTGCTCGCCCTCACCTCACATTTCGCCCAGGTGCAGTTCCGTCTGAAACAAATCGTGCGAGCTGAGGGGCCGGAGAAGGAGGGGCTGCTGGCCGAGCTGGAGGACTTCGCCTTCAAGGGCTGCCCCTATGTGCACGGGCCCTGGGGAATTCCCAGCCAGCAGGTGCTGGAAGACTCGGTGAGTACAGGCGAGGGGTGTGGTGACTGTGCCAGATCTCACCTGTGGTGACTGTGCCAGATCTCATCTGTGGTGACTGTGCTCTGACCTGTGGTGACTGTGCCATATCTCACCTGTGGTGACTGTGCCAGATCTCACCTGTGGTGACTGTGCCATATCTCACCTGTGGTGACTGTGCTCTGACCTGTGGTGACTGTGCTAGATCTCACCTGTGGTGACTGTGCTCTGACCTGTGGTGACTGTGCCAGATCTCACCTGTGGTGACTGTGCTCTGACCTGTGGTGACTGTGCCAGATCTCACCTGTGGTGACTGTGCTCTGACCTGTGGTGACTGTGCCAGATCTCACCTGTGGTGACTGTGCTAGATCTCACCTGTGGTGGCTGTGCTAGATCTCACCTGTGGTGACTGTGCTCTGACCTGTGGTGACTGTGCCATATCTCATCTGTGGTGACTGTGCTCTGACCTGTGGTGACTGTGCCAGATCTCACCTGTGGTGACTGTGCCAGATCTCACCTGTGGTGACTGTGCTCTGACCTGTGATGACTGTGTCAGATCTCACCTGTGTGCCATCTTAGGCACAGTACTACCATTATTATCTGTGGGGACCATTTACACCTGTGCGTTTGTCTTCCATGTGTCTGTATATAATATTCCACGCATGCTTTGTACCCCATACCCTTCAATGGGAGCACACATGAAAAGTACAGTAATAAAAATGACATAAACGCGTATAAATGCATACCATAAGCGTTGAACCTTTTCTTCAGCCTCATTCACACTGGCACTGTCTAACCTGGGTTTGTATGCAATTAGAGGACATTTCTAAAAAAATTGTAATTATTTTTCAATAGTGCCATTCATGCTGTGAATTTTTGGTGCGGTCTATTAGACACTCTATTATTTGATGCGGTCTATTAGACACTCTATTATTTGGTGCGGTCTATTAGACACTCTATTATTTGGTGCGGTCTATTAGACACTCTATTATTAGATGCGGTCTATTAGACACTCTATTATTTGATGCAGTCTATTAGACACTCTATTATTAGATGCGGTCTATTAGACACTCTATTATTAGATGCGGTCTATTAGACACTCTATTATTTGATGTGGTCTATTAGACACTCTATTATTTGATGTGGTCTATTAGACACTCTATTATTTGGTGCGGTCTATTAGACACTCTATTATTAGTTGCGGTCTATTAGACACTCTATTATTTGGTGCGGTCTATTAGACACTCTTTTATTTGGTGCGGTCTATTAGACACTCTATTATTAGATGCAGTCTATTAGACACTCTATTATTAGATGCAGTCTATTAGACACTCTATTATTAGATGCAGTCTATTAGACACTCTATTATTAGATGCAGTCTATTAGACACTCTATTATTAGATGCAGTCTATTAGACACTCTATTATTAGATGCGGTCTATTAGACAGGGCTGGTGCAAGGATTTTTGCCGCCCTAGGCAAAATAAAAATTGCCGCTGCCAGCGCTTTATTGTTGAACTGTGGGATATTTGTTGTGGGCGGTGCATTTTTGTTGGGGGGATCTATTGTTTATTTATTTTTTTTACTAGTAATGGCGGTGATCTGTGACTTTATGCGGGACTGTGACATTGCGGCGGACAGATTGGACCCCTAACTGACATTTTTTACACTTTTGGGGGGACCAGTGACATTACTACAATAATCAGTGCTATAAATATGCACTGTTACTGTAATAATGACACTGGCAGGGAAGGGGTTAACCCTATGGGTGATCAAAGGGTTAAATGTATGCCTCATGCTTACTGATGTGGGGGAGGGTTTCTGTGACACAGACAGAGATCGCAGCTTCAGCTATGCTGAATCCTGTGGTCTCTCCCTGTCTGTCACTGAGAAGATCCGCCTGCTTTGTTTATATAAGCAGGCTGGTCTTCTCACACTTTCCCCGATGATCGGTGGAAGGGAGGCCGCGATCTCCGCCTCTCCTCCTCCGGCACGACTCTCACTGTGTCTAAAGCACACGCCGCCGAGACCACTAGGAGTCCAGTGACGTAGGTCTACAATGCTGGATCCAGGGGAGCCGCTCTGCCGCAGTAGGATTACTGTCAGCAGTTGGCAAGTGGTTAAAGAGGAAGTAAACTCTTCCCTGCAAAGTAAATGCATAATGTGCTAGTATGCGATGCATAATGTGCTAGTATGCGTCGCAGCCCTGAGCCGGGCATCGCATACTAGCACATTATGTAAAAGTTACCTGCAAACGAAGCCCGTGTTGTCCCCGCTGGCAGCCGCATTCATCTTCGCTCATCTTCCTTACGGGTCTGCAGACTCCGGCTGTATTACTGGGCGGAGCCGCTTGAAGTCACTCCTGCGCTTGCACGTGGGAGCCACCAGTCACGACTCAGGGCCCTGAAGAAACGGCACGGGTGGCCGTTTCTTCAGAGCACATGCGCGGATGAAGTCATCGGCTGCATGCAATGTTAATACCGTATCTCTTAAATGGTGCAAGTTTAGGAGATATTTAGAGTACCTATAGGTAAGCATTATTAACCACTTTACCACCGGAGGATTTTGCTGTCTTCCAGGCCACTTTTTGCGATTCGGCGCTGTGCGACTTTAACTGACAATTGCACGGTCGTGCGACGCCGTACCCAAACGAAATTTACGTCCTTTTTTTCCCACAAACAGAGCTTTCTTTTGGTGGTATTTGATCACCTGTGCGATTTTTACTTTTTGCGCTATAAACAAAAAAACAGCGTTTATTTTGAAAAAATAACAATATTTTTAACATTTTTTTTAATATGAAATTCCCCCCCCCCCCCCCCCAAAAAAATGTAAAAATCAAATTTTTTTTTAATTTTTGGCCAATTTGTTTTCTGCTACATATGTTTGGTAAAAAAAAATCGCAATAAGCGTATTTTGATTGGTTTGCGCAAAAGTTATTGCGTTTACTTACTAAGGGAAAGATTTCTGTCATTTTTGGTGTTTTTTTTTAACGCGTAATGGCGGTGATCTGCGATTTTTTTTTTTTTTTTTTTGCGGGACTGCGACATTGCGGCGGACAGATCGGACCATTGACTGACATTTTTGACACTTTTGGGGGTACCAGTGACATTACTGCAGTAATCAGTGCTATATATATGCACTGTTACTGTAAAAATGACACTGGCAGTGAAGGGGTTAATTTTATTGGAGAGGGAGGGGTTAATGTATGCCTGGTGCTTACTGACGTGTGGGGGGGGAGGTGACTTTGTGAGACAGGGACAGATCGGATGTCCAGCTATGCTGAACACTCCGATCTGTCAGTCCTTGTCACTTAGGAGATCCGCCCGCTCTGTTTACACAGGCGGGCGGATCTCCTCACTCGATTCCCCGACGATCGGGGCAGAGCAGCGGCGATCGCCGCTGCTCCTCCCCTGGCCAGACTCCCGCTGTGAATGAAAACAGCGGGAGCGCTCCTCCGGCGGCGCGCGAGCGCCGCCTACAGGGGGAGGAGTCCAGCGACGTAGGCCTACGTCGCTGGACGGGATCGTGCCACTTTGCCGCAGTACGCTCAATGTGAGCGGTGGGCAAGTGGTTCAAGGTAAAAGTTTTATAAAGGTGGGTTTACAACCACTTTAATTGTAAAACATAAGGTTGCATCAAGTAAATAGATATTCAGAATGTGAAGCCTTAAATTGTGTGCGTTCATGTAACATCAACAAACTTTAGTATTTTATTTTCTATAGGCAAAGCTAAACAATGTCCCTACAGATCATCGGTTTAGAGTTACCCATGAATAATTGATCTCACTCTAGCGTGTGTGGCGATATGTAATATTTAGCACAATCAATGTTTTTGGCATCGGCACACCTAAATGTGCATTTATGTTTCATATGTGTGTGTTTGTGGGAGACTCAAAATTTTTTTGGGGGGGATTTAAAGTGTTTAGGTGAAATTGATGGTTACTTTAGTAACAAGATTTATATAGTGTCAAGAGCTTGCACAGCGCTTAACAATATGAAGGGAGACTTTTTTTATCACATAGGGGACAAAAAGCCTCCTGTGTGATGCATTTTTGATAAGTTTCTCTTTAAAGTGATTCTGAAGGTTTTAATTTTCTTTCAATGGCAGCCCCGATCCTCTTGCAGTCCTGGCTCCTCCTCCTTACCGAGTGCCCCCAATAGCAAGCCTCTTGCTATGGGGGCTCCCAAGCATTCTTGCTCCCGAGCCGCAGTCCTGTGACTGGACATTGTTCATTTACACACAGCCTGGCCCGCCCTGCCCTCTGCTCACTGGCTGTGATTAACAGCAACAGGAGCCATTGGCTCCTGCTTCGGTGTGAGCCAAAGAGGAGAGAGAGATCTGGGAGAGCCACATCACTAGATCAAGATCGGGCTCAGGTAAGTATA